>NC_054387.1:101059894-101369113 GCF_017654675.1 Xenopus laevis
GACCAAATGGCATTACCAAGTATTCATAATGCCCATCTCGGGTATTAAAAGCGGTCTTCCACTCATCCCCCTCCTTTATCCTGATTAGATTATAGGCACCCCTTAAATCCAATTTGGAAAAAATAACAGCCCCCTTTACTCTTTTATCAAAGAGTTCAGAGAGTTCAGAGATTAAAGGGAGGGGGTAACGATTCTTGACCGTGATCTTATTTAACCCTCTATAATCGATACAGGGTCTAAGAGTCCCATCCTTCTTTTTGACAAAAAAAAACCCAGCCCCCGCAGGGGAAGAAGAAGGTCTAATGAACCCCCGCTCCAAATTCTCTTTAATATATTCCTCCATGGCTAAAGACTCGGGGAGGGAAAGAGGATATGTCCTTCCCTTGGGAGGACAAGACCCAGACAATAATTCAATAGCACAGTCATAGGGTCTATGGGGGGAGTAAGGATTCAGCTGCTTTTTTACAAAAAACATCAGAAAAAGCGGCATAACAAGGAGGAAGACTCTTTAAAGAAGTAGCGGCCAGGGTCTGGACAGACTTAACACAAGAATACGTACATGCAGAACTCCATTTCAAAATTTTACCAGAGGGCCAATCAACCTGAGGATTATGACCTTGTAACCAGGGGAGGCCTAGAATGACTGGAGTCTGTGGGCACTCAGTAATGAAAAATGAAAGAGATTCAAAATGATCAGAAACGGACATATGAATAACCTTAGATCGGGTAGATACTAGTCCGGAACCCAAAGATCTACCATCAATGGCGGATAATCTGAAAGATGGAACCTGTGGTTCCCAAGGAATACCATGTTTTTGAATAAACCCAAAATCCAAAAAATTACCCGCTGCCCCAGAATCCAAAAAAGCAGAGCTCTGCACACAACCACTGTCCCAACTCAAAAGAACCGGAATTAAAATTTGCGAAGATTGGGGAGTAGAAACGACATCACCCAAGCAAGACTCCCCAGACCTGCTTAGGTTCTGTCGTTTCCCGGCCTTTTGGGACAGGTGTTGCGAAAGTGCCCCTTATCCCCACAATACAGACATAACCCATTATTCCTCCTACGAACCCTCTCCTCGGAAGAGAGACGAGTAGAACCAATCTGCATAGGTTCTTCTAAAGATCTAGGAAAGACTTGAGGGGTGTTAAAGACATTTACGGGAGGAGGTGTAACATAAGAAACCTGCTCTTCCTGGAGTCTCTCTCTATGCCTTCGATCAATCTGGATAGCCAGATGCATGAGAGAATCCAGAGAAGACTGTGCGGGAAAATTTACAAGGCTATCTTTAATAGTCGGAGCCAAACCAACCCTGAATTGACTCATAAGAGCCGTATCATTCCAGCCCGTCTCTACCGCCCAACGGCGGAATTCAGTACAATAATCCTCTGCCCGCCGTTTGCCTTGTTTAAGGGCACGTATGGCAGCGTCAGCAGAGGCGGCACGATCAGGATCATCGTAAATAATAGCCATGGCTTTAAAGAAAGCCTCTAAGGAGAGACGGGCTGGATCCCTTTGAGACAAACTAAATGCCCAGAGCTGGGCATCACCCTGTAACAGCGTAACTACAAAATTCACCCTAGACTCCTCAGTAGGGAAGGAATAGGGTAAAAACTGAAATGCAGTTTACAGGCCTCTTGGAAAGTAAAAAACTTACTTCGATCCCCAGCAAACTTCTCGGGGAAAGGAACCTTGGGCTCATGGAAGGTACTACCAGCAAGTGGAGAAGTTCTTGCCTGAGGAGTAGTATTACTCGGACCAGGAACAGGCTGTTGCTGCATCATGTCAAGTCTGGAAGAAAGACCGTGAAGACATTGCACAATGTAGTCTTGCTTGTCCTCCTGTTCACCAAGTCTCTGTAGAAGATTTGCCAGAATCGCTTCCGAAGGAGTGGTGGAAGCAGTAGCTTCAGCTGGCTCCATCTTCTTAGTTATTGGCCCAACGTAATGTAACGTTCGGTATCCCACAACCCAGAGTAAACCCCAATGTCCCGGGCTCGGCTCACGCTTCGGCCTATAACCGCCGCCTTTCACGTCGGGTGGAGCCCTCCGCTACTCGGATGCCGCCAGGACTTAATAGTGAGGAGACTGAGGGAAGAACTCTGGGCGAGCAAGGGAACTAAACATAAGTTTAACAAAGTCCAGGAACGGGCCGAGTCGAAACCAATCGGAAATGCGGTACAAAATCGGTAAACAGCAGAGTGGTCGAGGTCACAGGCCAGGTCAGCAACTAACAGGGTCGAAGTACAAAAACAGAATCCAAAGAGTAGTCAGGAACAAGCCAAAGGATCAGGGCAGGCGGAAGTCAAACAGTAGTCAGGGATAGCAAAAGGTCACAACAAGTATCTTAGAATAATAACACCCAGGAACAATAAACAGAACCTACGTTGGGCAAGGCACAAAAGGACTGCTGGCCATTTAAGGATTTGAATTTGGCGCCATTGGACGCTGGCGAATCAGCGCCAGCGCCTGCGCAATCGCGCCAGCGTGACTGGCCCTTTAATTGTTGCGCATGCGCGCGGTGCGCTCCATAGGAGCCGGCGCCTGAGGCCTAGCCGCATCGGCGGCGGAGGAGAGAGACGGGCGTCCCCGTCGAGGGGGCGACAGGCGTCCCTGTCGTCCCCTCGGTAAGTATTTGACAGGTGCCCCCAGTCACGTGACTTGTGCTCTGATAAACTTCAGTCACTCTTTACTACTGCACTGCAAGTTGCAAGGCACCACCCAGTGAATCATTTTTGTGAAGTTTTTCCCCAAATGTGTACAAAAGTCTATATTGTGAAAATAATTAATTTGGCAATTGAAACTTGTTAAAAACAAGTTCAGAAATATGTGACATCCCTTTTAAGAAGATTTTTTTTTTTAATCTTACCCCTTAAGGGTAAACTTGGGGACTTCTACAGTAGCAATAGAAAATACATCAAAAAGTCCTGATTATTCTTGCTTATTTCTGCCATATTTAACCCTACTGTGACAATCTAGTTGGGATATATGTTAGCAGGAGTTCTTCTCCAGCATGATTGGTATGTACATAACTACTGTACTTTTCATTTACTCAATGTTCTTGAAGAACAATTTTCAGTTATATTGAAGCATTTGATTTACAGTGTGCATAGCAAAAAGTGATAAAAGTGTTAGAAGATCTTAATTTGCATTGACTATAACAATGCTATCTGCTTTCACAGCCTGCTACAGTTTAATTGCATCAAATGTAGCATCTCCTATTACTTGCTTTGACCTAATTTTTAAGGAACAAACTTTTTTTGGAGACTTTTGACATACAACAATGCATATGTCACGTTGTATTATGTTCGTTCAATAAATCACATTTTGTGATATAGTAAAACTAAACGTAACTTGACATAAGTCAAAATGAATCAGTTTATAAGGTCTTTTTAAGGTGGGATGCTGATATCCAACCTTGGCAGGGAAGATTATATGCTCTGAGAACTGAAGGAAATCTTGATACAATAAAGACGGCAAGTTAATTACACTTAAAAACGAATACTGATACGATTTAATATGGGGAAGAAACTAGAGACATCCAACCAGCCTTTATTCAGATGACCATGCAAAAAACATATAAAATGTTAAAAACATGTGGTCAATGAATGTGTTTATAAATTGTAAAGGGATGGGATCCCTCATACGGAAACCATATATCCAGAAAACTCCGAATTATGGGTAGGCCATCTCTCCACAGACTCCATTTTAAGGAAATCATTTTTAAGTGATTTCCTTTTTCTTTGTAAAAATGAAACAGTACATTGCACTTTATTTAAACAATCTGCATGAATAGATATTGGTGGCAAAACAATCCTATTGGGTTTATTTGATATTCAAATGATTTTAGCAGACTTAAGGTATGGAGAACCAAATTATGGAAAGTCCTTTATTCAGAAAACCACTCAAGCATAGTACTGATACCTGTACTGTGTACTATGATTAAAACAGGCAATGTTTTAAATTTTTATAATTATTATTCAAATTTACAGAATTTTTTTTTAGCACTGAAAAATAAGAAAACCAGTATTTTGTCTGCTCAATAAAAAACTTTTTTATAAGCCAAAAATAAACACACAATGAAAGTATGTGCTGAACAAAAATGTTATTGACCCAAATGAATGATCCCAAATATATAATATAAAATGTGATTCGTGTTTTCCCCTTTAATGTCTGCTACCACAAAGGAATGCATGACTCTGTTACAAATGCATCAGTTAATAGTGTTGCTCCAGCAGATTCCTACATTGAAATCAGTTTTTTCAAAAGAAAAAAATTTGAAATCTGACATGGGGCTAGACATGCTGTCAGTTTCCCAGGCGCCCTCAGCCATGTGATTTGTGCTCTGATAAACTTCAGTCACTCTTTACTGCTGCAGTGCAAGTTGGAGTGATATCACCCCTCCTTCCCTTCCTGCCCTTCAGCAGAACAATGGGAAGGTAAAAAGATAACAGCTCCCTGACAACTAGTGGCAAATAGAAAAACAGCACTCAATAGTAAAACACCCAAGTCTGGCTCACCCATATCATGACTCCAGTTACATTGAGTAGGAGAAATAAAAGCGTACATGAAAGCAGTTCCATTGTGAAGTGATTGCTCATCATGACCTGAGATAGCTGCCTACACACAATTAGTGATAAAAAATACACCATAACATCATGATAAAATCCCTTTAAAAACAATTAAATGTTTAAAGCTGATTTTTTTTCTTGGTTACTAGAGTCAGGGCCCCTGATGACCAGATTACATTTTTATTTTCAGGATAGAAAGAGCAAGAGTAGGAAGTAAGGTAGGTAATCATTCAGAAAACGTAGTACAATAAAACAAAAATCAACTAAAAAGCTACTTAAAAACATATGAGAATATTATTTTTTTCTTGAATTTCCCCTTTAAGGCACAAAACATTCCATGACATATTTTTACAGGGATAATGTATATAAATTTCTCGAGGAAGTGTCTAGAACAGTTTTTATTGCAGCAAAAAGGTGGCAACACTCACAACACAAATGACCATCGAATAGGCACAATTAATATTGACTTAGTCAATAACTCCAAACATTTCCAATTCATTTCAGACACCATCAATTTTTACCTGGATAACCTCTCTTTCAGCTACCAGTCATTAAAGGAATTCTGTCATAATTTTTATGATGTAATTTCTAAATTACACTGTGTACACTGAAAATAATTCACTCTACCACATACAATTTTATTCCTGAACCAACAAGTGTATTTTATTTTGTTATAGCAGTGTGTAGTCAGCCATCTCAGGTTATTTTGCCTGGTTCTGTGCTTTCAGAAAGAGGTAGCACTACGCAATGGAACTGCTTTAAGATAAGCCATTTATTTGCCCTAAATCACATGACTGAGGGCACCTGGAAAACTGGCAATATGTCAGATTTCAAAAGTAAATATAAAAACATTTGTTTGCTCTTTTAAAAAATGGATTTTAGTACAAAAGTCTGCTGAAGCATCACTATTAATGCGTTTTGAAAAAAAAACATGTTTTCCAGTGACAGAATCCCTTTAATGCTGTATAAATTAAAATGTCTATATAGATTATCATTCATCCAGGTCATGATTTCAAGTGGAGATCCATCTAAAGCAACTAGACTTTGAATATTTTTATATATATATTTACCACCCATCTGAGAAGCTTTTTGAGTTCAACAAAATTCCATTAAAGTAAATAGACAAGACAAATTATTGTTTGTAACTTGTTTCCACATATCAGAACAAATAGTACATACAATAACCATGAAATATGCTTCAAAGTCATATTTACATATCAATAGAGATAAGCAATATAGTATGCTATGTTTTCAGATGAAAAACACCAATAGACTAATGTATAGTAAAAGAAAATATTGCACGGTTTGAAAAATGTTATGTAAAAAATGGCCATCGGCTTCAAAGTGTTTGGTGAATTAGGCAAAATGGGTCAAATTTGCTATCACTACATATCAAGTATAGAAGGAAAGGACTATATTTTTAAAGAAATATAAGAAAAAATGTATAACCCACAACCATTTTTTCCCTGTCTTAGGTTTTGTTCACCTTTCAAGACTTTTTTCAATTACCTTCTAGTTAACTTTTACTTTCTATTTAACTTTTTTAGTTTTTAAGTTCCAATTGCCTCTAGATAAGGAGGTTAATATTTAATGAAAAGTAATACAATAGATTTAATATTACCTAAACCTAAATAGTTGTAGAACCTAGAGAATGTTAAGACATTGGTTTATCAACTCACATGAACACATACATTAGAACAACTAAGTAGTACAGCCAGTCAGCCCCATTTGTACTGCTACTGTTCCATTTGCTACTCAACTCCACCTCTCGTCCTTTTCCCGTCATTCATGATATTTTTAATTCAGCATGTATTAGATCATACCTTTTGTCTTTCCCCCTCCTACTACTAAATATATCTCATGAAAAATTCCCTCAGAAATGCAGCTAGACAGCAGCAGTTGCAGTCAAAGGGATACTGTAAAAAAACTAATCTTATCTGTGTGCCCAAAAAGATTTTCTCATGTTCTGAAAATAGAGAAACCTTAGAATTATATAAGCACAATTTTTCATTTGAACTTAAAATGATGAATACATTTTCTAAAGCACTTCAGGTGGCGTTGTCTCTTCTCTACCACAAAACCAGTCATGCTCTATAAGTCAGACTGTAGCTTTCTTCCTAACTGAGCATTCTGAGGGGTCGTGAATCTCATCCGAAGCCCATTTGTAAACAGCTGTGAAGCTGGAATTGCTTAGATGCTGAGATATGAAAGCTGCAAGAGGAAGGCAAAAACACCAACAACACAAAATAGTATTAAAATAACTGACATTAGGAAAATGTTGATGGTATGGGGTGTTATGTGAAAATTCTGTTATCCAGAAAGCTCCAAAATGCAGGTAAACCATGTCCCATAGACAGGGTCGGACTGGGGGGCCAGGGGCCCACCTAGGGTTGCCACCTTTTCTGGAAAAAAATACCGGCCTTCCTATGTATTTATCTTTTTTCCCTATTAATAACACTGGGATCATCCATAATTTTTACTGGCCAGATGGCAACCCTTAGGGCCCCCCTCCGACACCTGGGGCTGCTGCCTCAGGGCTCCGAGTCCGACAACTCCCACCCATCGGGCACGTGCGTATTCGCGCACACATGCACATCGTTTTATTGGTCGTGGCAGGAGGAAATGTGGGGTGTGGATCTGGGCCAGCGGGCCCACTAGAGCTGGGGGCCCACCGGGTTTTTTCTCGGTGTCCCGTCGGCCCAGTTCGACCCTGCCCATAGAGTCCATTTTAAGCAAACCCTTCACATTTAATTTTATTTCCTTTTTCCCTATACTACAATGGCACCTTGTTGTTGATCCTATCTACATAAATCCATGTTTGTGACAAAACAATCCTGGTAATGTTTAAACTTTTTTTTTAAATTACACTAAAGGAACGGTGATAATTTAAGTTTTTTTTTAATTGCACTAAAGAAATGGTGATAAAACCTATGGAAAGACCACTTATTTCAAAAACTCCATGTCCCAAACAGTCTGGATAATAGATCCCAAAATGTATAGCTGAAAACCTGCCATCATTTATTCTCAACTTCAAAACATCCAAATACTAATTTTCACAGTGCCCTAGAAAGCACCCATTGTTTCTATTAAGCACAATATTTTGATTGTATGAAATATTTGGCTACAAACGTTTTCAGAATCCTACTCTAATTTTATCCAGAGCGACAAACTAAATGATACCCTAAGATTTACAAGGAGCACTAATAAACAAACTGGACTTACTGAAAAGGGAACAGTGGTATGGTATCTGCTATTGGTTTAAAAAATTTTTTTTAGTTATTTAGCTTTTTATTCAGCAGCTCTAGATTACAATTCAGCAATCTGGTTGCTAGGGTCTAAATGACCCTAGCAATTCTTTGTGATATTTGTAATAAAATGTAATATTCTTAATTACATTTTCCCCCCACTGAGAGTCCCCTACCCCGAGATTGTGGTTATAAATGAGCCTCTATGTGTTTCAATCTTTTTTATCTGCACTAAATTATACTGACAACTATTTACTTCTCATTCATATCATGGCCTTTCCTGGTTTCAGTGAGATCTTCTCCGAATTTGTAAATGTTACATAAATACCTTTTGCTTTTATTTAAAAAACGACCAATCTTCGCACATTACAAATATGCACATATGACCATGGACTCTTCTTTTCATGTGTCCTTGAGCAAAGCAGTGATTGGTTGGCTTCACTGACTCCATTCCTCCCTCTGGTACAGGTATATCATTTATCCAAGTGTCGGCATTCACTTAGAAGGAAAGTTTACCTTTACATGAACTTTTATTGAAGCAAAGTTTGGCCTTGATTTTTTAATTTTATTTTTATTTCCTTCCTATTATTTTTCCTTCCTCTTACTAGGATGCCCCTGAAATGTTGCTTGGTTGTTGGGGTCACTTACACCAACCGCTAAGATTGACAGTGTGAGGCTTCAATTTTATTGCTAAGCTTATTTTATCATTTTCAGCATATCATGTATTTCTATTTTCAGGACAAATAGGAAGTACAGGACAATGTTTTTAAATGCAGTGAAGAAAACAGTGTGTATTATGTATGAGCTAGACAATTGCAGTACTGGGGCATCACCCAGTTGCCCATTATGACACATAGGGGGTTATTTATCAAAGTCCGAATTTATCTCAATATTTTCTGCTACAAACTCCGATCAAATCTGCTCGGATTTTTTACGCTTATTTATTATTAAATTTTCCTGAAAATTGGCTTTGCGGGTAAAATTTAGGTTTTCACGATTTTTTCATAGATTTTCAAAAAAAATTCGGAATTTTTACCCTAAAACTCCGAAAACTTCGAGGTAGTGCATGAAACCCAGCGCACATCAAAAAATCATTGGGACTTCTCCCATTGCCCTATATATAACCTCAACAGGTCTGAGATGCCTGATTTTCAGATTCAGCTGTTTAGTAAATAAGCCCTCTATATTCATCAGATTATGATTAAAGGGGGTTCACCTTTAAGTTAACTATTAGTATTTTATACAATGGCCAATTCTAAGCAACTTTTCAATTGCTCTTATTTTTTATATAGTTTTTTTTTTTTAAATAATTTGCCTCTTCTTCTGACTCTTTTCACATGTATTGTGATTGCTACTTTTTATTACTCTTCATTCTATCTCCCCTATTCATATTCCAGTCTCTAATTCAAAGCAATGTCAGGTTGCTAGGGTAATTTGGACCATAGCAACCAGATTGATAAAATTGCAAACTGGAGAGCTGCAGAATAAAAAGCTAAATAACTGAAAAAGCACAAATAATAAAAAATGAAAACCAATTGCAAATACTGTAGCACTCTGTACATCATACTAAAAGTTAACTTAAAGGTAAACAACCCCTTTAATCTAAACAGACCCATAAACATGTAGATGTCAATGTAAAAGGGGTATTTGCATTATCTTTCATAGGAAGGTATTTGAACTAATTTCTACATGGGTCATTATTTACTGTATGGAAAACTACTATTGATGTAGGTTTTAAAAAATCGGTATACTTAATCCACTCCATCATTTACCCTGCTTCTTCCGTATGTTGTATCTCCTCTTTCATTATCATTATTTGGACTGTTAGCATTGACTGATTTTGTTTTATAGCATTCAGTGCAGTTTTTGGTAAAATAGATCCTTCCAATGCAATGCAGAATCCGGTCAGTTGGCATTTCCAGTAATACCTTCTAATCTGTTCATTAATGTTCTGACCATATGACTCTTACCGTATAGTTTCTGCTGTTGACTGCATCCATGAAAATGTCCATAAAATAAATAATCACCTCACTTATAATCTATTAAGTGGCCACTGCTGCTTCTGTAGTGCCAACATTTTTTTTAGAGGTGATTTTAAAATCTGTTAATCTCTGACTGCCACTTTAAGCATAACCATTTCATACGTTCAGAGTTTGTTGAGTCTCGGGTCATCTGGTGACTAACAGAGAGAGAGCTGACTGCTTGCAGCTGACCTGCATATTACTGCTGCTGCTGAAATCACTGACTCTGGGGAAACATGACTGAACACTTATTAGGCTGCAAGGTGTGTCTCCTCCTCTAGCATTGGCATTATCATTTCATACGAGTTAGCAAATATGATGAGCCCTAGCTCAGTCCTGCTATTGTATTTCTGATTTTTTTGTCTAAAACACGCTCACTGCCTTGAGCATTCTGACCTGCAGCTGGCACATGCTCTACTATACCTGCCTTGGACTTTTCAGCTGTTAATAAGGTGTTTTTTGCATTGGCACTGCCATTAGCGATGTAAGGCAATAATAATAATAATCTTTCTTAGAATATAATGTTGTGCAGGTGTCCTACATTTTCATGTCAATGCTATCTTAAGCTTACATATTTAACCTTAAGCACCACCCGGTAACATTTTTACTTACTCCTATAACAACTCCAGGACCAAAAACCCTAAGGTTGGCAGTTTTGTTCTAAATTACATGGAAATCCAGCAGTCTGATAATACAGACCTAAGTAAAGAGAAGCAGGGCACTCAAAATATTAAAAAATAGAAAGAGTTTATTTACATAAATACCCAACACATTTCAATCCCCCTAAAACAGTGGGGGCCTTCATCAGGGCACAGAAAAAAGCAAGCTTTTGACATATTTTTTGACATATCCTTGAGGATCTCACAGGTGAGTCGGTGACCCCTGCAGAAAGCATCATCACTATTATAATTGCATTAAAGGGGTTGTTCATCTTTAAATTAACTTTTAGTATGATGTAGTGAGTGATATTCTGAGACAATTTGCTGTTGGGTTTCATTTTTTATTATTTGTGTTTTTTCAGTTATTTAGCTTTATATTCTGCGGCTCTCCAGTTTCCAATATCAGCAAGCTTGTTGCTAAGGTCCAAATTACCCTAGCAGGACCGGGCCGTGGCGATAGGGCGCCCTAATCACCCCGTGGGATACCGCTCTCCGTGTGTGCAAATGCGCACACTCGCAACTGTGCACATGCACGAGTGCGCAAAAGACTAGGCACAGTAACGAAGGGGAAGGCCAGAGAAGAGAGTGACGGAGAGAGGGGAGTGAGTGACAGAGGGGGGAGTGCTAGAGGGGAGGAGGGAGGGTGAAAGTAGCAGTGAGTCACCTGGACTAGGGGTAGGAAGAAAACTTTTGAATAGGTACCTGCCCAGCACCCCCATATCTTTGTGCCATAGGCAGGTGCTTCTTCTGCATACCCCTAGCTCTGACCCTGTACCCTAACAATCATGCATTAATTTGAATAAGATACTGGAATATGAATAGCAGAGGCCTGAATAGAAAGATGAGTTATAAAAAGTAACAATAACAATACATGTGTAGACTTACAGAACATTTGTTTTTAGATGGGGTCAATGACCCCCATTTGAAAGCTAGAAAGAGTCAGAATGAAGAAGACAAATAACTCCAAAACTATCAAAAAAATAAATAATGAAAACCAATTGAAAAGTTAGAATCAGCCATTCTATAACATACTCAAAGTTAACGTAAAGGTGAACCACCCCCTTAGGGTGTGCCAACTATTACACCGAAAATACAGACCTGACTCCATGGAGAGCTCTAGGCAGTCATGATCTCACTGGGAATAGGAGCAGTAAAGTGTCTTCAAGTGCTGCATGGACAGTAAGTTCCGTATTGTTGGAGTTGATTTATAAACACTGGGCAAATTTGCACCTGAGCAGTAACCCATAGCAACCAATCAGTAACTGACTTTTATCAGCCACCAGCAGGTTTCATAACCTTTCATTAGTTGCCATTTGCCCATAGTTTATAAATTAACCCACTTGTCTTTCCATTGTTTAAGAAATGAAAGAGGCAGTTGCAAATTTCTACCAAATCCTGATTTGTATTACTGTATATTTGGCCGGCTGATGTAGCTTGAAAAATACAGCAATGTGGGCAAAAGTAACTGCCATCCCCACTGGGATATTAAGTCCTGTGTATAGTATGTCTGCATTAATTGTTAATTGCTTGTGAAGTGGTCTGGCAATAAAATTATTTTTATGTTTATATGTTTACAGATGCTTTTTGACATGTGGACTACACTCAGTGATCAGTTGTATGTGAGTGCCTGCATTTATATGCTTATTGCCTATTGAAAACATTGACAGACAAATAAAAAAATCCCCCCCATTACATAAGTGTAAGGCCACATCCATACAGGACAATACACACCTTATGATATAATTTACAATATAACCTGATATTACTCAACTAGAATCTGTTTTCTTGCATCAAACCACAGCTACATTACTAGCATGTCTACTAGAAAATCATTTCAACATTAAATAAACCTAATAGGCTGGTTTTGCTTCCATTAAAGATTCATTATATCTTTTTTTTTTTATTTATTTATTTTTTAAACCAACAATTTTTATTGATTTTCATTCACAAGACAAGGGGAGGGGGGAAAAGAGGGGGGGTATGATCCCGCCTGGGAGATTCATTATATCTTAGTTTTCATCAAGTACAAGGTAATTTTTTATTATTATAGAGAAAAAAGAAATAGTTTTTAAAAATATGGATTATTTCTGGATAACAGGTTTCTGGATAACAGGTTTCCACAAAACGGATCCCATTCCTGTACTAGCAATTTTACTATACATATATATATATATATATATGCTAAACCTGTTATCTTTATATATATATATATATATATATATATATATATATATATATATATATATATATATATATATATATATATACACACACACTGTCCAGGGTTGGACTGGGGGGCTTGGAGCCCACTGCATTGCGTATGCTCGGCACCTACGTGTGTGTGCCGCATTTATGCGCATTCGTGCGGTGCCACCTTTGTGTGCATGTGCAAAAAATTTTTTTCACTACGACCCCCGACAAAGTGGGGTCATGCCGCGTCACTAAGAAGTGGATCTGGGTCGGCCTAGTCCGACACTGACACTGCCTAATAAAAGGCAAATGTGTACAGTCAGTGATGTAAAATGCACATTTATTATCTTCTAATCCCTACCATTCCTTTGTGTTCTTTGGTATTGATCAGAGGAAGGAGCATAGTCCGGTCTGCTTACTTATTAGTATGCCAATTGTGTATACTAAGATACAAAGTCAATATGTACTTATAATTACATAAAAATATGTTGTTTGATAAAATCTCTACCCGTGTATATTATGAAGGCTTATTACATTTGGGGCCCTGATAAAAGTAATGTTACAGCATATACTACATAAATTCTTGGAGGCACCTAACAGTTCATAAGCAAGCCAGGTTGTATGAGTCAGCTCTGACTGATAACAGCATGTCGTTACCAAATTAATTGACTCAATTAAGGCAGGTGCCATCAGTAAACTGATTTTTTTTGTCCCCTAGGAGTTCATTGCATTTACAGAATAAGCCAATTGTTCTGATGCAGACACATGGTTATTAATCAGACCTGGATCAAACCCATTACTTATTACTTATTTAATACAGCAGCTGAAATTATAGTTGCCCTTTAAAGGAAAACTATACCCCCAAAATGAATACTTGAGCAACAGATAGTTTATATCAAATTAAGTGTCATATTAAATAATCTTATCAAACTGGAATATATATTTAAGTAAATCTTGCCCTTTTACATCTCTTGCCTTGAGCCACCATTTTGTGATGGTCTGTGTCCTGCCTCAGAGATCACCTGACCAGAAATACTACAACTCTAACTGTAACAGGAAGAAGTGCGGAAGCAAAAGACACAACTCTGTCTGTTAATTGACTCATGTGACCTAACATGTATGGTTTGTTTGGTATGTTTGTGTGCACCGTGAACCATACAATCCCAGGGGGTGGCCCTTATTTTTTAAAATGGCAATTTTCTATTTATGATTACCCAATGGCACATACTACTAAAAAAGTATATTATTATGAAAATGATGTATTTACATGAAGCAGGGTTTTACATATGAGCTGTTTTATGCAATATATTTTTACAGAGACCTACATTGTTTGGGGGGTATAGTTTTCCTTTAAGCATGACATAAACCCAGAAAGAAAATGAAAGAAAAATTCAGCAGTTCTTTTGCAGTTGAACTTTATTTTCTTTTTATATCTGTTCATACCTCCCAACATTTTGGAAATAAAAAGAGGGATAAAAAAGTTGGCGCAGGTAGTGTGGTGAATTTTCTTTGACCACGCCCATTTGTGTGGCCACACCCCCTAATTACCATGTTAATTTTACAAAATTTTGCATGTTATAAAAGTTTGAAAATATTTCTGTATTTTTTTTTTCCAGTTATTAAAGCTTTGCTAATGAAGGTGAATTGCCCTTTAAACTTTGAGTCTAACATTTTCCAAGGGACCTGTTATCTTATATTGTTTCAATTACTTATTTGCTTATCTAGATTGCTTATCTAGATACATTTGAATTGTTACAAATGTATCTTATCTTGTGCTGTGGCTAGTGATGGGTGAATTTGGGGCAAAAAAATAGAAAAACCGGCACCGGCATCTCGTTTTTGACGCCGGCATCCGTTTTTGACGCCAGCGTCCGTTGTTGTCCAGTAGAAATGAGGGACTGCAGGTTGAGCTGTCAAAAGAGGGACCGTCCCTCTAAAAACAGGACAGTTGGGAGGTATGCAGTCTGTTTTAAAGTTACAAGCAGATTTAGCAGCTTTACTGTATGATTCTATCACTATAGAAAGCAGCACTAGAAGGAGAAATAACATTAAGACAAATAGATCAATAATAGTCCCACCCTATTTTTTAATGGCGTTTAATTTAATTTCCGGGTCTGATTTTTTGATCATTCACCTTGCTCTTTCTGTCCCTGTGTTATTATTGAAGTGGTGCTTTAAAAGTGGTAAAGTGGTGAATAAAAAGTTAAATAACTCAAAAACCACAAGTAATAAAAAATGAAAACTAACTGGAAATAGTCTCATAATATCAATCTCTACATGATAATAAAAGTTCACTCAAAGGTGAACAACCCCTTTATAGGAGAACTAAAGCCTAACTAAAGCAGTAGCTAGAAATGTTGTACATTGTGTTCTGTACCAGCCCAAGGCAACCACAGCCCTTTAGCAGTAAAGATATGTGTCTCCAAAGATGCCCCAGTAGCTCCCCATCTTCTTTTTTGCTGATTCACTGCACTGTGCTGCTGTCACTTACTGAGCTTAGGGACCCACTCACAATATACAGTACACACAGAAATAAATGTCACAATATAAGGCTGATTAGTAATTAATACAGATAATTACTGCATGACAGCACATAAACCAGTACAATTAGCATCAGAATTTAATAGTCAGCCCTGTAGCATCAGCTTATATTACAGACAAACCTCATTTTCTGCTTGATAATTTGTGACGACCCCTAAGATCAGCTTCTCAACAGCTGCTCAGAGCCCACTGAGCATGTGAGTGTCAGACACTTTCCAAGATGGTGACCCCCTGTGACAAGTTTGAAGTCCTGGATCATTACTGCTATTGACAAGCTGAAGCTTTAGGCTGGTGCAATAAGTTCAGTATATAAAATATGGTATTTTTAGCCATATTTATTTTTAGGGTTTAGTTCTCCTTTAAGAGAGGGTATACAATGCTCATTTTCCATTAGTAATCAATGTTAATTTGCCTAAAACCATACAGCATAGAACAGTCACCTGTTAGTCAAATCTGTCGGTGTATTTATATAGAAGATCATTCGTGAGTATTTAATACTGAAACAAATCCTGTTCACTCTATTTATTATTATTATCCATGACCATGAATCAGTGTTGGAACAAAATGTAGTTCTAATTAATTACACTGTTGGTGGGGCTGAAATAATAATCAATTTATATTTTACAGAGCAGTGGCGATTTAGTAATGATAAATAAACCAGTACAATCCTTTGTCACAAACCCTCATGTTAAGACAAACCAATATACTGACTCTGCTACAAATAAGGGTGGATCTGAATTATCTCTTTATTTATAAGCAACTTAAAGCCTATTTTCAGCTATTTTCTGCTGGATGCCAGTGGTGATCAAAATGTGTATGTGCTACTATCCTTATAGTCCAACTGTAATTTATGAAAACATAGAGACTGAGCAGATACAAAAAAAATTACAATGCAATTTGGGCAAATGTATTTATTTATATAGCACCACAAATGTATGCAGTCCTTTACAATGAGGAAACACAAATGGGTAATGTTATTATAAGTTAAACAATGATCATATACAGGTATGGGACCTGTATATGCTCAGGACCTGGGGGTTTCCGTATAATAGATCTTTCCGTAATTTGGATCTTCATCTTAAGACTACTAGAAGAACATGTAAATATTACATGAACCCAATAGGCTGGTTTTGCTTCCAATATGGATTAATTGTCTGATGTAAATTGGTAATGCAATCCAGAGTGGTAGGGGTGTAGGGAGTAGTGAGGTGCAGGTTGAGTTTTTCTCTGTCCCCTCTATTTATAAACCCGCAAGTCAATAAATTGACCAGCAGTGTGAGGTTTTCTCCTCGCAACCTGAAGATTTTTGCAGCAGCCGACCCGAATCCGCCCGACATGCAAGTTTCGGGCCGGTCCGCACATCACTAGTTGGGAGTGTAGGGCTTTGGAGGACAGCATGAGAATTTTTATTTTATGCACCACTTTAAAAAAAAAGACTTTACAGTGAAGTTGAGGAGAGAAGTTTAGCTGCAGGTGACATGAAGTGGCCGAAAGCATTAATGACAGATTGCAGTGGGTACAGAAGAGAATCTGGAAGACCAGCTAGTATACAGTATAGGTTGCAGAGGTCTATCCTGGAAGCATAAGAGAGCATTATGATCTGGATCAATGTTTTACGAGTTGAAGTACAGAGGACGAGGTGTATTTTGGCAGTGTTCTTGAGAAAGAAAGCAGGGATCCAGTGTGGTCTGAGAAGGTGCAGGTGGATTTTAAAGTGACACCTAGATGTCTACCTTGGGAAACCATGAAGGTGATGTTAAATGGAGGAGGCAGGAATATGAGAAGTTTAGTCTTGGAAGCAGTGGCGTAACAAGATGTTACTAGGCCCCAGCAAATTAATTTAAAGATCCCAATCATGTACAGAGGTTGTCCTGTTTTACCAATATTTGTTGAAATTGTTCATTAATTAGGGACTCACTGGCCCCTTATACTTCCCATGCCCCCCTGCAGCTGCAGGGTCTGATTCCTCTGTAGTTATGCCCCTGCTTACCTATGACGGTAAGTTAGGCATTGTGTGACAAACAATAGTCGACTTGGGATCAAGGCAGGAGGAGGAGGAGGATCTGTGTGTCTTTTGATAACATTTTACAAAAAGCGCCATTGTGTTCATAAAAAGTTAATATATTGAACACGGAGCACCAGCAGTGGTTAAAATCCATCTTTTATTAAATCTTCATTAAAAGGTTAAGCAGATCCTATATCCCAACAGCACGATTGACGCGTTTCGTGGACTAGGCCACTTTCTCAAAATGTTCATAAAACTGGTTTTAGCTGTTAATATTTGGAACTTGATGTTGAAGTGTTCGGAGTGGTGCATTATCACATGGGTAACCTTGGGGAGGGGAATTATTATGGTACAGGTTATCAAAAATACCTTTGGCATATTCAGTATCCAAAGGGTTACACTGACATAATTTGAGCGTGTGGCACAGTTTGGCGGAAAAAAAGCACAACTTCCAGTAGGTTACCAACACTGAAAGGAGCATTTTATCTTCCTTAGATGCTTCATGTTGCTTTGCTTTGTTTAACAATCTGGCTAATGGGCCCACAGCCCAGAATCCAGACTGAGCTTTCTGTGTGTCACTGAGAAGCTGGAGCCAGTAAGGTTCACAAGTGAATGCTACAACTGGCCCATGTATCTTCAAAAATGTCTCTGGGTGCTTAATTATCTTGTTGTTCCATGTATTATTAAACCATTAGAGTGTGTGTGTGTATAAACTGGAAAACTT
The DNA here is from genome assembly GCF_017654675.1 of Xenopus laevis. NCBI lineage: Eukaryota > Metazoa > Chordata > Amphibia > Anura > Pipidae > Xenopus > Xenopus laevis. The sequence goes on from NC_054387.1 coordinate 101,077,851, forward strand.
GCTTGAAGCCGGCACAGCACGTATAAAGGTTAAGTATGCCTGGGAGCAAAATGCAAACAATAAGATAACTGTCCCAAATAAGGCATGCACTCACAGGTCTTATCCAATGTGAAAAAATGGAGTTTATTCAGTAAAAAACTGCTAAAGTTTTGGCTAGCCCTCTAGCCTTTCTCAAAGTGAGAAAGGCTAGAGGGTTAGTAGAAACGTTAGCAGTTTTTTGCTGAATAAACACCATTTTTTCACCTTGGATAAGACCTGTGAGTGCATGCCTTATTTGAGTCAGATCTGCTCTGAAGTGTTTAAATATAAAAAAAAAAACACATGATCTTTTTTCTCACTGTTGCTCTGTAATTATTTGCCAGCCTGTAAGTGTGTGTGTATATCTAAAGGACAGAGATTATTCTAAACAAAATTGTCCAAAAGTGAGTTTTCGAAGTTAAAAACTTCAAATTTCAAGCTATTTTTTGTGTGCTTCGACTAGGAAATAGTCCAACTTCGGTTCGAAGTTGAAAAAAACTTCGAAATTCGAATATCGAAATTTATCATGTACTGTCTCTTTAAAACTTCGACTTCGACCATTCGCCACCTAAAAGCTGCCGAAGTGCTGTTTTAGCATATGGGGGACCTCCTAAAACCTATATGGAGGCAATAGGTGGAGTTTGAGAGATCGAAGTTGTTTGGGGGGGAAACTTTGAATCGAAGTAGATTGAAGGCGCATCGTACGATTTGAAGTAGGCCGAATACGGACCACTTTGACCCCCAAAAACCTTCGATCTCTATTCGGTTGGTCTTTCTTGAATTCGAAAATCTGTTATCCGGAAAACCCCAGGTCCCGAGCATTCTGGATAACAGGTTTAAGTCTTACCACCAATCCTCCAGTTATTTTTATGAGTTTATCCGCACAATGGCTATGTAGTAAAATAAATTCAAATGTTCCAGTGTGCACTAACCCATAGCCACCAATCAATAGTTTGCTTTAATATTATTGCAGTTAAAACAATGCAAACAAATGTCTGGCTGGCGAGTAAGGGTCAATATACTGGGGGGAAAATCTTCACCTTGATATTGCATAACCCTATCAGACTCAAGCAATAAGAAATCAGCTGAATGGCAACTCTATAGTATTATTGAATGGCAACTCTATAGTATTATATTTCAGTGGTTTCAGCAAAGTCAAATACATTTTGAGTTGTTCTCCATATGTTATAGAGCACACTGCAAAAAAAAAAAAAAAACAGTAAGAAAGCTGGGATTTATTACATAGTCTTGAATTGGAATAACTACTTCTTCCTCGTTATGACATCTGTCATTATTTTCTAGCGAGTGAAAGAGTAAGTTGTTTCCCGGGGCAAAAATATATTTAGACATAAATTGAAACCAAGGCATAATGTGATTGCGGGAGCAAGGAACAGAGACACAGGCGCAGGGTTGTAATGATGGACAGGACACGTTTGGTGTCTTTTATATATTTGGTTATAAATAAAATATCTCATACATAGGTGCATATCATACTGACCCGCTGAGAATCTCTGGAATACAGACGATCAGAGCCAACCTATTAGTAACTAACGCCTACAGGAAAATGCAGATCAAAATGCAAATACAGTTATCCAGAAACCCATTATCCAGAAATCTCAGAATTTTGGGATGTCCATCTCCCATTTCTTTTTTCTCTGTAATAATAAAACAATCCTATTGGGTTTATTTAATTATTTTTTAATAGACCTAAGGTATGGAGATCTAAATTGTGAAAAAAAAACTCCAGGTCCCAAGTGTTCTGGATAACAGGTCCTATACCTGTACTTTACTGCCACAAATGCATATTTATTCATATAGTACAAAGACAAGAGAATAGAATTACCCTTTTGGTTGTATTTTTCACTGTATCTATAAGTATTGCAGCTTGTGTGTGATAATTATCCTCACAATTATCTCATGAAGTCAACGAGCTAAATTACCTGTACTGCCACTTTCAAAGAACCGTAGAATGTATCACAAATATAGAAAACAGGAACAAAGGAAATTGCAAAACAAAACTCGTGCAGAATGTTACAGAGCACAGCTTTTTATAAGACAGGTCAAATTAAGTGGCGTATTTTGGTGCTGATATATGTTCAGCAACAAATCAATTATGTCTCTGAGATATTGGCCTCTGCTTTCCCTGCAGAACTAGATTTGTGTGAACACAGCACCATGGCAACCAAAAATGAGAATCAGATACCATGTTAACAAAGGTGGGTGGATGAGTCTTGACCTCAGGTACGGGGCAGTTTGGGAAAATTATTCCTGAATCTAAATGAAATGCACTTCAGGGCTCATTTACAAGTTCAATGTGCAAAGTACATTTCTGGGTGCCACGTTTTTTAACCCATAATGCAGTATTTTTGTTAAATGAAACCCTAAGGTTTGGTATTCAGACGTGCTGCATGAAGGCCCGGACATGCATGCGGTTTTACCGCAAGGAAACGCTGTGCGGTTTTTAAAAAAGCTTATTCAAGCTTGGGCAATGGCACACTAGGTTAGCGTATATACGCGGCGTCCGGCTTTTTTAACAACTGTGCCCCGCGTTTCTGCACCGAAAACTGCATGTGTGTCCATGAACAGTGTAATTTAGAAATAAAAAGTAAACCATAAAAATCTAAGTCTACTAGTAAACAAAAGGTATTCTGTCATGGTTTTTATGATGTAGTTTTTATTTCTAATTTACACTGTAAATAATTCACTCTACAATATAAAATTTAATTCCTGAACCAGCAAGTGTATTTTTTTTAGTTGTAATATTGGTGTGTAGGCAGCCATCTCTGGACATTTTGCCTGATCATGTGCTTTCAGAAAGAGCCAGCACTTTAGGATGGAACTGCATTCTGGCAGGCTATTGTTTCTCAGTTGGACCTGGATTTTTACTATTGAGTGCTGTTCTTAGATCTACCAGGCAGTTGTTATCTTGTGTTAGGGAGCTGCTATCTGGTTACCTTCCCATTGTTCTGTTGTTAGGCTGCTGGGGGGAAGGGGAGGGGGTGATATCACTCCAACTTGCAGTACAGCAGTAAAGAGTGACTGAAGTTTATCATAATACAAGTCACATGACTGGGGCAGCTGGGAAACTGACAATAATAGCCCCATGTCAAATCTCAAAAATGAAATATAAAAAAATCTGTTTGCTCTTTTGAGAACTGGATTTCAGTGCAGAATTCTGCTGGAGCAGCACTATTAACTGATGTGTTTTGAAAAAAACATGTTTTTCCATGACAGTATCCCTTTTAATAAACCCAACAGACTGGTTTTGCTTCCAATAAGAATTAATTATATCTTAGTTTGAATCAAGTAAAAGGTACTGTTTTATTACAGGAAAAATAGGAAATCATTTTTAAAAATTTGGATTATTTGTATAAAATGGAGATGGCCTTTCTGCAATTTGGAGCTTTCTGGATAATGGGTTTCTGGATAATGGATCTCATACCTGTACTATAACACACTGTAAGTCTATCTGAATGGAACCCATGGAGTAAATCAAGTGCATTAGGTAGTTAAGACACAATAAATTGAATGATTTTTTTATTAATCCATGTTTTAGGTTCTGCTCTGTAAATTTAGGATATGCTATATTGCTTTTGGACGCATCTAGAGGTGAGAAAATCTCTGCATCTGGTTGGAATTCAAACCTTAGGCTGCATGTAAAAATGCTATACCCATACACAATGCACAATATTCATCGGGCAGTCCATTATACCCTTGCCAAATATACCTAAACTTTGCTATGGTCCTGGCCCTTCCCCCCCCCCCATGCACACCTTGCAGAAGAGATTCTTACTAACATGATTAGTATTTTTAATGTTTGTTTCAGACTGGATGTATGCCTGTGCTGAGAGGTTAAGAACGGTTGTTTATTATGGATATGCAATAAGGCATGATATTTATAAACCTACTAGTGTGTGGGTGTAGCCATGGAAAAGGTTGTTGTTTATGGTCCTTGCTCTATATTTAGCCCTGTGCTTATTTCTTTACATGTATGGAGATTTTTGCCGGTGTTTACAGTATCACATATCACGAATGGAAATATTTATTAAATACCAGTAAGGAGATATCACAGTGAAGTTTAACATTATAACTAGATATTTTTAACTGCAAGTATCATCCTGAATGTTCTGGTTACTGGAAAAGTTGATCTTTGGTGACAAAAAGATACTTCACCTTTAGAAAGGCCTGAATGCCCCTGGGCAATTACAAATTGCAATTTATGAGCTTGCAAAACAATATTCCACAAAGATTTGTTTTACTTATGATACTAGATGGTCCACTCTACTCCTATTGGCTAAACAATCTTGCCATGGGAAATGTGCCACCTGCAGTATACTGCATATATATCAAAGACTTCTACCAAAATCTAATAACAAAGAAATCAGCACAAACACTTGCTATAAGCATTCCATATACAGCTGAAATATACATAGCAGGAGATGAAGGAGAACATTTTGATTGAATTTTCTCCTTGAGAGGAAAAAACTTCTGCCTCAGTATCTATGCTCAGCAGAAAGGCACTGAAAAATCACTTACATTCTGGCAATAATTCCAGATTGCTGATTATTATACTCACTTAGACTACCATTGCATTCACATCTGTACCCTTGAAACCTGATATGCAATTTTCTGGTACTGCGCCAGCATCCTGGAAAGCTAGGCAAGAATCTACAACTTTTCTCATTTACCCATTTTCCTAGAGATAGGGAGGCGCATTTACCAATTCGTGTGAGTTTTTTTTAACTCACATGAATTCACTTTGACTCTAAATTTGAATATTCGACAAGTTCTTATCAAAATGTAAAATTTGGACAAAATTTTACAGACTCGAAAACTCAAATCGAATTCCAATTGAATTCGACCAAACCCGATTCGAGTTTTTTATCTGAAAAAACGTGAATATCAGGAAGGCTACAAACAACTTCAGATTGATCCCTCTCTCATTGACTTAAACAGTAATTCAGCAGGTTTTAGGTGGCAAATAGTCGAATTCGGATTCCTAAAGGGCCAGAGTATGATGAATCACAAAAATCAAATTCAAATTTGATTTCTACATTTCTTAACAAGTCAATGCCCTACCAGTAGATGCTGTCTGTTTAAGCACCATGCTCATTCTTACTTTTTAACAATCACTAATTTCATAGTTTAGCAACTTTTATTAAGATTTGGAAATGTGAACTCGAGTTTTAATTAACAAACCTATAAAAGTGAAGGTTGTCAATTTGTTGGGCAACACTCAGAGGATATAATTGCATGTGTCGGTGCCTCTTCTTTGAAAAGACACTGGCCCAGTGGCATTTGTATCACAATGGGGCTCATGACTGATCAGAGCCGTTTATAGACCCTTGTGGACCCTGGGCAAAGATATCATTGATTGGCCTCAGTCCATCCCACCCCCTTGTCACTTAATCTTTCCTGCATAGTGGTGAGGGGGTTGGGGGGGGGTCTCCGATAGTGGTTACAGTTCTGTGGGTGGCAAATATATAAATGAAAAAGTTGCACAGGCAGAGGGCCTATAAAATCAGTGGGTCCTGAGCATATGCGCCTTTTGCCCTATTATTATTGTGGTTGAGTGGGAACTATATTTAAAAAAAAAAAAAATAGACAGAGGAAGGAAGTGGAAGTGGACAGTGAAAATGGGAGATGGCAGCTACCCCACTCACTCTCCCTGGGAGGTAGAGTCTAGGATCAGGCTTGTTGGGCCTCTGTTGTAGGAGAGGGCCGGTTTAGGGCGGGGGTTCAAGAAGTTGGGTAATGAGAAAGGAGTATCAAGGACTCAAAAGGTGCACATCTTGTCTAGTGGTGTTCATTAACTCCACAGGGTTTCTGGGAGGTGTTCCAGAAGCGTAAATAATTTTGTTCTAGGCTCTGCCGTGAGGGACCCCACTAAGAACCTTAATCCAAGTAGAGAATGTACCATTAACAACCACCCTCTGTACTCCATCCTGTATCCAGTTTTCTATCCATGTGCAAACAACTTTATTAAGCCCAACATGCATGGGTAAAGGGAACGTTAGAACTTTGGATGATTGAAAATATGTAGCATAAGGAGACCGTCCCTGCTTCAGTCATGCATGAAATCAACTTTCATTACATGGTTTACATTTTGCAGTTCGACATTAAAAAACAAAAATCTAAGCAACATATTTGATAAACTGGATAGTTGTGGTGTGAACCTTATGAAGAGCCTTTCAGCTGTTGTTTTATTAGCAAAACAAAGGCAATATCTGGCGGCCACAACTTTTGTTATCTGCAGCAGATAGTGTGCCATGGCAAACAATCGGCCACCATGCATTGCTATATAAATGAGACCCTTTTAAAGGGGCGGTTCACCTTTAAGGTAACTTTAAGTATGTATAGTATTGGTTTTCGTTATTTATTTTTAATAGTTTTATAGTTATTTGCCTTTTTCTTTTTACTCTTTGCAGCTTTTAAATGGGCCCTTATAAAAACAATGCTCTGTAAAGCTACAAATGTATTGTTATTGCTACTTTTTATTACTCATCTTTCTATTCAGGCCTCTACTATTCATAGTGGTTGCTAGGGTAATTTGGACCCCAGCAACCAGACTACTGACATTGCAAACTGGAGAGCTGCTGAATAAAAATCTAAATAACTCAAAAACCTAATAAAAAATTAAATCCGATTGCAAATTGTCTGAGAATATCACTCTCTAGTCTACATCATACTAAAAGTTATCTCAAAGGTGAACAACCCATTTAAGAAGCTTGGTTTAATACCTATTCCTTATTGGTTGTGTCAAGATCTTCCATGTGTTTCCTGAACAAATAAAGCAGAGAGCTTGGAATATAGAATGTAGATGTAAAGTATGACCTTGTTTCTGAACAAGGGTTTTGTATTGTAAACTGCTGTCAGTCAGACATCAGCTTCAGAGCTTGTGTATTTACAGGAAAGCATTAAGAGAACAAGATGATAAAATGTAGTCTGCATTTATGTGTTGTCTTTTTCTTATTACTTTGTCCATTGCATTTGATATATAGATGCACAGTGCTTGGTATTTTATTACATCAGACATCATATGTGAATTTAGAACCCAGCATCCTCTGCATGCTAGCCTTCTCATTTGGACAAACATTCACCCCTAATAAGAATGATATATATATATATATATATATATATATATATATATATATATATATATATATATATATATATATATATATAAACAGGTATGGGACCTGTTATCCAGAATGCTTGGGAACTGTGGTTTTCCGCATAACGGATCTTTCCATAATTTGGGTTTTCATGCCTTAAGTCTACTAGAAATTAATTTAAACATTAAATAAACCCAATAGGCTGGTATTGCTTCCAATAAGGATTCATTATATCTTAGTTGGGATCACATACAACCTACTGTTTTATTATTACAGAGAAAAAGGAAATCATTTTTAAAAATGTGGATTATTTGGATAAAATGGAGTGTATGGGAGACAGCCATTCCGTAATTCAGAGTTTTCTGTATATCGGGTTTCCGGATAAGGGATCCTATACCTGTATTGTTTTTTGCAAAATCCCTAGAGTGCTTTTCTTTACAAGTATTTTAGTTAACATGTTTATTAAAGGGCTAATTAACTTTTAAGTTAACTTTAAGAATTTTAGAGAATTGCCAATTCTAAGCAACTTTTCATTTGGTCTTCATTTGTTATAGTTTTTGAATGGGTTGCCTTCTTCCGACTCTTTCCAGCTTTCAAATTGGAGAATGACCCCAGCAGTCATAAAAACTATTGCTCTGTAAGGCTACAAATGTAATGTAATTAATGTAATGTAAATTTCTTGCTACTTTTTATTATCTTTCCATTCAGGCCCTCATTCATACAGTATATCAGTCTTTCACTCAAAACACTCCCTGGTTGCTAAGGTTGGAGCCTAGCAACCAGAAAACTGCTGAAATTCTAAACTGGAGAGCTGGTGAACAAAAAGTGAAAACAAAATTAACATCTATTGCAAATTGTCTCAGAATATCACTCTCTAATTCATACTAAAAGTTAACTGAAAGGTGAACACCTCCTTTAAGAGTTGAAAACAGCAAAGTCATTATTCTTTTACAAAATATTTTGGCATTGTTAAAAGCTACTATTGTGCACCAAAGATCTTTAATGGATCAGTAATGCCAAAAAAAGTGTTTTAAAAAGTGCATTTAAATATAATGTGCTGTTAGCCAGCACTGGTAAAAAATGGCATGTTGGCTTCAGAAAGTACTATAGTTCAAATAAAAATGCTGCTATGTAGCCATGGGGGCAGCCATTCAAGCCAAATAGAGCAATACATCATAATTTATTTATATCGCGCCGACAAGATACACAGTGCTTTACCTTAGTTATAACAAACAGGGAATAAATGGTGGCTAACAAACAAGGGTTACAGAGAACAATAGGATTAGAGGGCCCTACAAATTAGAGTTTACAAACTAAAGGTTAGGGTACAATTGAGACATTGGGATTTTAAAAACAATTTGTGATTTATAATATGCAATGATTGATTAATTAAGGTACATTGAATAAGCTTCTTTAAACAGGTGGGTCTTTAAGGAGCACTTGAAAGTTTGGAAAGAAGGAGAAAGTCTGACAGCTCAAGGCAGAGTTCCAGAGAAAAGCAGAAGCCTAAGAGAAGTCTTGTAGATGAGAAGAGAATCGAGGCGAAGATCAGAAGCAAAGCGAAGGTTGCATGAAGGAGAGTATTTGGAGATCAGGGATGAAATATAGGGAGGGGCTTCATTATTACGGGCCCTGAAAGTGAGTGTTAGCAATTTGAATTTGATTCTAGAGGAAATTGAGAGCCAGTGAAGGGACATACATATGGGAGCAGCTGATGTTGAGAGGTGAGATAGATGAATGAGTCTAGCAGCCGCATTTATAACAGATTGGAGTTGTGAAAGGTGACTTGTTGGAATACCTGTGAGGAGTAAGTTGCAGTAATCAAGGCGGGAGATGATGAGCGACTGAATCAGTGTTTTAGTTGATTCTGAACTGAGATATGGTCGTATTTGGGCAATGTTGCGCAGTTGAATGTGACAAGATTTTGCAAGTGTTTGAATGTGTGGTGAAAAAGACACAATGAGTCTAGTATAACTCCTAGGCGGCGTGCCTGTGTTTACTGTGAGTGATATCTGAGGGACAGGGAGGGCAGAGACATGTAGGGCAGAGACAGACATGAAGATTCGGGGAGATTAAGTCGCCCCGTGACTAATTGCCTCTTCTTCGGGTGACTAATCTCCCCAAAAAGCCTCCCCGCCGGGTAGAATCTAAATCGCCAGCAGGAAGGCAATCAGAGCGATTCGTTTTCCGAAGTCGATTGAAGTTTCCTCGTGAGGCAACTTCGGGTGACTTCGGAAAACAAATAGCTTCGAGTGCCATCCCGCCGGTGATTTAGATTCTAGTGGGCAGGAAGGCTTTTCGGGGAGATTATTCGCCTGAAGAAGACGCGATTAATCTTGGTGTCTGTCTCTGCCCTTATACAGCATAAGATAAGATAGGTAGAATACAATGGGTTAATTTTTACACAGAAAGATAAACAGGGGTAAAATGCTATTTGTACCTCTCTTGCAGGACTACAGACGGAACCCCTTTCTTACATTTTTTGTTTTATTATTGTTGTTGCTCAATCAATAGATACAGAATGTAAAAATAGAAAAAAACAGTTTCTGTTTTTGATGTTACTATTCCTTTAGATGGTAAAGGTGGCCATAGACGTAACAATTACGATCTTTCCTGGGACCATTGGTTTTCTTTTCAATACAGACATGTTAGAGCTGAATTGTCAGATATACAGGTAGAAACAATAACAGTGCCCATTGAAAATGTTCCAGCCTGCCTGACCGACAAGCCGACCGATAGCCAAGTTTTCTGCCAATATAAGTCGGTTCGTCTCCTGCCATACACCCACAGAATATCCAAGCCTGGATTTGTGGCAAGGACACAAAGGCCCGGGCCTTGGGCGGCACGATTTTAGGTTCAGCATTCTGCCCAGCCGCAATCCAGGGGAGCACTGGGGACCCGTACTCCTGTACGCATCATCCCCAGAGCTCTGACGCATGTACACGCTCATGTGCAGGGGCGGTGTGAGCACGGATGCAGGCAGTAAGACCCGAAATCCGGGCCTGAGAATATCGTATGAAACGGATGTTATCTGTGCGTCTCTGGCCACCTCTCCAAATACACTCCTTCACAAAACCTTCGCTCTGCTTCTGATCTTCGCCATCACTTCTGCCCATTCTCATCTACAAGACTTCTCTCAGGCTTCTGCTTTTCTCTGGAACTCTCTGCCTCGAGTTGTCAGACTTTCTCCTTCTTTCCAAACTTTCAAGCGCTCCTTAAAGACCCACCTGTTTAAAGAGGCTTATTCGATGTAACTTAATTAATCATTGCTGTATCAAAAATGACAAAGTGTTTATATAATCCTAATGTCTCAATTGTACCCTAACCTTTTAGTTTGTAAACTCTAATCTCTAGGTCCTTCTAACCCTATTGTATTCTGTAATCCTTGTTTGTTATCCACCATTTATTCCCTGTTTGCTTTAACTGCAGTAAAGCACTGCGTATCTTGACGGGGCGCTATATAAATAAATGATGATGTCATCAGATTCCCCCAAAAAACGCTGCTACTTATGGGTTATATAAGATCTCTGCACTAAACCATTTGTGATTTGTATGTTTGTTGCCCATTGCCCATTACAAATCTTTGATTGTTATGCTGCAAACAACATGAATTACAGAGTTTCAAAAAATGCCCCTGGTTAATGTGATAATCTGTTAACGCTAAATTCAAAACTTTTCAGCCGTAGAAAAACCATAGTACTGCTGTCAGGAAAGGATTATTCGCTTGTCTAGAACTGGGAAAGCCATGCTGGTTAATTAATGCAGAAATCTGCAGGTACAGAAATCCCGGAGCAATTCATCAACAGCAATTTTACATTTCAGCAGAAGCTGAGTTCCCTCATGTACAGATTCTAACCACTCAGAATATACATTAGTACTGGTGTCCTTCAGTCTGAGTGAGGAAGACTTAAAAGCTCATTTGGACAGGGCCCCCTTTAACTCTGCTATTGGTTATTGGCTGCTTTGTACATTTTCATATATGTTTAATGTATTCACCCACTTATTGCTCAATGTTAAGGAACATGTTGTCATTTTATAAATACAGGTATGGGACCTGTTATCCAGAATGCTCAGGACCTGGAATTTTCTGGATAACAGATCTTTCTATAATTTGAATCTTCATACTTTTAAGTCTACTAGAAAATCATGTGAACATTAAATAAACCAAATAGGCTGGTTTTGCTTCCAATAAGGATTATTTATATCTTAGTTTGGATCAAGTACAAGCTACTGTTTTATTATTACAGAGAAAGGGGAAATACTTTTTAAAATTTTGGATTCGTTGGATAAAATCTATGGGAGACATCCTTCCCGTAATCCGGCGCTTTCTGGATAACGGGTTTCCAGATAATGGATTCCATTCCTGTACATGTTACTAATAATACATGTATGGGACCTATTATCCAGAATGCAAAGGGTCTGTGGTTTTCTGGATAAGGGGTCTTGCTGTAAGTCTACTTAAAAAAATCACTTAAAAGTGAATTAATTCAAATAGAATTGTTTTGCCTCCGGTAAGGATTAACTATATCTTGATGGGGATCACATACAAGATACGTTAATACTGTTTTATTATTACAAAGAAAAGGGAAATTATTTTGAAAAATCTAAATTATTTGATTAAAATGGAGTCCCTGGGAGATGGGCTTCCCATAGTTCAAAACTTTCTGGATAATCGGTTACCTGACAACGGATCCCATACCTGTAATAACAATAATAACCTCCACTCTTTTCCTAATTGGAATGAATTCTTACTGTCTGACTTGCTCATTTTTATGCTGCCAATCCTAAGCATTGGACAAATTTACATTTATTATCATTCTTCAGAAGGTTTTAAAAAATATTCATAAATGTAACTGCAGTTGCAATCAGTATTTCTTTGTCCCTTTCTGCATTTCTAGTTTTGACTCTTGAAACAATTTACAGGGCATAATTGCAGTGAGCCAAGTGCAATTTTGAGTTTGATTTTTTTCTCAAAATTCCAGCGTGGTTGCAGTTGCTAGGGCGAATTGCATCTGACAACCTGCATTTATGACTGATGTGTAAAAATTATCTGGTACTTGCACTTCAAATGAATCAAGATTAGTCTGGTTAGTGCCCTTTCCAGTGTCTAGTGTAAGAGTGAAACATGCACTCGATTCTTGAGACGCAAGGCTGCTCTTCCCATTGATGCAGGGCCCTGTCGGTGGGAACGCTGGATCTACTGTGTGTTCAGAGGTTGCCAATGGCTCCATTGTTCCCTGTTTGAATTAACCTCTACTTTTGCAGCTATTGCAAAGCTCTATGACTTCCCACTTGTCCCTAATTCTATGGGGCTTTAGATTTACTAAAGGGCAAATTGTCATCAGTGACAAGAGGAAAGTAAGGACTAAGGACCTGTAATTATAGAAAGCAGTTAAATATTAAAATTAAAAGCCTGTTTGGTCAATTAGCTTTCTATCCACAACTCCTCTCATTATTGCATCTGGCGATAAAATTTTCAGATTGGACAGACTGGTCTGTAAACACTCACCCCTAAGAATAAATTCATTCCCAGATTACTGGGAAATTTGTACGAAATTGACCAAACTACCTGGCTGAATCTGGGCATATTTGGTCCGTATCACTCCATGGTATATGAATACTGTACATGATTGGATTAAATATGATCCAGGAATATTGGCAAATTCAGGGGAAATGCCAGTATCAGTCCTGAAAAATGTAAAATGAACACCTTAGGCATCAAAAGGGTATGGCCCACAAGAAACACAGATGTCTGTAAAAGGTGGCAATAGGGAGAAAATGTTTTTATAGTTCATACCACCCTAGGTGATAAAATGGCTAGGGTTATCCTTGTTTCATATCAAAGGGAGGAAATCATTAGATAAGTGAAGAGTACAAACTGCATTTACTAGTTAAAGGAAAAGTAAACCTCAAAATTATGACTTCCACAGATCATCTGTATATGACAGAATGAACAGCAACTTTCTAATAGTAAAGAAAAACAGATTTTGTTTTCTCATTCTCTGTACTATTCTTTATACCAATGCCTGTCCATATCAGTACAGGATGGGCAATTTAACTGTTAGTAATGCTCTGTACATGAGGCTGTGGGAGTTATAGCAGTTTATAAAACAATTGGTCAGTTTTTTCGGTATGCTGTAGAGCCAATGAGCATTACAACATGTTGAGCACCCTAAAGGTGGCCATAGGCGCAAAGATCCGCTCGTTTGGTGACATCTCCAAATGAGCAGATCTTTCCCTGATATGCCATTAACAAGCATGGCTATATCGGGGGTAATCTGAATGTTCGACCGTACGTCCGGATGATCCGATTACGATGCTCAATGGGCTCGGCGGGATCGGTTGGGTCAAAATCAAACCTGTCCAATCAACCGAATGACCGATCTCCGCCGGACGAAAGATGTCGGCACTCACCACACATGATCCGAAAATCGTACGAATCCTCAATTCGTACAATAGGATCTGTGCGTCTATGGCCAGCTTTACAGAGGACCTTACAGGCAAAGTTTGCACCTGGCCTAATAACTAAAAGCAGCTAATAAGCAAGTAGTATTTTATATTTGATGGGTTAAAATAGTTTATTAGACCTGGAGCAAACTTTGTCCCTTATATGTTTTCCCTAAGAATCGAGACGTCTTTGCATAGTAAGCTTTAAAAGGGGAAGCTGCATGTACATTGTATCTGTTGTACCTGCTTGATTGGATCCTGACTGGTTCCTGCCGTGTGAGCGAATAAATAAACAGCTATATTGTGAGAATGCAGCAGAATAACACTGCCTGTTGGGTATCTATGTGTTTTAGGTAGAAAGAGCTAAGAAACTTTCCAGCAGGTGGTACATAACAGGCTTAAACAGTGTATGCACCATTTGTTATACAGATGCAGTAATATCTGTACACCAAGTGGAGAAAACCTCAATTTAATCTACAACCAAATTATAAAGATACTTTCACAGTAACCATATCCTCTGGATTTCTGTAGAAAAAGTGACCTGGCCTACAAGACACATGTAACTCATTGATTCAGTGATGTTATCTAATGCCTTGTGGTATCTCCCATGATTACTGATTAAAAAGTATCTTTATATTCTATCTGTGATGTGGATCATGATCTAAGGGTCATGTCATGTGGCTTGAATGGGGCTGGGTTTGACAGCTGTTTGAATTAACCTCTACTTTTGCAGCTATTGCAAAGCTCTATGACTTCCCACTTGTCCCTAATTCTATGTGTGGTGGAGCAGTACTTGACTATAAACTGGAGGCCTTTACTATGCAGAGTGAGGGAAGTCACTTCCATCTCAGCAATGATGGATAACTACAGCATTGTCCACAAGGATATTCATATAGTGTTGCCTCCTCCAGGACCTGGCAGTTATACATCTGTGTATTTTGAGGGCATTGAACCGATATTTATACTGCTGTGTATTCAGGAGACGTTAAACATGTAGTTGGTACTGTTAAACATGAAGTTAGAACTGCTACAACTATGGCTAAATAAGGGTAGAGGAACAGAGTGATGTTCTATGAGCATGAATGGTTAAGAACATGGCTTAAGGAACCAACATTTAAATCCTGACTGGTAGACAGAACAGGTTGAGTGACTTTTTAGTCAGTAAGGAAATGCAAAACAGTTGATACTAATACGAAGTGCAATTTGATCAAAGGACTGGTCTGACTGTAAGTAGGTGAACTCCTTGGTTAGGATGATGCTATTCAAGGGGTGGTCCAAAGAGGGAGAAAGAACATTGTTGGCCTGGTAAAATCTGGATGGTTATTTGCCAAGAATGGCATTAAAAAAAGGGCCTTCGCCTTGGGCCCATCAGGACAGGGACCTCAACATCAAATGCAAAAACTTATGACAGAAGTATCCCTAGGAATGGTAGAAGCAGCTAGTTGGAACAAATACTCCTCTTTCTGGGGTAGCCCCCTTGGGCTGTAGTCACTTAAATAGCTGCACTGTTAGTGGATAAAAGATACAGGAGTCTGTGCCTGAACTGTATGTGGCCTATTTACTAACATTCGGATTTCTATTTTTTTCACAAGTCATATTTTTTTTCTTTAAAAATGTGTCATTTTTTTTATTTCTCTAAAGCTCTAATAATTTGACATTCATGAAGTGTACAAACCACGAGCAGTGAATTTGGAATGCTGCCACTCATTCATATTAGTACAGTGACAAGAAAAGGAAACAAAGGAGGTAAAAGACAGACAGCACACTACTAGGGTGCAAGGTTTTGACATTAGCAGTTACATAATTTACTGGGGTGATTGCAGTTTCATAGTTATAGAATGCCTTATTCCTTAATATACAGTAGGCCTGTGGCACATACGGAAAGACTTATATACTCTACTTTCTGGACTTTGAGGGATTTGTATTCCAACAAGGTGATGACCACTCCTGAAAATACGGTATCAAACTCTAAAAAACTGACAGTTGAAATGCAAAAGTCATGAGAAATCTTATATACACAGGCCACTCACCTGCTCGCTATCCGGCAAAACTGGGAACACTCTGCTGTATTGTAGAGTGACTGCAGGGAATGCTTTACAACATGCAATGTCACAACCCTAATTCTGGGTGCCACCCTCTTGAGTTATCAACATCCCACAGACATAAATTTCTCCCACAGCCCCCGGAGGATTCTAGGAATTGTAATAAGTCTTGTTTAAAGGAAAACTATACCCCCAAAATGAATACTTAAGCAACAGATAGTTTATATCAAATTGAATGACATATTAAAGAATCTTACCAAACTGGAATATATATTTACATAAATATTGCCCTTTTACATCTCTTGCCTTGAGCCACCATTTCATGACTTTATCTGTGCTGCCTCAGAGATCACCTGACCAGAAATACTACAACAATAACTGTAACAGGAAGAAGTGTGGAAGCAAAAGGCAGAACTCTGTCTGTTAATTGGCTCATGTGACCTTACATGTGGTTTGTATGTGTGCACCGTGAATCTTACGATCTCAGGGGGCGGCCCTTATTTTTTAAAATGGCAATTTTCTATTTATGATTACCCAATGGCACATACTACTAAAAAAGTATATTATTATGATAATGGTTCATTTACATGAAGCAGTTTTTTACACATGAGCTGTTTTACTCTTTTAACAGAGACCTACATTGTTTGGGGGGTATAGTTTTCCTTTAAGGCCCTATATAATTACCCTCTAGGAAACATAATCAATGAGATATAAAAGAGGTTGTGAACCTTTAAATTAACTTTTGGTATGATGTAGAGAGACTATAATTCTGAGACAATTTGCAATTGGTTTTCATGTTGTATTATTTGTGGATTTTTGAGTAATTTAATACAGCAGCTTTTCAGTTTACAATTATATATATATATATTTTTTATGTATATATAAATATATGTAAACAACATATATAATTGTACTAAGCTGCACTTGCAGTATCAATAAGCCAAAACTATAGACTGCAATTAAAAATCATTTTGAGTGTGTGGGTGTACTTTTGCATAGCACACTGACCTACATTACAGGATAACGCATTTATGGAAAAGGAGCTGATGAATTAAGCTGAGAAGTTCTTTTTGCAGCCACTAGATAAAATATATCTCTGTTGTGAATATAAGATTGTTGAAGTGACTTCGATAATTTTGCATAGGCAATTTTATATGTTTTGCCCAACATGTCCATTCAGCAGCATTTGCATACAATAGATAATGTTTTTACCTTGCATTTGATTGACTAAAGTAGGCGTAATGATTGTTTTCAAAGTCAAGTTAATTCTATGGAAACAGTCACTGTAAACATATACTGTATGCAATATATATTATTTTAATAGGAGGAACATGTTATTTGTATTGCTTTAATAGTCACTAAAACTGCTGTGGTGCTTGTGGTTTTGGTCTACAATGTTCTGCACTAACCAGTAGGCTGTACTTCTGATCCTTCAACATTCTCTCTCATTGACTCAATCTAATGACTAGAACCTGACTAGAACCTGTCAATTTCCCCACACCCATTTATGACACATATATTTATTGAAGTCCAAATTTATCTCAGAATTTTCTGCTATAAACTCCAATCAAATCTGCTTGGGTTTTTTAAGCTTATTGATTATTAAATTTTCCCGATATTTTGCTTTTCAGGAAAAAATCTGATTCTCACGATTTTTACAGATTTTTTATCAGACTTTCACGAGTTTTCTGATTTTTCACCCGAAGACTCCAAAAACGTCGGGGTATTGCACGAAACCCATCGCACATCAAAAAATAATTGGAACTTCTCCCATTGACTTATATGCAATCTCGATAGGTCTGAGATGCCAGATTTTCTGATTCTGAGTTTTCCATCATCTGGGTTTAATAAATTCCTAAAAAATCATGATTTTTAAAAAAAAAATCATGAATTTTTCATTATTAGTAAATAACCTCCTTAATTCAGCACTTAACTCTAAAACAGTGCAGGTAGTTACTGTGGTACAGTAATCATAAAAACCCTATGGGGAGGGTATGGCTCTCCCAGAATTCTATATAAGGGCTCTTACACACGGCTGTTTTTGCCTGCGCTCCCCTGCATTGCACTTTCTTCCATTCAGCCGCAGGGGAGCGCAGGAGTAGACGCAGCCAATTATTTTGAAGGGGGCTGTACTCAAACAGACGCATGTATGTGACAAACGCAGGTGAAATGCAACATGCTGCGTCCCAACCTGCGTTTGTCGCTTACATGTGTCTGTGTGAGTACAGCCCCTTCAAAATAATTGACTGTGTCTACTCCTGCGCTCCCCTGCGGCTGAATGGAAGAAAGCGCAACGCAGGGGAGCGCATGAAAAAACGGCCGTGTGTAAAGGCCCTTACATTAAATGTTAAGAATAAAAAGTGTTGAGTTCACTCAGACTGCAAAGTCAGTGCAGGTGTTGGAATCAATTACTCATCAACTGTGAAAAGAGGTGGGACTGGGAGTGAGTACTCCAGGTAGTGGAAGAGTCCATTGTTCAGCTTGGGGAACTAAGGAGAAAACACCAGAAAGGCAGAGTTAATTCTTTAATTTATTGTTTTGAGTTTCACAAATGTGGCTGAGGTCAAGCAGGTTTCCTAAAAATTCAGACTTTCAGTATAACAGTCTGTTTTGGTTTCAGAAAAAGAAATCGACTTAGTTAGCAAATGTTGTATGAAAAAGTGGAAAGTCCTGCAGTGAATAAAATACTAATACCTATGAAACAAAACGGTATGGCAACTTCTGCCATTTGTTGAATTCCCATAGTATCCAATACAGAGACACAATATTGTCACACTATTTATTGGTGTTTAGGTTAGCCTGCCATTAAAAAGAAAAGAGTGACAACTTAACACTTTTTAAACAAGACACAGATCAAAGCATCAAGCTGTGAGGCTACTTAAATGAGGATGTTTGATGTATTAATGTGTCAAGTTTTTATGTAATTGGTGATACTTCTATACAGTACCTACTGTATGCTAAGGGGCAGTTCACCTTTAAGTTTTACATTTTAGAATGGCTAATTCTAAGCAACATTTCAATTGGCCTTCATATTTTCATTTTGAATTGTTTGCCTTCTTCTGACTCTTTCCAGCTTTCCAGTGGGGGTCATCTAAAAAAATAAATGCTCTATAATAATACACATTTATTGTTACTGCTACTTTTTATTACTTATATTTCTATTCAGACCCTCTTCTATTCATGTTCTAGTCTCTTACAAATCAGTGCATGGTTGCTAGGGTAATTTGGACCTTAGCAACCAGATTTCTGAAATTGCAAACTGGAGAGCAGCTGTATAAAAAGTGTTGCATTGTTCAAGCCTCATAAAGTGTCTTACCCATTGGACAGCTATATAGGTCAGCATATTCAGCAATCCTTTAACAATTATGGTGTGGGCTTCATAATAAGCCCCTAATGATCAAAACAGCAGGTCAAAGACTGTCACTATGGATATGTTTTTGCCGTATCTTCAGTGCTTTAGGGCAGCTGTGCAGCTCAAAACAAACAATGGATATAATACAGATTTACTGTAGGTTTTAAAACCGTTTTAAATTCAGTGCTCACCTTCAAATAACATCATCAAAGAAACGTTTGCAGAAAAAAAAATAGACAAAGAAACAAAGGGTTTTTATGGGGGTTTTTTCACGATGGATACTGCTGCCATCTTTGAAAAGACAGGGTGATTCATACCTGCCAGCCGAAACTTATGGATCTATTATTGAGATGGTGAATGGGAGCTGGCAGGATCAGAGATGCCAATTAAAATAAAATACTTCCCAAAAAGTGGCACTCAATCAGACATTGTCTAGCTATCCAGCATTACTTAAGGTTTTCTTTTTTCTTAAAAAATGAACAAAGAGATTCCAAGTACAGGACTTCTATACCATCATTATAGCTATGTTTTATCTATGCTCTGCCTTCGAAAATGTTTTTGCTTTGAGTGTAATGTTTACACCAGAAATTAAACGAAATTGTATTTTCCCATTATCCTAACCACATTGTCAGTAAATATAAAGATGTAGAGACAACCCTGAACAGTGTTTATTAAATTATCATAATGTACGTGTTGAGTCTCAGCCAGTTGCTTTGTACTGCAGAAAAGATAATAAGCAGCATACGATGAGCAGTCAAGCACACAGTGATAACATAACAGCTAGGGGGGCTTCATGAAATAAAAGAATTTCCATTGGCAGGTATGGAGACCCAGACCTTTGTTTTATGACTCAATGCTTGCAGTGTGGCAAAACAAGAAAATGTATAGCTCCAAGTGAGCGATACATAGAATGAATCAGCCAGTTATTCAGTCACCGGCTTTGCTGGGCATCATTAAGTTGCTATACTATTGGAGAGGCCTCATTTTGAATGACGTATTGCTATTTTCTATTGAGTCCGTTGAGACTTCTAAAGGGCTGAACTGCAAATGAAAACTGTAAGACTTTGGGGATGCAAGCACATCAAAAGGTTCTATTAGAAGACAACAATATAATATAAGATGTAATAGCGTTTTTAATAACACATTAACTTTATTTTCACAGTAAGTTACAAAAAAATGTAATCGTTTTAACCACTCCAGCCTAACTTCTGACTACAGACATACACACCATGGTCTGTTTCTAGTGATGGGTGAATAAATTCACAAATCTGCGGAGAATTTCCTCGTTTGCCACCGGCAAATAAATTCACGAATCGGCCACAAAAATTTGCTGGCATCAAAAAACTTTGGACACACATTGGAAAATTGCTTGCGTCAAAACCATTGCGGTTCAGCATTATTCCGATGCCCATTGACTTTAACGGTGGCTGGAATGAATAAATCACTTGTGAATCTCCTCCTTTGGAAAAGGTATTACAGGTATAGGACCTGTTATCCAGAATGCTTGGGACCTGGGGTTTTCCAAATGAGGAATATTTCCATAATTTGGATCTCCATACATTCAGTCTACTAAAACACAATTTAAACATGAATTAAACTCAATAGGCTTGTGTTGCCTCCAATAAAGATTAAGTATATCTTAGTTGGGATCAAGTACAAGCTACTGTAATCATTTTTTTAAAATTGTAATTATTTAATTAAAATGGAGTCTATGAGAGATGGCCTTCCTGTAATTTGGAGCTTTCTGGATAATCTATAAATTAGTCAGAAATGAAAATTCCCACTCTACCAGATTTTTTTTTAAATCTAAGTCATGGCTGAAACTGGACATTTACGAAAGATACTTGACATTTTTAGACTTTCGTAGTTGGCAAAATAGAAAACAAATAGAAGACAAAAAAAACAATTGTTTAGATATAAACTTTATCTTATTTACAGATGCAGCATGGAGGCAGTCAAAGCCAACTCCCAGAGACCCCCAAATTCTAGCATTCCTTAAACCTTTCCCTAATTCTCACATCTATGCTTTCTATCTGAGCCAGTAGTCAATATACAGCCCTCGCCAGTCTGATCCCATCACTAACAGAAGGCTCCTAAAATTGGATCTTACAGTCAAAGGTTTTATTATACACATTCCAGGGTCAGTTTCATCAGGAATAACGTTTTTGAAGTGTCAAAAAAGACTAAAGCTGGCCATAGATGCAAAGATCCGATCGTACGAATCATCGTACGATCGGACTTTCCCATCTGCCGACCCGCCACTAACCATTCAGATCAAAGTCTTACCAGTCAGATTAGTTAAAGAACAGATCAGCAATGTTCTGCCCCTGACAGCAATCGTACGATATCTATGTCCAACCAAAGCTAGTGAAAGTCTCCCACTGAAAATCGTACGATCGGCAATACACGCAGAGATATTATCGGCAGCCGACAGAAATTTTCTAACCTGTCCGATCGACCAAACGACCGATCTCCGCCGGACGAAAAATGTCGGGACTCTCCACACACGGTTCGAAAATCGTACGAATCCTCGATTCGTACGATCAGATCTTTGCGTCTATGGCCAGCTTAAAGGACCTGGAAGATATCCATATCACCAATATCTATATACTGAGAATACTGAACTGTAGTGGAAATTTTTCATACTGATTTTGTTTCGAAGGCAACGTGTCTTCAAATAGCATGCAAATTCCTGACAGCATGTGTCTGTTTCATAAATACCAAGTGCCTGGCAGGGAGCACAGAAGAATTACAGAAACCTTTGAGGTAATATCTTTTCTAGCTTGTAAAACTGATAAGAATGTCACAGGTCATATAGAAACAGGCAAAAAAAGTGTGCCCTGATTTAGTAACCTATTATAACTAATCAGATATTTTGATTTTGGCATTCTAGTTGCTATAAAGAGATTTCCCGTTTTTAAGGACCAGTGCATGAATATAAATCCATATAAAATCGCTGTATGCAAACTGAGAAATCACACTGTACGGCTGACTTAAGGTGGCCATAGACGCACAGATAATATTGTACGAATGAATTTTGGTACGATATACGGTGCATGTATGGTGGGAAAGGAGCCGACCCATATCGGCAGAAGACTTAGATATTGGTCGGCTCGTCGATCGGGCTGGACGGAAAATTTTGCTCGGGTGCCCATTGTTAGTACTGAATCGTCTGTATATCTAACGATTCAGATCTTCGTGTGTGTATGGAAATTAATAATCTTTCTTGGAAAGATCTTTTCCAAGAAAGATCATAATTGTTACGTCTATGGCCACCTTTACTAACATACGTACAGGCATGGGAACCTGAAACCCTTTCTCCTGAAAGCTCCAAACTACAGAAAGGCAGTCTTCCATTTTAAATAAATAATTCCTTTTTCTCAGTAATAATACAACAGTTCTCTGTACTTGACACCATCTAAGATATAATTAATCCTTATTGGTGGCAAAAAAATCCTATCAGGTTTATATAATGTTTAAATGATTTTTGGCAGACTTAAGGTATGGAGATCCAAATAACGGAAGGTCCTGAGCATTCTGGATAATAGATCTTATAACTGTACTAAAGTGCACAAGAGCAACTGCCAATAGCAACCAATCACATCTTTCATATTCTAATGACTGGATGCTATTGAGAATCTTGGTAGATAAAGTGACACACTTCCACCTGCTGTCCATCAAACATCCACTCTCCTCTTCTATATAAGCATAATCAAGAACATTATCCAATTCTGCCCCATTTTCAAGTTTTCAGTACTACTCTTGTCCCAGCTGCTCTTTGTACTGAAGAACAATTTTGCTCTTTCACTTTTCTCATGAAAAATTCTTTGTCTAAATATGTAATACCACAAATGAGTATTCTGCATTAAACGTTGACAACATCTAAATCTGGGTAAAAGCTACAGTATATAAATGAGCAATGGGAGAGTGAAGATGACAAATGCAGCTATGTCTCTGCTGTGGCCAGTAAGGGCAGTGGGCTGGTTGTCAACTCCTTAGGAGAGTTTGTTCATAAAATCACATATTTCCTGTAGTAGCATAGCCTTTACCTTTAGGTTTATTAAATCAACTCTACATTATTGACTTAATGTTTTTTTTTTGTGCAAAGGTTTTACCAGAATCTGTGCTGTAAGCTATCGGAGATAGTAAATTACTCAGAATTAGGATCGATTGGGGTTTAAATTATTGGCTAATCCAAGCTAGTCCCAAATGCCAGTTGTTTAAGCTTTGTTGTCAAGAATAATATTGAAGTCATTGAATCACAGTACTGTATATTGGCTGACCGCAGTAGATCTAAGAAGCAAACCAGCAATATTTACAACGAGTAGCAATCATTCAGTATGGCAACATCAAACTTTCAGCTGCCTTCTTTCAAATCATATTACAGAAATTAAAATGTGCTGCTCATTGATTAGAAAAAAATACAACATTCATTCCATTAATTGAAATTACATCACAAATGAATTATTCGGTATTGCTGGATGCCTTGTAATACCCATTATCTGTAGCAGGAGTCCCAAACCTTTTTTACCTGTCAGCAACATTCAGATGTTAAATGAGTTGAGGAGCAATGCAAGCATGAAAAATGTTCCTGGGTTGCCAAATAAGGGCTGTGATTGGCTATTTGGCAGCCCCTATGTGAATTGCCAGCATATACGAGGGTCTATTTGGCAGTACATCTGGTTTTTATACAACCAAAACTTACCTCCAAGCCTGGAATTTAAAAATAAGCACCTGCTTTGAGGCCACTGAGAGCCTCATCCAAGGGGTTGGTGAGCAACATGTTCCTAGTGAGCTACTGATTGGGGATCACTGTTCTATAGTAATAAACCAAATCAACTGGACTTGCTGTATTTTCTTTTTCCTTGAAGGCTTTTCACTAGTCATCCGACTGGCTTTCTTAATTCTGAATTGAGAAAGCCAGTCAGATGACTAGTGAAACATCTTACTATAGATAACATGGCCTGGATAAATGAGAACCTTTGCAGACATGCAATACACATTCCAATACAATATCTTCTATTGGGCTTATTTTACTTTAACTTGATGACAAATGTGACAACACATAAAGGTTATAGGGAGGCAAATTGCATCTGTGAGTTTCCTGCATACCTTGCACTATTTGTTACAGTTATAGCACCTGACCTAATGGAAGAACCAGGTATCAGGATAATGTCATTCTCCGGCTGCTAACCTAAATCTTCCTCATAAGCTCAGAGGGGTTGTTGGGTGTTAATTCTACAGCTGTGTTTTTGCCAAAGTCAGCCCTTTCCTAGCCAGATAGTTATACGGTATGGGACCTGTTACCCAAAATAGGATTTTTGGACGATCTTTTGGTCATTTGGAGCAGGTAACTTTAAATAAAATAATGAAAAACCCAATAGGATAGTGTTCACAACAGTAAGGTATAATTTTTTTCTTAGTTGAGATCAAGTACAAGGTACTGTTTTGTGATTACAGAGAAAAAGAGAATAGATTTTAAAAATGTGAATTTAACAAAGATGGAGTCTTTCAGAGCTTTCTGAATAACTGGTTTCTGGATTGCATATCCGTTACCTGTACTAAAGTACATGAAGCTGCACTATGCATATTGATACTGTGCATGTGATACAGTGAATTAAGTAATGTTGTTCTATATTATGGCAAACATAACCTTGTTGCTAGGATTTTCTGTATGTCAGAGAGCTAATCAAGGGACTAAGGTTATTGAGGTTACAGCAGCTGACACTGTAGCCAATATCACAGCATTTGGAACTCAGCTTTTATGAAGCAGAAATTTAACACCCCCTTGGCAAAAGCACTACTGTTGGAAGACAATTCACTGAATCCACATATGGTCCATCGCCAGTGATCCATGAAGTATTCTACAATTCCATTCTCCTAAGCTGCTATGCCCAAAGCATTCCTCCTCACCTCCTCAAGTCCAATGTAATTTCATTTTTATTCCTATTCAATAGTATTAACATATCTAATCGAACCCATAAATTCCCTCATTTTTTATATTTCATATAAATAAAGTCATACATTTCCTACAGATTATCTTATCAACAGCCTTACTAGGAAATCATGTAAAAAGTCTTTAAAGCAGTAGTTTACCTTAACATTAAATTATAATATATAAAGTGATATTTCAGGACTAATATTAAATGGTCTTTTTTGGGGGTGTTTACATTTTTTTTTGAAGGCAGGAATTCAGAAATAAGCACATGATTTAAGGCCACTGGGAACAACATCCAAGGGGTTGGTGAGTAACATGTTATTCATAAGCCATTGGTTGGGAATCACTGTTCTAGAATGACAATGTTCACTCTACTTCTCAACCTAACCCTGATTATTCTGTTTTTCTCCAGAACTCTTTTGCTATTCCCACAGCACAATGGTCCCATCTCCTCTGATTTTCCTGTCCTACTATTAAACCTTCCTACCATGACAAAGAAGCATACAGTACATTTGCATAGCAGTCAAAAACTGCAGTACGAGCTGACAGTGAAAGGTTAAATCAACCGTCACAGAAATCACAAGAAATCATGTCATGAAAGCACAAATTTAGCATGAAATTCTTGGCTTGGCAAAAGCAGACCTTGTTGCACAGGCCTGGCTATTCCCAAGGGATCTATTCACGCAAAACAGTTTTCCCTTTTCAACCCCTTGAGTGGTACCAGCAAGGCTGGTAAAAGGACATTAATCAAACTGTCTACAACATACAGTTTCCCAGAGGAGAAAATAAATTATCTGAAAGGGAAATCAATGTATCTATTTTAACAGACATGCATAAAATGAAAAAAAAATTAGATTACAATCTTTACCTGATATGGTAAATAATTCAAATGCAGTTTACAATAAAATGGAGCATTCATAATGCTCTATGTTCAAATAGATTTTAGTACTGTAGTAGTACACTGGCCAAAAAAACCTCGGAAAAAAACCCTAACATTTTTTCGAGATTTATTATACCCCGAGGCTAAGTCAGAATCTGAAACTCCGCCATCTCAGACCTGTTGAGGTTGTATATAAGTCAATGGGAGAGGTCCCTATCCTAATTGGAACTTATTGTGGTCTGCGCTGGGTTTAACCCAAAAATCTGATCATTTTTGGTAAAAAAAAACATACGATTCTGGAAAAAAGCCTGAAAAAATCATACGGTTCAGGAAAAAGCCAGAAAAAAAATCATACAATTCAGGAAAAAGCCAGAAAATACGTGTTTTCATACAATTTTTCCAGTTTTTCCCAGAACTGATTAATTTGTGCTTTTTAAATAATAAATAAAGTAAAATCTTGGATTCTAGTATGGTCAGACTTTTTTTATTAAAAAAAAATCTGAAAAATTTATATTTATAGACCTGTAACCCCCACAAAATCTACTCACTGCATTTAAAAAAAGATCTATATTTGAGCAACAGACAAAAATGGCATATTTACTAAGAAGAGGCAAGGCACAAAAAGCAAAACGACACTATGGAGTCCATTGCTTATGCAAGTATTGGATACAGAGATTTTTCTGCTGCTGCCATCACTTCCCTTTGTGCTTTGCACCAGAGTTTCAATCCAGTGACTTGTGCAGAGAACAGCAATGCAAGCAATGAGTAGGGCTGTAAGTCAAAAGTATAAGGGTGGGAAAAATATGGGTGGAAAAAATTGCTACTCCCATCACAGGTACTGACAAACAGTGCTTGCACTATGGTTTGGGGAAACATTATTTTGCCCCCAAAAAAGCTTGTAGTAAGTGTTGTAGTAAGTGTCACAGGAGGGAGCTCCTGGTAATAGTCAGCCATGTTTGGTGACACGTATGCACATATGGCAAGATCATTATGTGCATACGTGTGATGTGCAGGCAGCATATAACTCACTATGAGTATAATCTGAACAAATTAGTAGTTTCCTCCAACTGGAATGTGGGTTTTTATTATGGTAGGTGCTATTTTAAAGGTAGAACTTTGCTTTACAGTAAGTACCCCCTACTTAAAATAAATTAGCCTAATATTCATGTGCATGCAAGCATAGAGCTGAAAAAAAGTAATACACACAAAATCTCTTTTCAGCACTTTTAAGGTCTGAGACATAGGAGAATTTGACCAAATCCACTTTGCCAAAAATTCACAAAATTCATTGCCAACTTTTTCTAAAGCACACAACTTTTTTTGTACTACACAGTAGAGTCTATGGGCATTTCTTCATGGTGAAACTTGTTGAAAAATGTTGCCTATCACTAGACTAGTGAGTAACTACAGGTATGGGACCTGTTATTCAGAATACTCGGGACCTGAAGTTTTCCGGATAAGGGATACTTCCGTAATTTGGTTCTTCATACCTTAAGTCTACTAGAAAATCATGTAAACATTAAATCAACTCAATAGGCTGGTTTTGCTTCCAATAAGGATTAATTATATCTTAGTAAGGTAAAAGGTACTGTTTTATTATTACAGAGAAAAGGGAAATCAGTTTTAACATTTTTAATTATTTGGATAAAATGGAGTCTATGGGAGACAGTCTTTCCGTAATTCAGAGCTTTCTGGATAACTATCTTTCGGATAACAGATCCTGTACTACTCATAGAGATTTACAGATCTGGGTATAAATGAATACTCATTTGATGGCTTTTATAGGTCTGTGTGTTAAGCAATATACACAAAAAGACTTGTGGCCATTTATAGATTTGTCTATACTCTTAAGCAGTGATCCCCAACCAGTAGCTCGTGAGCAACATGTTGCTCTTCACCCCCTTGGATGTTGCTCTCAGTGGCCTCAGAGCAGGTGCTTATTTTTAAATTCCTGACTTGGAGGCAAGTTCTGGTTGAATAAAATCCAGGTGTAATGCCAAAAAGAGCCTCAATGTAGGTTGACAATCCACATAGGGGCTGCAAAATGGCCAATCACAGCACTTACATGGCACCCCAATAACATTTTTAATGTTAATGTTGCTCCCCAACTCCTTTTACTTCTGAATGTTGCTCACGGGTTCAAAAGGTTGGGGATCCCTGCTCTTAAGACACAAAACTCACTTTGAGCATCTGTGAATATGTTTATTAGTATTAGAAAATCCCCTGTGGGAATTTATAGATTTGTGGACCCAGTAATATGCACCAATTCTATTGTGTGGCTAGAGAGAATTATTGACAGATTAGGGGTTTCCGATACTAAAATAAATATGAGAGGCTGGAGACCAAATAGGAAATAATGAGTGCAATCCATTTTCAAGGCCAGCCCAAAACTACTTTTTATAAGTAAAAAAAACAACAGAGAAATCTTTCCCCTGACATGGGGCAGATTTACAAAATTCGAGTGAAGAATTCGAATGTAAAAAACTTCGAATTTCGAAGTATTTTTTGGGTACTTCGACCATCGAATTGGTTAAATTCGTTCGAATTCGAACGATTCGAACAATTCGAAGTAAAAATCGTTCGACTATTCGACCATTCGATAATCGAAGTACTGTCTCTTTAAAAAATACTTCGACCACCTACTTCGGTAGATAAAACCTACCGAAGTCAATGTTAGCCTATGGGGAAGGTCCCCATAGGCTTGCCTGTGATTTTTTGATCGAAGGATTTTCCTTCGATCGTTGGATTCAAATCCTTCGAATCGTTCGATTCGAAGGATTTAATCGTTCGATCGAACGTAAAATCCTTCGATCGATCGATCGCAGGATTTGTGCAAAATCGTTCGACTTCGATATTCGAAGTCGAACGATTTTAGTTCCCAGTCGAATATCGAGGGTTAATTAACCCTCGATATTCGACTATTGATGAATCGGCCCCTTAAAGTGCATTATATAGCCATCAGTCTCCCAAAACTCCCACAATGCACCTTAAATCCCAGAATGCACCTCAAATCCAGAAATGCCCCCAATCCTCTCCCACAAAACATATAAGGTTGTACTAGTGTCTTGAAAAATTCCCACATAGTAAAATATTTTGTTAAAACGTGATTGTAAACCACACCACATAACCATACCTCATGACAACAGTTTTATTATAATAAATTGCTTAAACACGCAGCAGGGTAAAAGTTAGGGGCTGCATTTACTGAATGGGCCTAATACAAAGCAGGGTGACAGGCAGTGGCTGCATTCTATTAAATGCCCCAAAGATATAGCAGGTAATAGGCAATGGCTGCATTTTACTGAATGGCTCTAATACACAGCAGGGTAATGAATTATATAGAATGGCCCTAACCCACGGCAATGACTAAGAGGCAATGCCAGCTAAATGCCCCTAACTCACAGCCGTGTAAAGAGCAGTAACTGCAACTAACACGCAGCAGGGTGAAATGCAATGGTATTTTTATGTAACAAAGGAAGATAGGAAACTGCATATTAAATACCCCCAAGTATTAAAAAGGGTTACCAAACTTACAACCCTGAGCTCTTTTGAAGCCCATCTCCAAGACCCTCTCAATAGCTGCAGACTGTTTAGGGAGTTGTAATTCATAGAGAGGAGAATTGCAGTTTTGCCATTGGCTACTTTAATAGCTGCTCAAGTCTTGTTCATCTCATTCTCAGCAGTTAGAGAAGAAGACTGTGGTGGGATTCTTAGTTAACAGGTGGAACCATAAAACTGCAGCTCTGGAAAGATTGCCTTGCTGGAGCCATTGGATGGTAGCAATATAGCTGTCTTTTGATTGGTCCAAGCAGGGTGGGTATTTCAAAGTTGAACCTTCTATGCCAACTGCTCTCAGCTACATAAATGTGCTCTGCTGATTCTGGGTGGGCACCTCTCCGCTATGGGCCAGAGGTGGGCTACATCAGTCCCACAGGCCAACAAAAGCACACCCGTAAATACATATAAATGATACACAAATATGGGTACATATATACATCGGTGTATATATATATAGTAAAGATGTATAAAAAGAAACATATCAAAATCAATTGTGTAGACAGTATATAAAACAAATTGGACAAAATCATTTCTATGTATATAGTAATACACACATAATCGCCTGTGTGCACCGATAGATCTGTGTTTGCACTTGCCTTTTTCACAAAGGGGGATTTTCAATATGGGGGAATCAATAAGAGATTGTAAAGAAACCCAGCAGTAGAGTCCCTGGCTTATTACTGCAATGAATGGGTGAGAAGATCACTTGCAAAATAACAAAAACATTTGTACCTGGGTCTTGTTAGCCTTTATTTTAACTCAAACATTTTACATCCCCTGTTTTACAATAGATCACTGTGCAAGTTTCCTTATCTTTTAGTGCACACACACCACACTGGAGGGCAGCTAAACAGATCCATAGACTTTTAGTCACTGTATATATTTCTTGTACATTGCATAGACATATATAAACACACACAGTGAGCATTATATATAGCACATGTGTGTGCATGTGTGGGTATAAATATGAATATATGGAGAGAGAGAGAGAGAGAGAGAGGGAACTAAACATTGCTGTTAATTTTAAATTCATAGGAAAGCCAAACTTGTAATCTCTAAACATGCTTCCATCTGCTATCATGTGGCTGAGATTTGCATAATGAATCAGAATGCACAGAAAAGTTAAAAATATGTTATGTCTTAGCACTGAAGCTGACACGATCTGAATGCTGAGATGCTGATAGAAATGGGCTTTTGTCCCAAACTGTCAACCTGCCCACTGCCCACACATTGCTTTCTCTGTCCTCTCTCTTCTTGTACTCTCCCAGCGTACTCTCTTCCTCGCTCACTCTGCCTTCTTTGTGTTGGTACATTAGCATTAGCACCCACCAACAGTCTCTTTATCTTTGTTTTCCAACGTTTTTACATTTTGCGCTTTTTCCATGCCCCAGAAACTGGTGTAAACTGTTCTGACCTATAATAGACTCTCCATATAAGTAAAGCAAAACATTCTGTTTGTAAGCTTTCACTTGCAGCTACTTCTTTCTAATGCTCCCCAGAGGCACACTCACCCACCACTTTATCCACCTTGTCCTATTTCTTTCACACATACACTTTTTCCTGTTCTTATGTGTATTTTTCCCACCTATCTTTCATTGCAGGTTTTCCTTTTTTCAAGGTAGTTTTTTTTAAAAAATTCCTAGTCTCCCGTGAAGCTCCTCAGCACTTTTGATGTGCCATAAAAATCCATCATAAATAAAAAGCACAGTTAACCAGATAACTATACACCCCCTAACTATAGACATGTTGACTTATTCTCTTTCATTTCAGCAGATTTGCAGTTAATTTCTAATCACGTTAGGGAAAAGACGTTACATGCTTTCACCCGCCCTGAAATTGAAACTGCGCATGGAGGGTCTCTGAAGAGACAGGAGTGTAACCTAATTAAACAAGAACGGTGTGTGTGCAGGTGTATAATATTTCCAGCTTGCTAAGAAGAGTGCGAATAAACCAGTTGCTACACACATAAGCGACAAGAGGTATTTCTGCACTCAGTGTGTGGGTGGCAGATATCTTTGTTAATATCACAGCAAGATAGCAACAGAAGACATTATTAAATAGGTTGAGAGGGGTAATGTAGATGGTCATCTGACCTTATTGCTTCTTGTTCAGTGGGCAGATGATGTACACACAAATGATCATCTTATTTCAATAATCCTCCTATTAGGGGACATCCATATTGCAGATTCAGTCTATTTTAACGGCACAATAACATCTTTACTGCAAAGTAAGCATTTCTGTAAAGCAAGCTTAAGCAAGAGCCTTTATTGCATTGTAAAGCAGGCTGATTTTCCCTTACATATTTATGATTGCAGTTCACTTGCTTGCTTCCCTCGAAAACACAAAGAGTAAGCAATTAAACAAAGTTAGTGGTGGCTGTGATGTAAAGCGGTTTGAGGTGTGCTGATGGCTAAGATGATAAGGTAGAGCATTAGGATACACAGAAACCTTCTGACGAGGTTAAAAACATAATTGTCACCTACCTTGACATATTTTCCCTCTGTGGTCTATGAGCCTTCTCCAGTCCCAATTTAGTGAAAATCCCAACAAGCACCATGACAGCCACTACTCCACATATGATGTAGACAATCAAATTTGTTTTATCCCTAGTGGGGTCATGCGCAGGGTCAACAATTTTAGGGGGTGTCTTCCCAGGCTGCAGCCAGACTGGTCTGTCATAGTTAGTGCAGGTGTTTTGGTCCAGTTTTGCTTGTTTGAACTTACAGCAGTATCTGAAGCCACAAGTGCCACAGCAGTAGAGAAATTCCCCCGAGCTACAGTTGAACGGTGGGTCCCATTGCCCCATGACATCAAAGTAACCCCTGCAACCCTCAGCAGTCTGAGGGGGCTCTGATGACCCTTGGTCTCCATGGTTGGAAAGGTTGACATCAGACACCACCACAGTGCTTCCAAAATGTTGACCACCTTTGCCCTGTGCCCAGCAGAGTAAAGTCAAAAGATCCACTAAGAAGTAATAGAATATCGCCCTAATCCCTTTCATGATAATAATTGCTTTCCTTTAGGTTGATATTGAAGATCCAAAGTTGTAATGGTCAACCATGGGGAGCTGAAGACAGAGGTCCTCAGCCCATCAGTACAGGCTCACCATCAATAATACAGATGATCAGTGTAGTCCCCCACCTGGGAGCTGGGATAATCCTCTCTCTTTCCTCGCACTGTTATCTTCCCTATGTCTGTGCAGCACTTGCTGTTCTGCACTTGTGGAATCGAGGAAAGCAGAGGGGATTCTGAATTGTTTGGAG
Organism: Xenopus laevis; assembly: GCF_017654675.1. Taxonomy (NCBI): domain Eukaryota; kingdom Metazoa; phylum Chordata; class Amphibia; order Anura; family Pipidae; genus Xenopus; species Xenopus laevis. Next base: position 101,110,464 of record NC_054387.1, read on the forward strand.
TGGTGTAAAGAGAAAGAGAGAGAGAGGGTGGAGGAGGAGGGAATGGGAGGAAGAGATAGAGGAGGAGTAGTGGCTGAGGGAGGGATGACATGGGTCGTGAGTAAGGAGGGAGTGCAGCCAAGAGCTGAGGAAGGATTTATTTTAGATTTGTATAAGGTGAGCAGCATGCAAGCCCTTTCCACTTGCACTTATCACTTATTCATGCATACTAGCCAAAACAGTCACCAGCACACAATAACAAAACAGAGTAGCCTTTTTCTTTAAACAAAAAAAAATCCAAAAACACTATTTTTCCTGTGCCACTGGAGAAATCACAGTGTTTGACAAATGCACAGACCCAGATGTCACAATACATCGTTGCCACAGCAAATTGCACTCCCGGAGTCTAACAGAGAGAGAGAGAAAAAAAGCAGGCTGCTTGTGATGGTGGATATTCGAATAATTGCCAGTAACCAGTGAGAGTAAAAGAGTATACTTAGCACAGCCAAATGCCAGCTGAAATGAGATGATGCAAATGGTATTTAACTTTTTATGTTGCTATTTGTTGTTACTTTGTATAAAACAGAGCTAAAAGGCGACAGATCGGCATCTCAGAGGAAACTTTCTCTCTAGTTTCATTGAAGGAAATTATAAGGAAAAGTACCGATAGTAGAAGTAAATCCAGCTTCAGATGGCAGGTGTCAGGTTCAGTGCCCGGCTAATGTTGATGTTAACAAAAGGACTGGCAGGGTGCTAAACAAATGTGAAACATAAACTTCTATTCCTCGGAGCACAGAAATATCTGCACAGATAACGTGATTCATCAGTGAGTGTTTCATCTCTACTAAATATAACCTGAAGAATCGGGGGAAAAAGAGAGAGAAAATCTGCTCTAAGAATGACTGGTTTTCGTTCTCTCTAGTTTGGGGAAAAAAAATAAGGACAGCCCGGTTTATTTTAGGAGTACAGGGCTTAGTAAACAAAACAGAAGATGGAGAGCAAAGTTTAAGGCTGCAAGCAAAATTGTCATATTACAGTAATGGCAAAATACAGCCATATAATTAGCAGTATTAAAGGAGAAGGAAAGCTACCAAAGCAGTTTATTGGCAATAGATTAGCCACAATAGTACAAGCTATAACACTATATTTATTCTGTAGACTGCTTTACCATACCTGAGTAAACAGCTCTGTTTGTTTAAAGTAGCAGCTGCCAAATTAGCTTGGTGTGACATCACTTCCTGCCTGAGTCTCTCCCTGCTCACTCAGCTCTGGGCTCAGATTACAGCAGGGAGGGGTGGTGGGAGGGGGGAAAAGGGAGGGGGAGAGGGAAAGAGGAGCAAACTGAGCATGCTCAAGCCCTAGCCCTGGAGGTTTATGCTGAAAACAGGAAGTCTGGAACAGAAGCCCATGTGTACACAATAGAAGGAAAGAAAAGCTTTGTTTCTTTTGACAGAGGAGCAGCATTACTTTGAGGATTTACTGGTGTATTTATAGAGACCTTTCTGATAAAGCTTACTTCGTTTTAACCTTTCCTTCTCCTTTAATGCATTGTGCAGTCTGGCACCAGAACTCTGGAAAATGTGCTTCTCTAAAAATGTAGAAAAAGGTATATATATATATATATATATATATATATATATATATATATATATATATATATATATATATATATATATATATACACATATTCATGAAAGTTACTGTGGTAAAATTTTCAGATGGGGTTGCTAGAAATTTCAGGTGTTATACTGAAGGGGTGGTTCACCTTTAAGTTAACTTTTAGCATGTAATAGAATGTTATTGTTACTTTTGTATTACTCACCTTTCTATGCAGGCCCTCTCCTGTTCATAATCCAATCTCATTTTCAAATCAGTGTATGGTTGCTAGGGTAATTTGGACCCTAGCATCTTGATTGCTGAAATTGCAAATTGGAGAGCTGCTAAATAACATAAAAACCGCAAATAATAAAAAATGAAAACCAAGTGCAACTTTTCTCAAAATTTCGCTCTCTACATCATACTAAAAGTAAATTTAAACAACCCCTTTAAGTTATAAGTGATGATGCTTTGCATTCACCTTATATATGGTGGATAAATAGGATACATAGGTGCATAGGCTACAGGTAGAGATGATAGCACACCACCACCCTTGAAAAAGTTGGGACCAGAGGAAACAAGTTGGGAACATATTTAATTGGCTTAGATGAATAACTATTAACTGCTAAATTGTAAGTACAATATAGCTTTATGTGAATATAGGTGCTGATACAATTTTACACTATGGGAGTGTACCTCTTCTTTTATGTTCACATAGGATACATAGATGCATAGGATACAGATAGAGATGATAGGCAAAATGAAAATTCTGACGTAAAACCTCATGAAAGGGAAATTCAGAGATTTTAATTATTTAAGTGCATGGGCAGACTCGAAGAAGAAATTCTTCTGAAATGTTGCCAGATCACTTTTCATTGTACCACTTTTGCCTGTTGCAAGGTTAAGTGTCACCCTAGCAATAATATACCCGTTAAAATGCCAGGCTAGAGAATAGATGTGGACTAAATCCAAGATTCTGTTTGCAAGAATCAGATTTGGTTAAATCCTAAGGGGCCGATTCACTAAGGGTCGAATATCGAGGGTTAATTAACGAATATCGAAGTCAAAGGATTTAGGGCAGATAGTACGATCGAACAATCGAAGGATTATTCCTTCGATCGAACGATTAAATCCTTCGAATCGAACGATTCGAAGGATTTTAATCCAACGATCGAAGGAATATCCTTCGATCAAAAAAAGGTTAGCCAAGCCTATGGGGACCTTCCCCATAGGCTAACATTGACTTCGGTAGCTTTTAGATGCCGAACTAGGGGGTCGAAGTTTTTTTTAAAGAGACAGTACTTCGACTATCGAATGGTCGAATAGTCGAATGATTTTTTAAGGTCGAAGTAGCCCATTCGATGGTCGAAGTAGCCCAAAAAAAACTTCGAAATTCGAAGTTTTTTAACTTCGAATCCTTCACTCGAAGTTAGTGAATCGGCCCCTAAGTGTTCCACTGAACCAAATCCAAACCCTCAAAGTCAAGTTCTGGACTAGAGTTGAGAGAAAAATTTGGCCATGTACAGAATCACCACAAACTTCCCGGTTTTGGCGACCTGTGCAAATTTTTACTTAACTGTGTTAAAATTTACCATGGGGCTCGTTTCACTTTGCGTGACAAAACAAAAGACGCATGACAAACTCATACGTGAGTTTATCCTTCCCTTCTCCTTCCACATCAACCAAAGGGATATTATCTATTGGTGGTCAGATTTATTATTAGTTGTGCCTGTGTTTGTAAGCCAGTAGTTCTGTATAAACTATAGATGGTATTTTTTGCTTGAACAGCAACATAGTGTAGTAGTAGATACGATTACGTCAACCAGAGTTAATGTAAAAAACCATAGACATGTTTGTGAGAAATTGGCAACATGGGAGCCTTTTTTCTATTGAAAAAGAGTTGTAGCCTAGTCAATAGGAGGTCCTCTAATAATGTAGGGCATGTGTGTAGAAGTATCCGGAGCAAAAAATGTGTGTGATTTTGCATTCCCAATTATTATTGGTAGAAACAAGGTGCCGCAAAAAAAAAAAACACCCATAGACTTTAATGTAGTTTGCTACAAAAATGAAAAAAAAATTTGTGACAAAAAAAGTTTCTCAAATTTTTCACCGTTTGGCAAAGTAGATTTGCTAGTCACTACTCTGGACTAGGGACTAAAGGAAAGACAAGATAATGAATGGTAGAAACTGCAAAATATGATTCTACTGGATGCTAAAAAAAAACTAGAACTGCTCTTTAGAACTGTGAGAGGATGACAGATTAGATGGAAGTAATGGTAATGTCAAGATGTACCGATGGTCAAATTAACCATAAAATCTTTTTACTTACATGTGGGCTTTGAATGTGCATCTATTAAAATGCTTGTTGAATGCGACAAAATTTCATATATATATTGCCTTCATGTGCATTTTTAATGCAATTAAGGGAATTTTTTGGAGCTCAGCATGCATTTCTCTAATTTGATGTGTTAATGTGTGAATGCTTCTGGATAGAATGGGCAGAATAAAATGCATTCGGATAGCTGATGCACTCACACCTGTGCCACAAACATGGGTCTAATGCACCGACAGATGGCCACATGTAAGGGCCTTAAAGTGAAACTGACACTTAAAAACTACTCCTCAACATAATCAACTCCATTAAAACGTGCCTATAGTTTCTGCTGATACATCTGCTTATCTAAGTAATTGTTACTTGAAGTGCCTAAACCTGACTGTTTTGCCATCCTGACTGTCCCTTCTCAACCTGTCCCTAATGGACTACTGCTGCACAAATATGGCAGCCCCTTCATAGATGAACATGGGGTATTGGATAATACCAGGATAAGTAATGTACATGCACTGGCAAAATGATATGCATATTAAATATGTTCATAGTAAAAAAATTAAGCAGGAAGGGGTGGGACCTTTAATATCAGAGGGGGGGTCAGCTGCTTTAAGAGAACAAAAAAAAAGTTCATATACTGAACTCATATTCGTCATCTGTCTACACAAATGAGGAACCAGCTAATGAAGGTTTCCTTATTATTAGTCCCAATTCTAGTAATACAACTAATGATAAATGATTCGCACATGAATAAATTCAAAAGAGACTAGAACATGTTAAGATAAACAAAGGTCTGGGGCCAGATGGTATTCATCCCAGGGTACTTAGCGAGCTTAGCTCTGTGATTGCCAAACCTCTTTACCTAAGTTGGGAAACTGGGCAGCAATCTGGAAAACGAGGTTCAATGTTGATAAATGCAAGTTATACACTAAATGGCAGTGTGTTGGGAGTTTCCTTAAATGAGAAGGATCTTGGGTTTTTTGTAGATAACAAGTTGTCTAATTTGGGCAGTGTCATTCTGTGGCTACTAAAGCAAATAAAGTTCTGTCTTGCATAAAAAAGGGCATTAACACAAGAGATGAAAACATAATTATGCCTCTTTATAGGTCCCTGGTAAGGCCTCATCTGGAGTATGCAGTGCAGTTTTGGACTCCAGTCCTTAAGAGGGATATAAATGAGCTGGAGAGAGTGCAGAGACGTGCAACTAAACTGGTTAGAGGGATGGAAGCCTTAAATTAGGAGGGTGGACTGTCAAGGTTAGGGTTGTTTTCTCTGGAAAAAAGGCGCTTGCGAGGGGACATGATTACAAGTACATTAGAGGACATTTTAGACAAATAGCAGGGGACCTTTTTACCCCATAAAGTGGATGACCGTACCAGAGGCCACCCCTTCAGACTAGAAGAAAAGAACTTTCATTTGAAGCAACGTAGGGGATTCTTCACAGTCAGGACAGTGAGGTTGTGGAATGCACTGCTGGGTGATGTTGTGATGGCTGATTCAGTTAATGCCTTTAAGAATGGCTTGGATGATTTCTTGGACATAATATCAAATGTTATTGTGATACTAAACTCTATAGTTAGTATAGATTTGGGTATATATAATGTATGTGTAAAATGTATGGAGGGGTGTGTGTTTGGATGCTGGGTTTTCATTTGGAGCGGTTGAAATTAATGGACTTTGTCTTTTTTCAACCCGATTTAACTAACTATGTAACTATGTTATGATAATTGTAAGAAAGGTTTAATTTCTGGTGTCATACTTTATCTGCTTGAAAACACATGGAAAAGAATGGGATAATGTAAATATATAGGATTTGTTTTTTCAAAAAGCAGGGCTTAAAAAAGTTCAATGTGCAGCAACATCAAAAAAGTGAAAAGGGTACACAAAATATAAGAATAAGCATATAATACACCAATAGACTATCAGGAATAAGGAGAGAAGGAGATTAGTAGGGTGGAAGTGAGGACTATAATAAATGGTGGCACAGAATGTGGTTTAGAATGGGCAGGTTGCAAAGAAGAAAGAGAAAGTAGGCAAAGATAGCAGCTAACTCCCTGTTATGGGGGCAATTCTGATCCATTTGTAGATTGATTTTAAACCTAATTCATTTTACTTGACAAAAAAAGTCTTAAAAATGCCCAAAGTGATCATATGGGTTTAGGCAACATCTCTGAGCGGGGGTGTGGAAGAGGTAAAATAAATAACATTGATAGAAAGGTTTAACATAAATATATTATGTAATATATGAATAGGCATTTAATTGATAGGGTTAAACAATTACGAACGGATAGGAGTGTGTGATCTAATGCTGATTTTAGGTAGTCTCTTTCATTCTAAAAACCACAGCCATATAGTTATTGTAGAAATAATGCAGTTTTATTTGTACAAGAACTGCTGCCTGCATTCCGGGATGTGAGTGATTAACAGGCTGGATATCATATCATTGGCGGCTTGCACCTGCACACATTGTTCTCTCATAATTAGGTTACTCTCCTGTCTCATATAGATTCTACCCATGCACTGCTCACGTTTCCCTTTCCATCAAGGTGTAAGCATGTAATGTGTTTTCCCTAACATTATTATTTATTAGCTAAAGAGATCTGATGAAATGAGCAGACATAAGTGGGTATTAAATCTATATATTCCCGGTTAGGGGCAATGGTTTTAATTTTCTAGGTGACTGCTCTTTTAGCGGTGATACAATTTATGTGACGGAAGAGAAAGGCAACATGCAAAAGAACAGAGCAGCGATGACAAAGAAAGGTAGAAAATACATACAGGAGAAATGAAAATGGGAAGAGGAAAACTACGCTGAGTGAGATGTGTTGGAGGCAGAACAAGGGAGAGGTGTGTGTGTTCGTGTGTGCGCATCCATAAGAGCAAAATAGGAGAGCTTAAGAAAGATTGTGAGAGAGGTATATGAATGCCAGACAAACAATTTTGTGTGTATGTAACAATGAAAGATTCAGATCTGTGAGAGGTGAAGAGAGCAGCACCTATATTAAAACACATGGGGAAAAAAATCACATTATGGTTTACTAATGAATGCAAGCGCAGAGCACAAAAATGTACACTTAAACACTATTCACATAGGTATGTGCACCCACACACTTCTTGCAAGAAGCTCAATGCGATAATGGGCGGGAGGACCTAAGTGCCTCCCCCCACTTCTCTTGGATCCTGTGCTAACAGTGAGTGCTGGATCCATTGACACTGGGAACTGGGCAAGCGGGAGATTCGGATTTCTCATGCCCAGTCCCCATTTCACATGCAGTTAGTGAGTGGCATATCACCCCCAGATCCTTGCCACGGCATTTGCCATTGCAACACACAGTGCATACCATATTGCGTGAGCCCAATATTACAATGGAATTCTAGGGGGGAAAACCCTATTCTACAGTTAAAAACAAATGGTAGATTGAGTTGATGCTTTGATTGCTCTTAGTAAATGAACCCTGAAGTCTTAGGCTGGCTATTCGTGTATTGTGTATTATGTACAATACATCTATCCCTACCAGCCAATCCCAATCCCATTTCTATGTACCAATAATATTGTTCACGTTGTCTATGATACAGGTTTAAAAATTTCTATGCTAATGCTAATTGCACTGGTTTCTGTGCTGTCGTGTAGTAATTATCTGTATTAATTACTAATCAGCCTTATATTCAAAATGCATCACTTAATAGAGTTGCCCCAGCAGACTTCTGCATTGAAATTTGTTTTTCAAAAGAGCAAACTGATTTTTTTATAGTTAATTTTGAAATATGCCATGGGGTTAGACATATTGTCAGTTTCCCAGGTTCCCCCAGTCATGTGTCTTGTGCTCTTTACTGCTGCACTGGTGCACTGAAATTTGGAGTGATATCACCCCTCCCTGCCCCCCAGCAGCCCATCAGCAGAACAATGGGAAGGTAACCAGATAACAGCTGCCTGGTAGATCTAAGAACAGCACTCCATAGTAAAAATCCAGGTCCCACTGCAACACATTTAGTTACATTGAGTAGGAGAAACAACAGCCTGCCAGAAAGTAGTTCCATCCTAACGTGCTGGCTCTTTCTGAAAGCACATGACCAGGCAAAATTACCTGAGATGGCGCCTACATACCAATACTAAAACTAACAAAAATACACTTGTTGGTTAAAATGTTATATGGTAGAGTGAATTATTTGCAGTGTAAACAGTGTAATTTAGAAAAAAAAACGACATCATAAAAATCATGACAGCATCCCTAAGAAGGCGTACTGTATATATAGGGAAAATTCTCCAAAAAGAGCAAGGCTCATAGCTTTCATTAGATTCCCATTCAGATCAAAGGATAGCAGCAGTGGGTACATTGAGGAGCTTATCTGTCAGCTTTTCTGCCCCATTTGCCATCAGTGATATTCAGCACTAACACCGCCCATCAGACATACTTTACGGCAAAAATAAACGTTTAAAGCATACTCTGTGGATAACTCTGCTGTATTCTATTTTTCCAAAGCTGAATGTAACCTCATATTCAGTCTTGTCCACAACATATGAAATCTGTTTTTCAAGGGTTTTGTCCTTGTCAAATGAAAATGTTGAAGGAAGAATAATAAATATTTTTCTGTTTTTTTCTGTCTGTATAGTAAAAATTAGGTACCGGAATTCCCAGCAGTAAATAGTTAAATACTCAGCGACCTTGGGGAGTTAACAAATTGTTATAAAGCAAAGAATAGTAGAACTAATGAATTCAAATAAATTCACACTTATGTAGGATTCTTTGTCGTACATATTTGAATGGAAAATATGATGCATAAAGGCCAGTCTACAGAGCTTACATTCTAAGTGTATAATAGTTCATTGTATCCTTGTAATATGTACAGGGTAAAGACCTCCATCTCGTAACACTTAGGGGCAGATTCACTAAGGGTCGAATTTCGAAGTTAAAAATACTTCGAAATTCGACCCTCGAATTGAAATCCTTCGACTTCGAATATCGAAGTCGAAGGATTTAGCGCTAATCCTTCGTTCGATCGATCGAAGGATTTTTCGTTCGATCGAACGATTAAATCCTTCGAATCGAACGATTCGAAGGATTTGAATCCAACGATCGAACGAAAATCCTTCGATCAAAAAAAGGTTAGCAAGCCTATGGGGACCTTCCCCATAGGCTAACATTGACTTCGGTAGGTTTTACCTGCCGAAGTAGGGGGTCGAAGTTTTTTTTAAAGGGCAAGTACTTCGACTATCGAATGGTCGAATAGTCGAACGATTTTTCGTTCGATTCGTTCGATTTCGTTCGAATTCGAACGAATTTAACCAATTCGATGGTCGAAGTACCAAAAAAATACTTCGAAATTCGAAGTATTTTTCATTCGAATCCTTCACTCGAGCTAAGTGAATCGGCCTCCCCATCTTGAATGTAATTGTATTTTTTAATTATGTATATTCTAATGTACCACCTTATGTATAACAGTGTATATATATATACCTTTTATCCTCATAATATATTCATGTAATATCTAGCCTAGTTTTAACTCATTACTACTATTACTATTTCACATAACTAAATATTCTTGGCTAGAGCTTTGTATTATCAGCTAAAACAGCTAAAATGTCATGTAAAAGTCAATGGCAGACGTCCCTTTTACAATTTGAAGATCTTTCATGCCTTGATGGTCTTCAAGGGTTTCAGGCTGTTTTTCGTTCAACAATCCGAAAAAGTCGGGTTTTTTGGACATCTAATCGAAAAAGTTGCACGATTGAATTTGATGCACGATTTTATCATGACTTTTTCCCGCACCAACTTTTTCAAGCTGATTTTTTGATAAATTAGGTAACTCTGTGGATGGGAGTTAGGTCGCCTTTGTTATAATAGAAAATGGGGAAAATGTGAGTTTTAGTAAATACCCCCCTGAGTCATGGTACTTAAAGAGATACTGAAATTAAACTTTTTTTTACATCTATTATAATATTGGCTTTGCAAGCTCCTTCTAACTTTGCCATAAAGTATTTGCATGATGCTTTTACATTACCTGTCTGATCCCCCATGTTCCTGTATGAGGGGGCTGCCATATTTGTGCAGCAGGAGTCCGTTAGCATTAGAAACTGTAACTAACAGACTGAGATGGGACAGTCAGGTTGGCAAAGTCAGAGTGTCAGAGTCAGAGAGTCAGGCTTAAGAACTTCAACTAACAATTATATACAAAAACAAACCTCTCAGCAAAAAATGATCACCATGACCTATAGGTAACATTTAATGTACATTCATATGCTAAAATTCATTTTTTAGTGTCAGTATCACTTTAAGGAGCTATTTGTAGTGATGGGCGAATTTGCGCCGTTTCGATTCGCCGAAAAATTCGCGAATTTGGCGAAACGGCGAAAAATTCGCGAATTTGGCGAAACGGCGAAAAATTCGCGAAACGGCGCCGGCGTCTCGTTTTCGACGCCAGCGCCCGTTTTTGATGCCGGCGCCCGTTTTTCGACGCCGGCGCCCGTTTTTGGCGCCGGCGTCCGTTTTTCGAAAAAAAAAATTTTTGATGCCGGCGAATTTTTACCGCGAATTTTCGCGGGCGTTTCGCGAATTTATTCGCTCGGCGCGAATCGCGCAAATTCGCCGCGAATTCGCGCCTGGCGAATAAATTCGCCCATCACTAGCTATTTGTGATCAACAATCAGATTGTACTGTGCACTTGAATGAAGCAGTGATTGGGATAGAAAAAAAAAATATATGTTTCCATGCCTTCGACATAGTCTGCTATAAAGGCAATAGCAAAAATGAGGTCAACGGGTTTTTTTGTATGCAAAATATTGCTTGTCATTTGTTGACTATAAACAGTGTCAGACTAGTTGGGTCTGGGCCCACCAGGGATGCCACATCAGGGGTCCCCTCGACCCCCCCCTCCTCCAACTTCAAGGCCCCATCGCCAGCCTCAAGCAACTCTCCTCTACCCACCTCCCTAAATAAATAAATCACAAATGCCGAGGCAGGAGTGGATCTGGGCCAGAGAGGCCCACGAGGGCCGTGGGTCAATCGGGTTTTTTCCCGGTGTCCCACCAGCCCAGTCCGACCTTGGCTATAGATTTACTGGATTGAAAGGAGTATGTCTCTACCTAGGCTTACCAACAAGCTATCTACAGAAACTGTGTGCATTCCCCGTCTTCACCTTGCAGCCCTGAGATACCTACTTACCCTGATACCCTGAGATACCTACTTAATTATGCCACTGCTCCTTTGTACATTGCAGTCTAACAGGCAAAGTAGTTATATTCGGGTGAAGCCTCAAGGCTAGTGATGGGCGAATCTGTGGTGTTTGGTTCACCAAATAATTCGAGAATTTCCAGCAAATCGCAAATTCCCGCCTGGCAAATAACTTCGCCCATCACTACTCAAGGCAACAAAAATATGTGTCTCTTAGCTGTGCTACATAAACAAGTACAGGGCAAATATGCCCCATGTAGCAACCCATAGCAACATCTTTAATTACTCTGCTTCAGATAGATAGAATATTAAAAGCAAATAGCTAATGGAATGATATAGGTTACTGCACTGGGGCAGAGTTGCCTTGTGTTAGTAAATGAGCCCACTAACACCAGGAGATAATTCTGTACACCAAAGAAGGACACAAACACAATTAAAGGCAAAGATGGTGGACACATGTAAACATAAAAAAATGGAACCAACTAATCTATACAATGTTTTGTGCCTTCATATTTCACTACTAACGATGGGCGAATCTGTCTCCGGAAAAATTTGCAAAACGGCGAAAAATTTTAAACGCATTGAAGTCAATGGGCGTCAAAATAATTTTGACGCAAGTCAATTTTGACAAGAGACATTTTTTTATGCTTGCCTCTTGTGTCCAAATGTATTAAAGTCAATGGGCGTTCAAAATATTTTGCTGCAACAATTTTTATGTGCGTGACAATTTTTTTTTGTTGTAGCGTTTTTTTGTCACCTTTTTCGTAAAAACATTCGCAGTCGGCAAAATGTGGAAATTCGCTGTGAATCCATGCCTGTCGAATAAATTCTGCCATCGCTATTCAATACCTGTTCAAAGTAAACAATTATTATACATCCCATTAAACGGGTATATTTCCCTTCAGATCAGTGCAGAAACAAATATCCCATTAGGCCTGAAGCTAAGAATAGGACTGGTCTGGTCCTGTTACAGCATATATTACCACATCTATTAAAAGGAATGATACTTTCACTAAATGAATTTAGAATTATGAATTTTTATAATTTAGGTTACAATTATTTTGAAATACAGAATATAGGGAATGTTGACGTGGTCTACAAATTGAATGAAATACTCTGTTCTGCATCATTTGCTATTGTACACTGAATGGATCAAAATATGTTGGAGATTCAGGGTGAAACTTCCCACTTCAGTTGAACTGAAGAAGCTGCTCGGATGAGTAGTGAAACGTCTTCATTGATTACTCAGCAAGTCCAGTTGTTTTTTTTTTTTTTTAGATTGACCTATACTAGACATAAAATAAGGAATGATACAAAGTACAGAGACAAGACGAATGTCTAAAAAGGGTTTGTTCTATTGTTTGCTCAGGTTTCATTTCACAGTTTGATAACATTAGACATAGTGGGAAAATATAATAGAGGCAACCGAGCAAAGAGGGACATTCTATTCTACATTCTAGACATTCAGTGCTGTCCAATTCATGTGGTACAGAGGGCCGAATTTTTCTGGTCTACATGGTGGAGGGCCGATAATGGAAGCCAGTGTTAACAACTCCCTGTTTTTAAACCACACCCACTTTCAACCAAACCCATGTGACCACAAAACCATGTCCATAATAATTGTGGTAGCACACCAAAAAACCAAATGGTTGGTGGTCACCACAGGGATGTCACTCATCACTCATATGTAAAAAAAAGTTTTCATATTAAAGGAGAACTAGACCCTAAAAATGAATGTGGATAAAAATGCCATATTTTATCATCTGAATTTATTGAACCAGGGTAAAGTTTCGGCTTCTCAATAGCAGCAATGATCCAGGACTTCAAACTTGTCATGGGGGTCAACCATCTTGGAAATGGTCTGTAACACTCATGTACTCTGAGCTCTTAGCAGCTAAGTTTAGGGGTCATCGCAAATTATCAAGTAGAAAATGAGGTTGGCCTTTAGTATGAGCTGATGCTACAGGGTTGGTATGTAAATTCTCATGCTAGTTGCCCTGGTTTCTGAGCTGTTGTGTAGTAATTGCCTGTATTTATTACTATTTAAGCTTATATTGTGACATTTATATTCTATGTGTACTGTATATTTTGAGTGGGTCCCTAAGCTTAGTAAGTCACAGCAGCACAGAGCATGTGCAGTGAATCAACAGATGATGGGGAGCTACTGGGGCATCCTTGAAATCACAGATCTAATGTACAACATTTCTAGCTACTTCTTAAGTTAAGCTTTAATTCTCCTGTAAGACATACAGATGAAGGCAATTTGGTTTGTGTGTTTGACACAGAATAACTAAACCCAGATATCCCACTTATCCCATTTAACACAGAAAATTGGGTCACAGCATCCCTGAGGAAGTGCCGACTACATAGGCACGAAACGCATAGGTTTTCATAGCTGCAAACCCACTGTTAAAATGTTTTCACAATGTGTGATAAAATAAAGCCGACTTGATACTACCGAGAGTCTTCCTTACGGAACGTTCAGCGTTACAAGCGAGCACCATATTGTGCAAACAGGCAGATTATGGCACACCCAAGGACAAAAGGACAGGCATAGTATGGCACACTCAGTGAGCATAGGGCAGGCAAAGTATGGCACACACAGGGAGCATGGGGCATGTAGAGTATGGCACACGCAGGAAGCATAGCGAAAGCTGAGTATGGCACAGAGAGGCAGACTAGGGCACACCCAATGAGCATAGGGCAGACAGATTATGGCACACTCAAGGAGAATAGGGCAGACATAGTATGGCACACAAAGGGAGCATAGGGCAGGCAGAGTATGGAACACACGGAGCATAGGGAAGGCAGAACAGAGTAGGAGACAAGGAAACCTTCAGGACCACTCTAAAATGTTCTACATACAGTGACACAGTGCGGGTGCCCCTTCAGTAGTTTGTAACAGGTGTGAACAATTGAGCTATGTGAGCAGTTTCAGTCTGGGTCCCAGGTGTGAACAGTACAGGGCTTTAGGGTATGAACAATAGAGATGTTACACGTGTGAGCAATGCAGGAATTTATAGTCTGAATTTGAGGTGTAAACAATGCTTGGGCCAGATAATCTCTGTAGTGGTACCTTTTAAATCTTACACATGGTAAACAGACACAGCAGGCAGACTTTCATGTGGGGGCCACACAAGGGGGTCACGGGCTATTCTAGTCATTCTACATTGCTGCAGAGTACTTAGATTAATGTCTTGGGGCTGGGGTGAGTGAAATATGCAGTGCCCAGTTCTATTAGGCTGCATTGCATTTGGATCCACACTGTTCCTCTGACACCACTTTCACCCTATTCCTATACTTACTAATAATCACCTACTAAAATAACATATCATTTGAAAAGTTGACATAAGTTCTTATGTTTCATAATTAAAACTAAAATTGCAGCTGATGGGTTCAAACTTTTTGTAAAATTATCATTAAGCAATGCCCAAATCTCTCTGTAAATCTCCCATTTGAATGATATAATAAATATTCCCAAACTGGAGGAAATCACGACAGTCAGTTTTTATATCCAATGTCTTCTCTCAATGCAAAATGTGTACATACTGCAGTGGTTGTATGAAAGCTCTACCAGGTCTCTTTATTACAAAAGCTCTACTTATTACTCGTTATTGCACAAATGTTTACTTTTAATAAAATATACCAAAACTAACAAACGTGCAGTGTTACATTTCATAACGAAAAGATAAAGTGCAGATTACTGAACAGTTGTCATGGCAACATGCAACACATGCTGGAGCTCTGTACAGAATGAAAGCCCATCATCACATGGGGCAGATGTGCATTGTGAGCTGTTGTAATCCCCTCCTCGATATCCCACAACAAATACAGAGGCAAAGTCCTCTATGTGCAATATGTGCACACCACCAGCCAGACATTGAATCATTTATATATATAATAGAAAGGTAAATAGAAATAATAGATGTGCACATATGCATCTGCTGTTGTGTCAGACTGGGGGTTCTCCTGTAAAAAATGAATTTATGGGCAACTGCTTCACAATAGTTGCTCAGCAGTTTTATAAAACAATATCCCATCATCCACCTGGCTCTGGTATAATCTAAAAATATTGTTGCCCCCCAAAAATTAACTGTCTAAGCACAAATAACATGCTTGTAAAGTCAGTCTTGGAAAAATAAAGCAGAGGACAATCATTTAAGATTTGGGCCAGAGTTGGGAATTTCATTCACTTCTGTGTAGGTTGGTGAAGTTTAGGAAGAGTTTAGTTATATATGTTAGGAACTCGATTCCATTGACACCACTCATTTTCCCACCATGATTTATCAAACAGGTAGATTTACAGTATCACCCCTACAAGGCAAGTAAATTTTTAAATGTCTTCCAGTATTCTTTCATAATGGGATTCTTCCATTATTTCCAGGTACAGTAAATTGGCATTCACGCCACCATGATTTTCTCAATGCCAAATCCAAAACACATTTGCTTACTAAAGTTCTCCCGGTAGTATCTGACACCGTTGATTTGTCTTTCATTTTCCATAATTTCAGCCTTGGAAGATTCCTTTCCATCTGGTTTTCTTCCTTCCTAAACTTACAATCAATGTTGTTTTTTTAAAAAAAAAAATGTCCAACATAACTTTAAATGCTTTCTTCATTTTCTTGTGCAAATTTAAGGAGCTTCTTCTAAGCACAATACTGTCTATCGGGTGTATTTTTTTGATCTGTAAGTCTGCGCCCATTGGCTCCTTACCTTTCACTTGTAAGCCATGTCTTGTTTCTTCTTTACAACCTCTTCATATGCATTCCTCCAGCACATTCAAAAGATTTCAGATCTTTGAAGTATGCCCTCAATCTTCATATGATGCCTTGTTTCTGTAGAAAAGCTATAACACACAGTTACCAAATGATTTTTTTTTCTCACATTGCCCATTGTAACTGTCACGATCTGCACCCTAAATCCAGAACAATTGCTAGGCTCCCTGGTCTCGGCTCTGCTTCCGCCTGTAGCAGCCGCCTTTAACTTTGGGAGGAGCCCTCCACTAATCAGATGCCGCTGGGTCTTAATAAGAGAGAAGCCAAGCAAGAGTTCTGGACGAGCAAAGGGGCACGATTGTTTACCAAGGATTTGAGAAGGAAGGCCACTTAACTCAGGAGGAACCAAACGGAATAGTGTGGTCAGACAGGCCTGGTCAGTACAGGCAGAGTTCAAGCAAGGTCAGACAGGCTAGGATCAGGATTGGAGAGTTCAGAATAATCAGGCGGGCAGGCAAGGATCAGGATTGGAGAGTTTGGAATAGTCAGACAGGCAGGCAAGGGTCAAAACCTGTATAAGCAAACAGAATTCACAAGGAATAAGTAACTAGAAACTTAACAAGTTAGACCTAACACCATGCAATCAGTTTTCATTCAAAGCCCCTTTAAATACCTTTGAATTTCGCTCCAATGCACAATGACGTCATCCGCCGGTGCGTAAAACCTAGAAGTGCGCCCGCTTGCACCATAGACAAACCATGAGGCGGGCGTCCCTGCCGGCCACTAGACCACCAGGGTAAGCTATTGTCGTTACAGTAACCAAATAAATTCTTTATTTACGTTTGTATGCAAATTTGTAAAAAGCCGGGCTTTCTTTATTTCTGTAATTTAAACTGTTTAACCAATTAATTGCCACATATCAAAGAATATACCGTGATGGCACACAATTTAAAGACTACCATCACCTTAGATTTTATATTGCAGGGCTCTTGTTTATTCAGTGTGGATTATAAATCGCCTGATCCTAGGAAATTCTAATTACCTATTCATGCACCCAGGTGTACCCCTGTGATTTTGAACCATGCCATTCCTTTCCTTGGCTAATACCGCCATACCATACTCATAACAGTTTGTCAGGAAAGTCAGAGAACAACTAAGTTTCAAAATATTTTTAATTCTGTTTTCTTGCACACTCTGGTGTTATATGTGTAATTCAGTTAGATGTTGCATATGCATAATGAAGTGAGGATATTTTAGTATTCGAAGTGTGAATGTTTCTGGGTGCATTTGTTCCCTTGCTTCTTTCTTTCTTTGCTTCTTTGGCTGGGCTCTGTGCTTTTTGTTTTAGTCAGAAAAGGGTAGACATTCAAGGATACCATGCTCAGGCAAAAAAAAGTATTTCTTGGCAAAACATCCTGAACAAAAGTCATACAATAGACCATAGCCTATGCATTAAGCACAAAACAAACAAGCTTCATTTAGAATGCATTGCAATTTTTTTTTAAAAAAATCACCAAAACAGGAGTTAATAACATTGATTGAAGTATTTGTTTATTTTGCTGTTATACTTAGATGGCATGTTTTTATGTGCTAATATCTCACAAATCATTTTTTCTTGAAAGTAATATATTATAAGAATGACTGTTTTGATGAGCAGTGAGAGATACAAAGGTACATTACAAATGTAGATGTAATCTGTCTTATTTATAATTGGCCTTCAGTAATTGAATGCTTAATCCAAAAATGTAAACGATTTACATTCAAACATTAAGAAATTTCCCTCCTAAAAAAGGACAGGTAAAAATAAATAAATATTTTCAATTACTGTTAGAACTACTGTTATTATCTCCTTCAACACCATTTACTCATTGGTCAGAAACAGGTAAATATGATGATGGCAAAATTGTAAATAAGATTTAGAAGAATAAATGCAAATTAGGCAAGTTCTGGAGTCATAAAAACAGGTTTACTGCCAACTAAAGCTTCCTGCAGGATGGACATCCACATAATGTTACCAAATAGACAAATACAGCCTATATTTTCCAACCTTCAGAACCGTATTTCATGTTAGAGTAGCTCCCTAACACTTTTTACGTTCAACTGTGGTTCATGGTTAACAGTTAGCGACCCCTGCCTTAGATTCTATAGAAAACATGATGCCCATTCATTATTTAGGCAACATACATAACAAACATACAGCACAAATGTTAACAATCCCCTGACTTTTTGTCTCTATGCAAGCGTAAAGGGGTTGTTCATCTTTAAATTAACTTTTAGAACGATGTAGAGAGTGATATTCTGAGACAACTTGCAATTGTTTTTTATTATTTGTGGTTTTTGAGTTATTTAGCTTTTTATTCCACAGCTCTCCAGTTTCAGAAATCCAGTTGCTAGGGTTGAAATCACCCTAGCAACCATTCATTGATAAGCATAAGAGGCTGGAATATAAATAGGAGAGGACCTGAATTGAAAAATTAGTAATAAAAAGTAGCAATAATTAAATGTGTAGCCTTACTGAGCATTTGTTTTAGATGGGGTCAAAAGAAGAAGACAAATAATTAAAAAAAACTATAAAAACAGCCAAATGAAAAGTTGCTTAGAATTAGCCATTCTATAACATACTAAAAATTAACTTAAAGGTGAACCACCCCTTTAAAGGAGAAGGAATGGCTTAGTGCACTTGAGGGTGCCAAATGTTAGGCACCCCCAAGTGATTGTATTGACTTACCTGGTGCTCCTATCAGCAGAAAACTGTACCGGCCCGGGGTTATACAAGTGAGCACCACGGAGCGATCCTCTTCCGGCGTCTTCTTACTTCAAATTTCCCAGGGCAAATGCATGCGCAGTTGAACGAAATAGCCGACTTTTAAGTTAAAGTTCAGCTTCTCGTTCTACTGCGCATGCACAGCCACGGGAAGGAAAGAAGAAGCCGGAAGAGAATCGCTCCATGGTGCTCACTGGTATAACCCGGGGCATGCAGTTTTCTGTTGATAGGGGCACCTACAATCACTTGGGTTGCCTAACATTTGGCACCCTCAAGTGCACATAGCCTGTACTTCTCCTTTAAGAAAGCCATACTATAAGGCAGCCACTGGAGGGCAACAACAACTTCACAAGCAATACCTCCAAAATGATGCTGTTCACTAGCTAGCCACTGGTAATGCTCAGTTAATTCTCACAAATTTCCTATTAGAAAAGGCTGAACTTCTGGTTACCTTTAAAGCAGAAATAAGTGGCCTCCTTTCAACAACAGGGCAATTCTATCTTGAACCCTAAGTAACAATGGCTGATTATTTAATTTTTTATTTCTTCACAATTTTATACAGAGGTGGGTGTCATCATTTTACATAAAACTTCAAAAAGATTGTATATCTGCCCAGCCCCAGTGGAGTTTACCTGCATTTGTGTGCGAAGAAACCCATGCAGGCACAAGAAGAACGTGAATTGTGACACAAGGTGTGATTTATTGCATTGAATGCCCATGCCACAAGAAATATATCGGAATGACATCTCAAATGGTAAAACAGAGACTACAACAACATTGTAGCACAATAAGAACTGCAGAAAATGCAATTAAGAAGGATAAAACATTATCCACAGTAGCTCATCATTTTCTAAAATATCATAATAGGGATCCAACAGTACTGAAATTTTGGGTGATAGAGAAAATTAATTTAGGGGTACGTAAAGGTGATCTGGAGCAAGCGCTTCTAAGACGAGAAAGCCACTGGATATTTAAATTGGATACCATTGCTCCTAAGGGAATGAACGAAAATATTTTGTATACTGCTTTTATCTAATTATAGTGATAAACATATGATCCTTTTTTACATATGTGTAAACTGTTTCTCCCCCAATGGGTTTTTATATAATTTATAAATCATGTTTACCGGTTTTAAACTCAGAATACTACTTAGTAGGTATTTTTATGGTTTGAAATAAATAAATAAATCTGTTTTTAATTGGTTAAATTAATATTAGGAACCTTAACCCATCTTCATAATCAAGTACAATGGCTGAGAGAGTCCATCTTTGTACTCCCGCAGGAGTCCTCATGAGGAGTACACCAATGCACTGTTGCACTGTTTGATTCTAACGGGTGTACTAAGATGGAGTATTCCGGTAATAAACTATTGAACTAAGTTCGGCGCATGCGTGGTAAGCGTAATCTCGCGAGATACGAGATTACGGACACAAATCACGCGAAAGGCAAGATCTGTGATGCGCATTGCGGAAGTCTATTTCTACACGCACACCGGGTATGCTCGCCATTCTCGCCTTGACAAAGCTATTTAGCGAAACGTACGTCGGCGTTTTTAGTGATCTTCTTGTGGTCAAATTGAATTTTGCTAAATCGATCTATAGGAAACTTTTGGGTTGGGCTTTTCAACGGCAGTGGGGGCAAGTGAGCTCGGGGTCTAATCCTTCTTCTTTCTATACAACCTCTTACAATCTTCCTTCCTTTCTAAGGGACCGACGGTTTGTGGCTTTTTAGGGTTACCTAGCCTCTTAAACAACACTTAGGGCAAGTTAATTACCAAGGCCACAGCCCCGGTTACCCTGTCCTGCCTTATCTTTGTGGTGTCCCAGGCTTTAGAAAAAATCAGGCAGTTACTTTATGGGACAACTCCACCATCTATTTTTTCTATTTTCTATAATCTAATTTTATGGATTGTGACTTCAATTACTAACCCACTACCTAAAGCTGGTCATTTTTTCTATATATTTTTAATTGATTTAATAATCTAATTTATTGCACAGCACTTTACTTAAATCCATGAATTTATCTATGTATGGATGAATTTATAGGAGCACTAGCACTTTAATAATTTATTACAATTTTCTATGAATTATTGTCAGTAAACAAGTGTAATAATTCACGTTGCAGTATTTTTAGCCAATTTTAGAAGCATAACAATTGGTGGGGTTTCTTTTTCTTTTCTAAAAAAAGGCACAAGAAGAACAACATGTAATATGTCCTGCGATTAATTTAATGTGTTGTTTTTTAACAGGAGCATGTTTTATTCTTATGAGATAAAAGGTCCTTTTCTTCAAACCAAGCATGATGTATAGTTTTCATTTCAAGTACCCTAAGTAAATGTTATTACTACAGGTAGTGCTACAGTTTGGTATGTGTGTTTCTCAGTAACGATACTTTGCAAGTTCTTTTCCTTTGCTTCTCCGCTGACAATATAACTGATAATAACTGGATCATTACATCATACACACATGAACTGTGTATTGCATGTGATAATAAAACTGTCTGCAGACTAGCACAAAACTGTTCATGGGATGTTCTATGCACATTTATTATGTTATATCCTTTCTGGTTATCTGGTTAAGTTGACCTTGATGGATGTGTGTCTTTTTTCAACCTAAATGACTTTGTTACTAGCCTTGTTTGTATAGCATGCCATGAAACAATACGACAGCATAGTGATTTTTGAAGGTAGGTTCTGAATGTCTGCTAGATGCAATGTTTTTGGAAGCCTGTGTTCTGTGAACTTACTCTATGGTCATCGCTGACTTTGTGCTTTAAAAAACTCATTGGTTCCACTATGATCATGTCTGCAAGACTCTGTCCTATTCCTTCTCCAGTCATCCAGGATCTGTCAATTTGATAGCAATAGCAGCTGATCCAGCAAACTGCTGTCCTTACGACAGTTCATGACTTAGGGACGAATTTACTAACAATTAAATTTAGATTTTTTTCCACAACGCTCTAAAAATTTGTGGTTTTCCTATTTTTTTAAAAAGCTCTAAAAATGTGAGATTTATTAAGTGTAAAAACCAAGAAAACCTCTAATACAAAACTTCACTGTGTAAAAGTTGTTGAGGTCCTATAGAGGTCAGTGGAAGCTGCGCTGATCCCATCGGACCGTTTTTAATCAATTCGGACTTTTAGAGGTATTCATATTTTTTAGCTCATTATTTTCCATTCTTACTTTTTTTTTGGATCTTTTAATAAATGTCACGACATTCATAGTTTTTGAGAAAGTGAGCTTAGTAGTGGTTTCAAAAACCTCTAAAACCACTAAATCTGACCTTTGATAAATAGGCTTCCAAATGTTGAATTCATGAATTCTCAACCAACTTGTAGATGGAAGCCAGCTTGCTAAGTCTTATTAGCAAAATGAATAGCTTTTTATATCAATGCCAGGGGGCCTTTCAATACATGTATATTTAATTGCATTGAATTCCCATCTCATGTTATGACCTTGCCATTATCAGTATAGTTATTATATTCTGGCTTACAGTATTCAAGGCGTGGATGATGATCTTAAAGCAGAATTTCTTTACTTCTTTCTGTGTTATAAGCCTGCTTTGCTTAATTTATCTTAAATAATGAAGTGTGCTGTTCAGGTTTCCAATTCATTCTGCTGCTACAAAATTTAGATGTAGATTTAACGTTGTAACAATTTTCTCCAATTTGCCCCTGGTGGGGAAACAATTCCTTACTGAGGCCAAGGTGGCAATAGGACCAAGTCCCTGGATCGACTTTGTACTAGAAGTATTTTTAAACAATCTCACTTGCTAAAAAATGCCATCCAGCGCCTTCTTAAAGCAATCTAATGTATCTGCCAGTACGACTGATTCAGCAAGTGAATTCCACAAATTCACAGCTCTTTTTTACAGAATATTAAGATCAAACCTCCTTTCAGAACAGATGCCCTTTTGTCTGCTGGAAGGACCTACAGGTAAATAAAGCATTAGAGAGTTTATTATATGACCCCCTAATATATATTTATACATAGTAATAATTTCTCCCCTTAAGCGCCTCAACAACCCCAACTTGGCCAGTCCTTCATAACAGAAACTTTCCATACCCTTTACCAGCTAAGTCGCCCTTCTTTGTACCCTCTCTAATTTAATAATATTTGAGCGCTGGAGACCAATACTGTATGGCATATTGTAGATGGGGCCTTACCAGTGCTCTGTAAAGTGGAAGAATAATGCCCTCCTCCTGCAAATCTATGCCTCTTTTAATACAGCTCAAGACCTTGTTTGCCCTTGAAGCTGCTGACTGGCATTGCTTGCTACAGCCAAGTTTATTGTCTTCTACAAGGACTCCAAGGTCCTTTTCCATTATGGATATGCCTAGAGCAGTCCCATTAAGGATATAAGCGGCTTGGCTATTTTTACATCCTAGGTGCTTAAACTTACATTTATCAACATTGAATCTCATCTGCCACTTAGCTGCCCAGATTGCCGGTAAACAATTGCCATTTTGTAATCTTTACTAAATTGCTCATCTTAATAACAAACTTACAGCATGAATGTAAATAATAGACTGTCTGTGTCTTCCTTACAAAGATTTACTGAAATGTTTAACATGCATCACGTTTCCATTAATTCAGGTTTACACATAGCCCTTGCTTAATATGCATGTAACTGACAACATTGACAGTGGTGGATGTTTTAAACTACATTTGCTAAATTAGCCTTAAGAACCTTCATAAACCTTCTGATATATAGAGACTGTTTCCTTGACAGTGATCTACAAACTCAAGCTGTCAGAGCTCATTATTCCTCTGCATAGCTTTTTTTTAGGACAGGAAGAATCATCGGAATTAATTTTAAATGAAAGAAGGTATATGGGTAGCAGCTAAAATTCCTTATCAATGGGTGTGGTACTCCCATTTTCTCATTACTCACCAATGGGGGGGAGGGGTTAGTAACCAGTGGCACAGTTCTAATGTTTATTCAGACTTAGTTTGTATTCTTCTAGAACTATTACTACGAATTAACATTACAAGGTATTTGCAGAAAACGGTATGATATTTTACTGCTTTTTTTTCTAAATAATTTACTTGCAATGGTGTTCGTATACACTAGCACATTATTCCACAAAGTGGTTTTCCCAACTGCCAGGGGCCTAATGGGAGCTGTGATAGATCAGTGATAGTGTATTGCTGTGTTTCCAGTTTGATTCAATGTGGTCAAGAAGGGTCTGTTGTGTACTATCTTGCAGCAGGTATTTAAAGCCATTCTGGATGGGTATAGGCTGAAAACTATAAGGAGGTTATTTAAGTTATTTATTTATATAAGTCCAAATGCTAAAACTATGCTTTTACTATAAAATCCAAATTTTTAGTGGAAAAAAACCTTTTTTGAGATATATTATACCCAGAGGCTGCAAAAAGTCAGAATCCGAAAACACTCCGTCTTTAACCTGTAAAGTCCTTGTAGAAGTCAATGGCAGAGGCCCTATTTGCAATTTGAAGATATTATTGTCTGCACTGAGTTTAGTACGATTATCCGAACATTTCGGGCTTTTCCGCCAATTTCACGAAAAATTCCGTTTTTTTGGGCATCAAATCTGAAAAATTCAGATTTTTCTCAAGACAATCCAAAAAAGTCTTGTTTTTTATACAACAATCTGAAAAAGTTGCAGTTTTTGTCGATCCAATTTTTTTGTGTTTTTTTTATTTATAAATAAGGGTATATCGTGGATTCTAGTTTGGTTGGACTTGTTTTATTTAAAAAATCTGAACAATTCGGAATTTGATAAACAACCCCCTAAATGTGTACATATTCATTGTTATCACGTCATAGACTTCAATTAATAAAATAAGTTACAATTTCCTGAACCTTTTCTGTTTTAATATTACTTGGGTTTGTAGTACAGTTAATACGAAGCATTATTAACCTCAAAAGTGAGATTATCACGTATTCAGTCATCTTAAAAACATGTTTCTTTAAGAAATATGAATACCATATTAAATGAGTAAATGCTTTAGTGAAGCAAGACCAATATATGTAGTAAAAGAGAATTGTACTGACATATTGGCTATGTGAAATTAATTAAATGAGGTTTCCCCCATACTCACACTTGACTTCATGAGGCAGACAGTATAAGTATTCATTTATTATTTTATTTTTTTGTGGAAGGGGATTATCAGTGGAAAAGGGTATAAAGGTCTAAAGCAGGGACACCAAGCAATAAAACAAATTGAGGAAATCTGTTTTTAAGCTGGTAACTAGCTCACCAAACTGTAATATTTAAAGTACAAGTGGGTTTTATCTGTAGAAAGTGGAAAATAAAAATTACGATGTGAATTATTGGCCTCTGTTGTCACAGCTCGATATTTTGAAATCGTATAGTGCTATTGTTATATAGTACGCCAAAGGGAGCAATATTATCTAGTCTCATCATTTTAACTTTAAATTAGGTCTACCCGGATCTTTATTTTAATGACATTTTGGATGAAACTTGTTTGCAGTATAAACACTGCCTTTGTTATTTTCCATGATCATTTCCACTGTGGTACAAATCTGAAATCTGACTATTGTTATTCCACGCACACTCATTATTATTCCTTTCTAAAGAATATTTTTTAGAGCCACGGAACCCTAATTCAAGGACAGATGTAAAACAATGAGAGATGAGCAAATTGCACTTCAAGAAGCAGGTTAAATAGTGAGTAGTTAGGCACAACTTTGTATATTCCACCTCTAATATGGTCCATTGTTTACAACATTTGAACATAATATCTACCTTTTGCAAGACTTTTTCTTTTGACATTTTGAATTATGCATATGTGATTATCTAGCAAACATTATAAAATTATGAATGGTGCACTCAGTGACACTAAACATGAGTGGCAGATTAAACAAAATGACAGACCAACAATGACAGGAACTACAGGTATGGGATCCGTTATACCGAAACTAATTATCCAGAAAGCTCTGAATTACGGACAGGCTGTCTCCTATAGATTCCATTTTATCCAAATAATCCAAATTTTTAAAAATGATTTCTTTTTTTCTCTGTAATAATAAAACATTACCTTTTACTTGATCCAAACTAAAATACAAATCATCCTTATTGGAAGTAAAACCAGCCTATTGGGTTTATTTAATTTCTACATGATTTTCTAGAAGACAAGGTAATAAGATCCAAATTACAGAAAGATCTGTTTTCCAGAAAACCCCAGGTTCTGTGCATTCTGGATAACAGATCCCATACCGTAATGTATTCACAGAGGGAGAGTGGAACAGACACTTGTGCGTGAGCACTTTATGGCCAAATTTCAGGCATCACAGTGCGCTTGCATTTGTTTTCAGGGCATTAACACACAAGGCCTCTACAGTCTATTTCTAATAACTTGAAGGTCTTATGGGTTATTTGAAGGTGAAGGGCTCCATTTACATGAGCACCCCATTTACAATATGTACTGTAGGGGAGGGTTAGGCACAAAAATACACCACATGCTTGTTTCTTATCAATGCAGTGCTATTGTCAATATATCTATCGCTCAATGTTACACAATAGGAGGGAGCCAATGTTTTGCCTTTCGCCTGTTAGTAATTGACGCTCTTTCACCTTTGTCTTTGACATTCTGGATTTAGCCTTTTAAACCTCTCTCTAACAATACCCTTGTTATTTATTGCCTTTTTTCCAGTATTAGCACATCTCATCCTAGAGCAGGTGCTTCTTTTTGAATTCCAGGCTTGGAGGCAAGTTTTGGTTGTATAAAAACCAGGGGTACTGCCAAACAGACAATCCTTTATGGTTTCTAAAGATATCAGACTCATTCATAGAACAGTTATTGAAATGTTCTGAAATGTATCCTGCTACATTTTTACTTTAACTTGGCTAGTGTTTTTTCTAGGGTGGACAAACTCATAGATCCTTTTTTTTCTTTAACTTGAGGTTGTACTTTTGATCTAACAGCACTTCAATGACAAGTCTTAAGTAGGGGAGACACTTAAATATGGCCAATATCAACATACATGAATTTGATCGTTGTCTGATCCAGGAACTTCAGGACACAAAGCGCAAGCATATACAGGTATGTGACTTGTTATCCAGAATGCTCGGGATGTAGAGTTTTCCAGATAAGGGATTTTTCCATAATTTGGATCTCCATATTTTCAGTCTAATTAAGAATCATTTACGCACTAAATAATCCCTATAGTTTTGCCTCTAACAAGGATTAGTTATAGCTTAGTTGAGATCAGAAATACATTTTGAAAATTGGACTTATTTGATTATAATGGCGTACATGGGAGATGGCCTTCCTGTAATTTGGAGCCTTCTCTGTAACAGGTTTCCATTTAACGGATCCCATAATTGTATATTGTTTAGTTTATGAACATACTAGAAAATATAGCTACTTACAATATAACAGAATTCATTTATGCCTTAAATAATATTTTAAACACCAATGTAACTGTGGTATTATGCATAGCTTTATGAATGCTATATGACTTGTCATCAGCCCCTGTGGTTATAATGCAGTGATATGAATTACCCTTTGTAATGTGTGCGGTATAATTTAACAACCTTTAAAACATGCTAAAATATGTAAAGAAGCTAAAATGTAGGCCATCTATATAATATGTTTAACAGATATTTGTTTGATTTATAATGCTTTTTTTCCTTATCCTTTTGCTTCATATCCATGACAACTTGAACGTAATATTACAGAGGAGACTTTAATTCAACTTTTGACTTATTTAGTTTAGAAAGCAACACAGACCTTTTGGATTGTAAGGTTTATCAATTGAGTGCAATAACACCAATGTATTTGTGTTTTCCTGCTGATTTGTTTTATGTTATGAACAAGTGAGGAGATTAAAAGATTGTAGGCAAAACATCTAAGAATAATGGTTTCCCTCTGTTAGTAATACAAAATTTTGGTTCCTATCCTGGGCTTAAAATCAACTGGGATAAGTCCTCTGTCCTACCAATAGATCACGTTCCCCAAAAATTTCGACCACCAAATGTAAAACTAATATGGTCCAACCAAATTAAATACCTGGGCATAACCATCCATAACAATCAAAGAAACCAATTTTGTGGATGACAATCTTTACCCATTGTTAAACAAATTCACTTCAACTATATCTTCTTGGAAGGGCCTACCCTTGACTCTATGGGGGAAAATAAATTTGTTTAAAATTATATTTTTGCCCAAATCTTTATACTTTTTCTGTTATCCCCCCTCTAAAATATAGAAACTGAACTTCAATAAGGTAACTACCTCTTTACTCTCATTTATATGGGCGGAAAAACAACCTAGATTCATGGCACGTGGTACCTTGTCTAAGTTTGAAAAAATATGGGAGAGCTGGCTTGAGGAATACCCGGCCTATATCCATAAACTTCTAAATTAGTGACTACTTCTGTTGGACTACTCTGTGCACATATGTTACTATGAATATACTATTATCCCTATTCATTTGTAGACTGTATATGGATACATGTAAAGTGTGCGATTTGTCATTCTGCCAACTGTTAAATAAAAATCTTTTTTAAAAAAAAGAATAACGGTTAAACAGGCATTTCCTTTGTTTCAATGCTGTGTCAAATGCATTTTTTGATTCCATAGGGTAAGGACAGAAATGGTTCTGTTTCATTTTAGATAAGCAGACATGGAGCGGCTGTAATCTTTTAACATTCCCTTAAAGGAAAACTATACCCCCAAAATGAACACTTAAGCAACAGATAGTTTATATCATATTAAGTGGCATATTAAAGAATCTTACCAAACTGGAATATATATTTAAGTAAATATTGCCCTTTTACATCTCTTGCCTTGAGCCACCATTTCGTGATGGTCTGTGTGCTGTCTCAGAGATCACCTGACCAGAAATACTTCAACTCTAACTGTAACAGGAAGAAGTGTGGAAGCAAAAGACACAACTCTGTCTGTTAATTGGCTCATGTGACCTAACATGAATGGTTTGTTGGTATGTTTGTGAGTACAGTGAATCCTACGATCCCAGGGGACGGCCCTTATTTTTTAAAATGGCAATTTTCTATTTATGATTACCCAATGGCACATACTACAAGAAAAGTATATTATTATGAAAATGGTTTATTTACATGAAGCAGGATTTTACATAGGAGCTGTTTTATGCAATATCTTTTTATAGAGACCTACATTGTTTGGGGGGTATAGTTTTCCTTTAAACAAATTTCAGTACTCTGCTAAGCAACGTAAATTTTAATGGAGCTCAATTTACCCCAACCTTCAAAATAATACGATAAAGCAGGAGATCTAAATATCTGCATTGCAATATACATGGCACAATATGCAATCTGCTGGAGCTAAGTGTCTAAAGCACATGCCTTTTATAGTGTACTAAACCCCTGTCGTGATGAAGGTCAAGTATAATGGAAGCAAGGGGGGGAGGGTTTGATTATAGGGGTCACTTTTTCACAACACACAGGTCACTGATGGAAACAGACTTCAAAACCCATAGCCCACACTGAACTCATTTAATAGTTCCATTTGTGTTAAATCATCAATATAAAAGTCAATATAAATTAATGGGACCATATTTGTCTGGGACATCTTTCCCTGGCAGAGATTTGTTGATTGTAGAGTTCATGTCATTTATTCTTTCACATTTATTCTATAATTCTGAATGAAACATTTTTGTATTTATATCTTATGCATTACATGAAAAACAGATACACTGGAAGCAAGTTTAAGTGTACTTACTTCAAAAATCTGATTTGGTTAAATAAGCTTAGCAGTTATCCATGCTAGACATACATTTTCATTTAGGTACACAGTGCAAAAAAGCATGAAGCACCATGTTTGTTTGCATTTTGCTCCCCCAGGATTTATGTCCAGCTCCCCTAGGTACAAGTGTTTGTGCCACACTCTGTTTGTGTTGCACAGGAGAGGCAATCCATAGGTTCTATGTTGCCCCTAGCTTTTGCTTCATTCCGAAACTGTGAGAATGAAGTGCTAGTGGTTGTAGTCCTGAACTTACCACCAGAATGTCTTGCAGTTTTATCCTATATTTTGCCCGATTTTTTCTTCTATGCAATTTAACACGATGCCCTAATCATGCTGATAAAGTGTATCCCCAAAGAAATGTTTCACAGTTCAAAAACACATTGGCCCAGTCCTATGTAACAGTCCAAATGTAGGGAAAGGTTTTGTGGTCGTTGAAAGCAAACACTGTGGAGCAAATGTAACACAGCCCAAACATCATAGTTACAGTGAAAGGATTGGGCATCTTGTTCAAACAGGAGGATGGATGGTGCTAAAAGAGGGAAAAAGTCCACGTGAACCTGTTTCAGTCTGTTAAAAAAATAATCATGGGGTTTTATCATTCAGAAGGACAATGTTTCTAGACGCAAGGCCAAAGTAACACTGAACAACAATAGGTACTGTACGTTTCCAACAAAGGTCCAGTCAAACCCCTGATTAAAGGAGAACTAAACCCTAAAAATGCATATGACTGAAAATTACATATTTTATTTACTGCACTTATTGCACCAGCCTAAAGTTTCAGCTTCTCAGTAGCAGCAATGATCCAGGACTTCAAACTTGTCACAGGGGGTCACCATCTTGGAAAGTGTTTGTGATAATCACATGCTCAGTGGGATGTGAGCAGCTGTTGAGAAGCTAAGTTTAGGGGTTGTTGCAAATTATCAAGCAGAAACGAAAATGGGGTGCTACTGGGGCATCTTCAGAGATGCAGATCTTCCCTGCTAAAGGACTGTGGTTGGGCTGGTACAGAAGCCCAAAACATAATGTACAACATTTCTAGCTACTTCTATAGTTAAGCTTTAGTTCTCCTTTAAATCCTATCAATGATATGTAATGATATGTGCACACATTCTATTTAAATAACCAGCAAATTGGAGCAAATCTGCCTGGAAGAATGGGCCAAAATCACTCCAGAACTTAATGTTCTTATGAATATAGCACATGTCAGTTATTTTCTGCAATATTTCTTACATAAAACTGTTCAGCTTGAATAGAAAATATTTACAAAAACTCATTTTAGGTTTCAGTGCTTTGAAATACAAATATCACAGAAGAAGGACAGTGTACGATGTCCCATTTAGTTGAATGAATTAGTCAAAAGGTTGATTTAGATAGATAGATAGATAGATAGATAGATAGATAGAGAGAGAGAGAGAGAGAGAGAGATAGAGAGAGAGAGAGAGAGATAGAGAGAGAGAGAGAGAGAGAGAGAGAGAGAGAGAGAGATAGATAGATAGATAGATAGATAGATAGATAGATAGATAGATAGATAGATAGTGCCTCTTGTTAGGTTATGAATTTTGCGTGCAAATTCTTTATTGTAATGATTTCTCATTTTGCATTGTATTTAATTAACCTGTATATCTGCTGTTATAAACATATACTTTGTGGTCATTGTTTTTTTTGTATTGTTCGATAAACTAGAGTTTTCCTGTTTACCACTTGTTCCACTCATTTCAGTGTCTGTGAAGGTTAAATACCTGTGTAACAACCTGTGTAGACAGTCTACGTTTTCAAAATCTCGTGTTCTAAACATTTTTTCTACAACAAAAACATGATGATTCAGATGTTTACCAGTCATGTTCATTTACCTGAAATATCCTTTAATCTGGAATGCTTACACTCTTACTCACTGTGCATTAATTATATGCCATGGTTACAAGAAACACATAACATTTCCTAATTCTGCAAATCCGAAGTATGCCAAGCAGCCAATGCACAATAAACTCAAACATGATTGCATTTATAAGCCTATAAAGTAAAAGAATGTAAAACAATGACACGCAATGTTGTTGGGAAAGACTAAGATCTGCAACAAGGTGTCTCTACAACTCCAACTCCAGTGTGGTTCTACAGACCATAACAGGAAAGTGCACAAGACCCCAAGTGCTATTTAACAATGATAGCAGCATAGCTAGTAAATGGTTAACTCCAACCACTAACCAGCTTGAGAATGTGCTAATGGCATCTGACCTGTATGGTTTTCAAGGCAACCATTCCACTGCTTCTCTTTTTAACCTAATAACCTTACCTTAAAAGCAATAGATCATTGTTTTACTAGTAGTCAGTTAAAATCCAGGCAGGTGGCATTGCTACAGACTTGAAACTTGGATGGTTCAGACCGTTTCATAGTGCTTAAACTAAGATAGTCTGTGACAACAAATACATTAATTATTATTAATCATGAGTTAAATAAATCCAATACGATTGCTTTGCAACCAAAATTGAGCTTAGTCAGGATCAAGTACTAGGTACTATTATTAAAGAGAAAAAGGAAATATTTTTTTTAAAAAAAAAATAGAATTCTTTGCTTAAATTGATTCTAAGGGAGATGTCCTTCCTGAAACTCAGGGCTTTCTAGATAATGGGTTTCTTTTTAAGGGATCTGGTACCTTCAAGTACTTCTGCCATATTTGCAGAGTCCTATCTACCTCTATTAACAATTGTTCTAGTAGGGAAGGTGAGGGTAACACATTATTTAATATTTTAAATAATCCAGTCCAGTTTTTGTTTACTCAGCTTAATTTTTTTCTAGGGAAGAATACTGTAATATGACATATTGTTAGTAAGAGACTTGGAGGCTCTCTTGTTCCTTATAAATTTTAAGACTCAAGTTTACTTGAGTGTGGGGGTATTTAATCAAGAAGCTCTCTCTTATTTATTTTTCCTTCTTCATATACCTGTATGCTCCTTCTAAAAAGTATTTTTCGATTGTGTCAGTGGGATCCCTATTTAATTTGCAATAAAAATAAGTGGTTCCATCTTGAAGTTGTAGATCTGTTGATTCAATTTGGCTGCTTCCGACCCAGTTGGCAGCTTGTTAGCCTGTGTACAGGGCCAAAAATGATTCACTCCCTGACAGATATCTGGTTTGTGCTCAGCCAGATATCAGATGTCTGGAAAAACCCCATCCTCACAAATCCATCATTACCAATAAGAGGTCACTGTAGACTCTGTACATTCTAAAATGTGTCTATGTTTATTGAATATGGAACAATTATATATGTATATATTTATAACAACTGTATATGTAACTGTAAATATACTGTATATGGACCAATTATTACTAAAAGTATACTGCATGCTACTTTCATACCTCCTCCCGTAAAATATTAATCATTTAAAGGGCCCTCCCCCCTCTTTAGAATAGAAATAGGTGTAGAATATCCCATATGGAATCTTTACTTTGCTAGAAGTGGTGGCACCTAGCAGTTTTCCTACATATTTAAAGGAATTGTTCAAGTGTAAAAATAAAAACTGGGTAAATAGATAGGCTGTGCAAAACAAAAAATGTTTCTAATATAGTTAGCCAAAAAATGTAATGTATAAAAGCTGGAGTGACTGGATGTCTAACATAATAGCCAGAACATTACTTGCTTTGCAGCTCTCTTGGTTTCCACTGATTGGTTGCCAGGCAGTAACCAATCAGTGACTTGAGGGGGGGGGGCGGCACATGGGTCATAACTGTTGCTTTTGAATCTGAGATGAATGCTAAGGATCAATTGCAAACTCACTGAACAGTTATGACCCATGTGGCCCCCCTTCAAGTCACTGACTAAAGTTAGAGAGCTGAAATGCAGGAAGTTGTATTCTGTCCTGTTAGACATCTGCTCAATCCAGCTTTTATAGATTACATTTTTGGCTATTTTTACACTGAACTGTTCCTTTAAGACTCTGTGTATTTTGTCAGTCATAAGTTATTTCTCAGGTTAGGTATGAATGTGGTGCCTTACACCCACAGGCTAAATTGTCTTCAGTATTATGTAGAGGTAGACATTAATACTTCTGCCACTTTAATCTCAAGAGAATAATTAAAATATATACAGTGTATTAGCTAAGGAATATGGGGTGTGTGTTTACCAAAGTAAGCTAAATATTATTGATTGATAGGTAACATTAATAAGTCTGCTAAGCATATGATGAATGTTCACCACGGCACTGTTATCTGGGGGGCTAGTATTGGGAGTAATTTCATTTATTTTCTCCTACTACTGTCACTGAAGGGGCGATCAATCTTTAGTTTTACTGTAATTCTTGTGTTTCTAAGAATTGTTTTGGTATTTAACCTAATACTTGGGCCAGTATAGAGGTCTGCTGCAGTGAAAACACATTAAGTTTCTTTATATTTTATAATCCATTGCTGCTAGAAGAAAGGACCGTAGGACAGGCTTTAGTGACTATAGCATGAGAAACTCCTACACACTTGGCATAAACTTATACTATAAGACTGTATTGTGAAGCTTGGGATGTTGTTGCTGCCGTGATAAGCAGATATTTTATTATTAACAAGTTACACCACAAAGCTGAGAGTGTAGCTATCCTTAAATAATTCATATTGTTGACTGCAGCATTCATGTTTCTAGCAAGTAAATAAGATTCCTTGGCACAGAACATAACAAGCATGTCAAAGACGTTCTTCATGTCGTGTAAAACACAGTAATGGCATTTACATTTGTTGTCTATTAGTTAAACAGTGCTTTTTAATTGGATAACCACGAGAACTCACATTTAAGATGTTTTTGCAACTGGTCTGCTATAATTAATCTCAAGTATAAGGTCTAGGAAGGAATTGTTCAAACAGAATAGATTTTTCTGCTACAATAAAATATAAATATTGTTCTTTACATGGCAGTGTTCATACATACAATTTCAGCTCTTACACTAGTGAGAAGTTTCAGCAATCTGCTGCAGCCACAGCTATTTAGTTTGTACTGACCTCATAGCAACTCTAGGCTGCACTATGGGGCAAATTCACTAAAGGACGAAGCGCCTAACGCTAGCATGAATGCGCCAGCGTAGCGCATTTTCGTTAATTCACAGATTCACTAACGGATGCTGGCATAAATTCGCTAGTGTTACTTCGCACCCTTACACCTGGCGAATTTGCGCAATGGACATAACTACGCAAATTCACTGACAGGCAAATTTTTCTGAACGCTACCTTTTACGCCAGACTTCCTTCGCCACCTCAGACCAGGCGAAGTGCAATAGAGTAGATAGGGATTGCTTCAAAAAAAGTTAAAAAATTTTCTAAGTCCCAAAAAACTCTGGCGTTTTTTCTTTTTTTATGGGTGATAGTCTGAAAAAGATCGAAAAAATTTTTGGGGCTACCCTCCTTCCCCCCTACATTTCCTAACTCATGGCACCTTAACTATACAGTGGGCACATGTGTAGGGCAAAATAAAAATTTGATTTGCTGTTTTGTAGGTTTCCCAGGCTTGTGTAGTGCTGCTACATATACCTCCATTTTAACTTCAATTTGGCGACGTATGCAAATTAAGCATCGCTAGCGTAACTTCGATTTGCTTGGCGAATTTACGCTAGTGCAACTTTGCAACCTTACGCTTCCCCTGAACGCAACTTCGGATTTTAGTGACTTTGCGTAGCGCTGGCGAAAATACGCCTGGCGAAGTGCGGCGAAGCGGACGCTGGCGCAACTAAGAATCTTAGTGAATTTGCCCCTTGATGAGACTATGGCTGCTACAAACAGTGTTCCGAATATTTATTGTGCAACACAGCCCATCTTTTCTGCAAGAATCAATCCCACAAAATGTAATAATAAAACTGCCTGAATA
This sequence comes from Xenopus laevis, assembly GCF_017654675.1. Classification (NCBI taxonomy): domain Eukaryota; kingdom Metazoa; phylum Chordata; class Amphibia; order Anura; family Pipidae; genus Xenopus; species Xenopus laevis. Next base: position 101,145,564 of record NC_054387.1, read on the forward strand.
TACTGTATCTCTGTGCAACTGTTTATACATACGACTCTGTTTAACAGGCTGCAACTTTTTTTTTGCTATGCTATGAATCATATTCTTTTTAATCACAACTGATCCCACTGTAATAATATTAAGACTTTAAATGCTGATGCACCCTTTATTTATTTAAATTCATAGCTCTTTGTATCATTTGACTTACAGCTTCAAGTATACATTATTTTACTATGTTATGGGGCTCCTCCAGCATTTCTGTCATGAACTGCACTCTGTCCAACTGTCATTCAAATGCAACGTCACAGATCAATATACAGTAGTTGCCCTTTTTATCTATAGACTTTTTTTTAAACGAGGGGCAGGGGCACACGGGCAGATTCAGGGAGATTTAGTCGCCTGGGCCGGCAATCTCCCCGAACTGTCTTCCCCCTACCTTCGGCCTGCTATAATGAGAAAACGCCTGCACTAATGCACTTGTGGTGCTTCGATTTCCGAAGTCGCCTCACGAGGAAACTTCGGGCGACTTCAGAAATAATGCAAGTGCATTAGATTAGATGTAAATCCAAGGTGTGCAGTTAGACATATCCAGTCCGATCAAAACTACAGCATATTAAAATTGTGATTGTGAGTGAAATTGTGAGTGTCACTGTACCAATCCACAGATGTGATCAGTGACAACAATCAGCCTGTCTACAATTACTACAGATTAAATGAACAATAATCCAAGGTACATTTTGGGGGCTGAATAACATAGGCCCTATGCTGCACAATAACCAATCATCATAAAGCTACAGCCCCCTGCAACAAGTTGTTATAGGTCAATGTAATGATTTGTTTTTATGCCCCATTATCATTTCCTACACCTGTTTCCTAAAAATAATGACCATTTCATTATAAGGATAGAATTTATAATATATTTGTAAGAAAAAGATCTCACCAACCAAAATACTGTAGGTATTGTCTGGGTGCAAAATCAGTATCAAGTATCCATAAGCTGCAATGCACTCTGGAATATTTACAAAAAAAAATCTAAAAGTGCACCCATCTTGATAAGTGCACCCAAAATTGCTATAATTATAAGATAACCAACAAAACTGCTGAATGTAGATATGCAGTATAATATATGGAGGTGGTTTCTCCTTTAAGTGTTAGCGCTCTACTACTCCCATCCCTTTAAGGTCTGTCCAGTAGCTCAGCATTAAAAAAGGTAAGACAGCAGATTGAAGGGGTGCGTCAACTTATGCATGTTTGATGTGGCCAAATGTGTCTATTTTTTAATTAAAAGCAGGAGTTTCCCTCGCTGCCTGTATGTTTGGTAATTTGACTTTATACCTTTGGAGAGCTGAGAAAAATGGAGTCTAGCAAGATGCATAAGGATCATACCACATCACTGTCAACACTCTACTGATACCATAGTTCCATAGTCCATAGTCCCAGTGCTTACATCTGCTGGTGCTCCTTAGCTTAACCATATATTTCATGAGCAAGCTAGGGGGCATTGCAGGGGATGATCACATCTCATCCATCAACTACCAACTTTGTACAAAGCAATGCTTTATATAGGGAGCACTGCATACAGAGTGAGGTGCAACTGTGCTGCATTCTGGGTACTGATGGTATTTTTAGTAATACCATTTTGACCTCGTGTAAGACAAAACTCAGTAAAGGAAAACCTTTAGTAATAGTCAGGCAATTTATTCATACATAATACAACATAACAGTTTTGTCTGGGTAAGCTGTTGGAGTAACACACAGAATGTCAGCCAAGGACTTACCAAAGACCCACCTCTTGGTCCAGGCGTTATATAGCTTTCAGAAGGCATTTACAGTAATTGTGACAAGGGGTTCACGGAAATACCATACATGGTCTGGCGAGGAGACTTACTGGCATATATTTGTACATTCCTGTAAGATGTGCAGTTTTGCAACATAAGAGATTTCTGGTTCCAACTGTCCACAGCCTCGTAAACATCTGTTGGCTAAACATAGCCATTGTGGTACAGACAGCTATTGAGCAACACTTCTGCAAAAGGGCATAAGAGACATGCTGACACTATGCTGACACTCTGGAATTCAAGTAACAGAGTGGGGATCATTTATTTGTATGGCCTAGTATAAACTATATGAGTGACCATTGTCCACAGTAGACCATTAGCCCTTAAAGTCCATCCTGCCTTAGGCCATATAGCGTTATGGCGTCATAGAGGGCGGGGGTGACAACTATCAACCCTCTGACACTAGCCATTCGTCCGTCTTAGGATTTAGACCGTTCCAGCTATCAAATTTCACTGTCATACCTCTCTTGAAACATTAAATATGTTTCACATTAGGAATTACAGGCACAGGGAGAGTGCTGAGAGGACCCCCAGGAACAAGGGAGGTCTATTATAAATGGGACAGTGGTGTACGCTGTTGTGAGTTACAGTTCAACTGTCGTGGCAGCACCAATACAGAAGTGCAGCTGAAAGCTGAAATCAGTGAAAAGAAAAAACAGGAAGCTAAGGAGCTACAGATACATCCTGTTTCATGAAATAACTTGGTTAAGTGCAGTTGGGAACAGAAAACCCTATAAAATGACAAAGAATATATAATATATATGTAACATGTTATAAGAGACTAATATAATACTGATTTCATTACTATTGAAAAGTAAAAAATTATTCTTTCTTTCTTTCTTTCAAACCTCCCCACACATGGCTGAGAAAACCTTTATCTTATAGATGTAAATCAAATGAAAGCAGAAGTTGGGGGGAGGTGCTTATAGCACAAATTCTAACAGGGAAATATAGAGCAAGTATTAATGCTAGGATGACATGGATAGACTTAATGAAACTTCCAATGGAGTTGTTTAACCAGCTATAAAATTTTACCTAATCATTTGGAATAACTGAACTGTTCTTATAAAAAGATTACACTTATTGTTGCAGCTCTAAAACTTTGACTATATGACATTCAACAAACATTTCAGAAACAATATGAGTACAACCTTCTTTGTCCTATCAAAACACATGCTAATCTAAAATCATACTATTTTGGTCAGCTACTCTATTTATTTGAACAACCTCTATGTTTATAGTTACATAGTTAAATTGGGTTTAAAATAGACCCTAGTCCATCAAGTTCAACCCCTCCAAATGAAAACCCAGCATCCATACACACACCCCTCCCTACTTTCACACAAATTCTATATACCCATATCTATACTAACTATAGAGCTTAGTTTATGACGGTGAGAAGATTTATATTTTTTATAGATTTAACATTATGGGTGGGACTATTCTTGGAATCTAGACTCTACTCAATTCTAACATTAGCACATGACAGAGTTCTATTATTATGGGGTTTATCAGTTGTTTTTTTTTCGTCAGTGCTGTTTACACACAACCGGCTACATATAGAGCTGAGGACCTGGGGCAATAATACAATAATAAGTAATTGCAGGAAACTTCCCTTCTAAAAACTGTTTAAACAGATACAATTTTACCTTTGTTGTTTTCATAACTAATCTAAAACTAAACATATAGAGAAAATGTTACATTATTACATTCCCATTGTTCTTATAAATTACACACAATTTAACTATATCACATTCAATACTGTATGAATCTAAACCTTAAAATTAACCCATTTCAATATCAGTCCATCAGTTCATTATAGGGGAAAGTCCAATCAGAGAGACATCATGGCTGTGGATAGACATATGAAGAAATATTCAACAGTCACTTGTATTCAGTCAATGCAGCAGTCTCTGTACAGTTCTTTTAAGAGTTCATAATCAGTCCATTGATCCGATATTAGGATAGGCAAAAATGTAAAGGCATCACAGATATGAATGGCAAACTTTGAAATGGCTCTTTGTATGCATGCAGAGTTTCTTTCAATGAGTGGTGTGATCAATGATAGATGTTCTATTTGGAATGGATTGGAATAATCTCAACAGCTACTGATGGAGTTTTGCTCAGATCACCAACCTGGAAACAAAGAGACAATGTGACAATATCTGGTGTTCTGGTAATACTGACTTATCTAGTGTACTAGCTAAAGAACTCTAATGAAACTGTATGAACTGTCAGTAATGAGAAGTGGTTGTACATTTATGATATGAGTGAAGGACATTTGTTTTCTTGTGGTTAATTCAAATGGAGAGAGTCCACAACACCTGATAGGATTGTTGCAGAGAATTGACAGGACAGCTGGGAATAAATCCAACCAAATGCTGCCAGTAATTGTGTTGTTGGAAGTGGGATGGTACAAAGACACAACTCCACTTAAGATCAGTGTCATTTGCAATTTTGTAACAGAATCGAAAATGTAATTGTGTAAACTATCAAATACAACCTGTACTGTTTCCTTCTTATAACAAAATAATATTGATTAATCATAACCAGGAAAAACATTTAACAAGTTCTCTCTTGTATCTATATTTATATTTATATATATATATTTATATTTTTTGCCTAAATGAGAATGACATAGACCCATTTTAGTAGCATAATTTATTTCTACAAATTTGGTAGTGAAATTACTGGTTATCAGATAAAATCAACAATAAATTTAAGTCACTTCTGCATTTTCTTACACTTGCAGACTTGTGATGCAAGATACACAAGTGCAAAGATTACGGGAGAATTTTTTTTTTTTAGCAGCGGCACAAGCACATAAGCTGCATTTTTATTAACTGAAACTTATTTAATTAGAAAAAATAGTAACAACAACATAACCCACAATATAATACTCCCCTCTTGTTGTACTGCAGATGCAGTACAATAATATGAAATAATAGATTCACATCTGTCTAGAGAATAATGAAAATAATTTAACCTGTACCAATGAGTGAATCGGGTATGGATCCAAACTGCATCAAGTTTACCTTCATGTTGGTGAAAAAGATCCAGATGCAGGAGATACAGAAAAAAATTACAGATGAGTATGAAATGGTAAAGTTAAAAATATTTGCTGTGGTTAAAAGTTCCTGAGCCAGCTGCCTGACAAAAGAGGAAGTTACAAAACAGTGAGAGAAGTTGAGCATCTGAAATATTGTGCAACGGAGGATTCTGGGAAATGTAGTTTTTATGACAGTACCAGCAAACAGAATCCTTCTTGTTATTAATTGGACTATGAACTAGATTTCCTCTTAAAGGGTGCTGTAAGTCTAATGCACCATTAAGTACTTCAGTGTGAAACAACTGACGGTGATTTATTTGGTTGTCAGGACCTTTTTCTTCAGAATATTCAGGGGAAGTACTACTGTTAATAAGCTTAAAACATTCTGAACCATTAGCTCAATAAGAATCTTTATTACTGGGGGCTGCACCGTCTGTGGAACCAAAAGTTCTGAGATTGTGTAACCCTATGTTACTCTAAAATTGCCAATAGGCACATTCAAATTTGGCATTTAATTGCTCCTGGGTATCCATATTAAGGACTGGATCTAAGTTTGCTGAGCAAGGAGCAGAGAATAGGTGTAATGTCTCAGCTGAAGTATATGTGAGAAATATCACTTTGTATTGGTTGGCAAAAGCCTGCTAGATCTAATGGCATGCAATTTGTATAGTAGAATATTTTCTCTTACAATTATCCTTTATCTGTCACAGTAGAATTTCAAGTTATGAGGGAAGAATACTATCGCCTTCTGGCCAGGAAAACGCAGTCTTGTCCCCTCCACTGTGACACTTAACAAAGGCTTTGAAACTTAAAATGTTTTGGGCACTCAACTAGCATATCTAGGAGGATTGTTAGATATTCTAAACTGATGGAACATGTTTTTTTTTCAGATCACAAGTCAAACATAATACCCTTAGAAAACAGTTATCAATCTGACACATAAAGATAAAAAAGAGAAGTAAGTTTAGTTTGAGACAAAAAACTATAACAGAGAACATTTAAAGAGACAACACTAATATTTCTGTTAACACAAGAAAGACAAGTGGAGTGAATTAACCTTATTCACGAGTAACCCATTCACAAACAGAAATACACAAGAGAACTAATGTTACTATGAGAATAATAACAAAGAAGACAATGTTAGGATAAGATACGAATAGTGACATGATAGTCTAAGACAAAATGACAATATTGTAGTGACAGACACATAGAACAAATATTACATTACCAGAGGTACCTATGAAAACATATAAACATTAAAGAGAACCAAAAACAGTAAGGTAAACATATTCATTACAGACACATCAAAGTCATATAACCGTCAAGTCAAGTCCTTTTCTTTCTAACATACACACAAGTATTACATTCAAAATATGCTCTAACAGACCTGTAGGATGCAAAAAAGCTTAGCAGCGAGCTATTAACATTGGTTTATAAAACAAACAGGGCAAACAAACATACATATAAACTGGAGTCACCTGCAGGAAAAATGATGTTATACTTTTCTCTGTAATTTAGAACAGGCTTACAATTGAGTGGAAAGGGAGAAAATAGGTTTGAAGTTGCAGTTGGACAACACCTAAATGTTTGTAGGGCTCTCGTTTTTCATCTGACAATTCAAACGGACAGGAAAGTGATTCACACTTCACACTCTACCGAATTTCCTTCAGAAAACCTCGTTTTCCGTATTTCTGGCCTGATAAACAGGAACCGCAGAAAAATTCCTAAACAGCAAGCAGACTCTGAGATAGAGCCACAAATTCTCTCGTACACCATTACACATATGACAGTTACACAAAAGTTATTCACACACTCAGCTAGGCAAACATACAACATTCATGGATCCTTTTGCATTCATCAAACAACATACAGTACACGTGTAATTTCTATTTCAAGATGTTTTAGACTACACTTCATGATAAGGAATAACAGACATACAAAATACAAAAACAGGAAGGAAACTACGGATTCCTATCATGAATGGCAGATAATTTCAGCTGATTAACACAACAATTAACAAAACAAGAGGCAAAAAGAAGAAGTTAGAAAAACATATATACCCCACCCAGGGGTACTTACGCGCGTGTATCCATCATCCGTTAAAGTATAGCTTTACGGGGAAACCGTCCTGGAAAAGAAAATATCCACGGGTAAACTATCGACATCCGAGAACAAAGCCCCTCGGGTACACTCCAGTAGCCAGCCTGGAGCCCTCCATTGCCTGAAAAAATGACTGGAAAAAATGAATCACAGTCGGCGGGTCACCATATGATGGTATTTTTAGTAATACCATTTTGACCTCGTGTAAGACAAAACTCAGTAAAGGAAAACCTTTAGTAATAGTCAGGCAATTTATTCATACATAATACAACATAACAGTTTTGTCTGGGTAAGCTGTTGGAGTAACACACAGAATGTCAGCCAAGGACTTACCAAAGACCCACCTCTTGGTCCAGGCGTTATATAGCTTTCAGAAGGCATTTACAGTAATTGTGACAAGGGGTTCACGGAAATACCATACATGGTCTGGCGAGGAGACTTACTGGCATATATTTGTACATTCCTGTAAGATGTGCAGTTTTGCAACATAAGAGATTTCTGGTTCCAACTGTCCACAGCCTCGTAAACATCTGTTGGCTAAACATAGCCATTGTGGTACAGACAGCTATTGAGCAACACTTCTGCAAAAGGGCATAAGAGACATGCTGACACTATGCTGACACTCTGGAATTCAAGTAACAGAGTGGGGATCATTTATTTGTATGGCCTAGTATAAACTATATGAGTGACCATTGTCCACAGTAGACCATTAGCCCTTAAAGTCCATCCTGCCTTAGGCCATATAGCGTTATGGCGTCATAGAGGGCGGGGGTGACAACTATCGACCCTCTGACACTAGCCATTCGTCCGTCTTAGGATTTAGACCGTTCCAGCTATCAAATTTCACTGTCAGTACAGTTTTCCCCAGATTTCATACTTGAGGCTCTGGCACTAGTTTAGTAACATCATTTCGATCACATTATATTCATACTGATTACTAGAAATTAAACAAACGTATGACATAAAAAATTATACTTAAACCAGGTCACTTCAATAAAACAATTACAGCTTAGAAATATACCCTATACCTATGATGTATCAGTTCTTGACATAATAGACCTTAATATAGAATTTTAAGAAGTGTACTGATTATATTAGGTTATCAGTAATTGAAAAAGAAATGATTAAAGTAATTGATACCCATTTCTATGTTTATGAAAAAAAAATATTCTGCAATATGCAGAATGAAACGATGATATACCATGGAAAAAGCATAACTCATGTATTTTGTTTTACAACTAACAGTATACTCAGATAACAACAATAAACCTAGTGGCTAAGATAATATCCTTTTGAAAATGAGTCCTATTATTAATTGACCCAATAAAAACATGTCTTCAAAAGTAATTGAAATTAAACCTACAATCTCCTGAAACATTGCGATGTATAAAATGTAAAAAACTTTTCTCCAGGTTTCGAGTGAATTAATGTAAGCTTTATGAAACAAGGAAAAAGCAGTCCGAAATCCTTATTCAGCTGAGAATACCCATCAAATATGGTGTTGGAAGTAATCAAACTTGGTGAAAGATTAAATTAACTTTTAAAGCCCTTGCGTATTGCTGCAGATTATAATGTGCATTATGCTACGGAGTTCGACAGTCACAAATGGAGCTAATGTAATTCTCACTTCCACACTGCCAAAAGCATGACTGTCAGGCCTATGAGATGCTAAAACCAGGATTGTATGATGTTTTAGCCATATCTATTTATAACATGGTGAGTTTATAATTCTATATTGAACACACTGTACGTGAAAGTACTATTTTTTTCTTTAAAAAAGGATAAATGAGACGGTAAACTGAAGTGCTCAGAGTTCCACAGCAGTACACAGAACATCACAAAAGATGAACTATATTGTGATACAAAAGGATGCCTCTCAGCCTCAGTAGGTAAGCTATTGGAATCAATCTTCATTCCTTGGCATGGAGCTTGCAGTAGAAAGGTTGTGAGGGTCACAGCAATTCAGAGCACAAACAGGCCATGTTAAAGGCACTGCAGTATGATCTTTTTACTTTATTCTGTCTGAGCCCTGTTATCAAGTTAAGGGTCTGTTTAATCACTTATCCTCTCTTCTGGAGCTGAGAAATTGATGTGCTGTCCACTTAAAACCTAGAACTGACTGAGACAAGGGCAGGCTGTCTGGTAAAAAAAGATATCAAAGAGCCTTTTCATAGCACTCAATCTTTTCTATATGTTTATTGTGTTGAATAGAGGACCATTACTAATCCAATAAATAATAATATATACAATAAAAACTCACTCTTTAACAATATTGGTTACTAAAAAATGCAAACATTGCAATGTAACAGCTGGATTATGACATGACTTCTGAGAACCAGAATGAACAGATTCCTACAGAAGCTGTTTGTAAAGCTGATAAGGTGTTGACATAATAATCATATTGACATGGGCTACACATCCACAAAAATCAGTTTATGCAGGGATGGAAGCCTTCAAAAACATGCACTATTTTACAAATATACATGCATACATATATCTTTAGGAATTCAGAGGATACAAAGAAGACAGCCTTTCTGTAATTTGTTGCTTTCCGGATAATGGATCCCAAATCTGTACAAGGGAACAGACAGGAAGGGACATAGAGCTGCACCTTCTGATGCAACCCACAGGATAAGGTGCAAAAAATAGGATTTTTTTTGCACTTTTCAAATTGCCCTTAGATTTGTAAACTAAACCCTGTTCCTTCTAGGTTTAATACCAATAAGGGCAGAGACGCACGCTGCTATTTAGGGAGATTAGTCACCCAGCGACAAATTGATTCTTCTTCGGGCGACTTATCTCCCTGAACTGCCTTCCCGTTAGAATGTAAATCACCGGCGGGATGGCACTCAGATTGCTTCGGCCTTTCCTCGTGAAGCAACTTCGGGCGACTTCGGAAAGCGAAGCGTTCCGAGTGCCATCCCACCGGCGATTTACATTCTAGCCAGTGGGAAGGCAGTTCGGGGAGATTACTCACCCGAAGAAGAAGCGATTTGTCACTGATCTCCTGAAATAGCCACGTGTGTCTCTGCCCTAAAGAAAAACAAATGTGATTGAAATTGACATATTTAATCAGTATGCTGTGCATTATCTGATCATTACTTTATGATGCACATGTAAGATAAGGGGGTAAACTACCCATGCTATTATTTTGGGGGTTAAATGAGCTTTAAATGGGTGGAATGCAGTCATGTGTCCACGAGAACAAACAGACACCTAAGTATACAATAAAGGCAAACCTTTCTTTCAGCATTGTGACCTATATCCACACTGCCACAAACAATGCCCTTCATAAATAAATGATAAGATATAAACTGGATCATTGCACTGTGCTCATTGTGTCTTGATCTCTCTTTCTATCTCTCCCTCTCCTGCCAGATCTCTGACAAAATAACCAGTGATTACAGGCAGGTGTTTTATGCACTCAAGCTTGATCAGCCTCAGCCATGTCATTCCTGTATTGTGGATACAATCCTGTCACACACAAAGCTACAAAGTGTATAAGGATTTCTATCTTTATCTGTATATCCATTTATAGTATCTTGATAGAGAGCGAGGTAGACAAACCAATTTTAGGAAATTAAATTATATCAATAAATAAAACATGATGACCATCTGAAAAGTCACTAAAAACGGAACATGCTATAAAATACTAAAGGTTAACTCAAAGGGACAGTATACACCCCTTTTCAACATGAGTTTAATGAATAGGGCAGGTACTGAACATACTTTTTGCATATTGATTTAAATAAGAAATATCTATGGTTTCTGGCACTTACCAAGAATCTGAAGAAAGTTTCACTTTAGTACTTTCTATTCAACAGAACCTCAGAGGAACCCCGATAGTGAGATTCTCAAAGACTGCCACTTAGAGAAGGGAGTTTGTTTGTTCAAAGATAGATGGGAGCTCAGAACAAATGGCCCTTTTCATAAAGGAAGGGGGTAAAGTCAGTGGAAATAATCCAACTTTCATATTGGGTCATTAAACACTGTACACCATTTTCTCTATAAAAGTTGACAGATAGCTAATTACACATTGTTACTGACCATTTTAAATCCACGTCCTCTCCCATACATATTCCAGTCTTTTATTCAAATCAATGCATGGTTGCTAGGGTAATTGGGACATTAGAAACCAGATTGCTGAAATTGCAGACTGGAGAGCAGCTGCATGAAAAGCTAAATAACTAAAAAAAACAAAAATAATAAAATATAAAAACTAACTGGAAATTGTCTCAGAATATCACTCTCTACATCATATCAAAAGTTACCTCAAAGGTGAACAACCCCTTTAAAGAAACTCAGGGATTCTGCTTAGCAGGGCCAAAGATAAGAAATGTATCAACTTAAGGTATCAATTTAGAACAGCATACAGTGACCCCCCCCTCCCAGAACTGCTTTACAAAGGCCAAAGAAAGTGAGGAAAGGTTACACTTCAATATTAGAAAAATGGTCAGAAACAGAAAATAGAAATTAATTTAAAGTCGTTATTTCTGGTGAAATGTCTGAAAACAACTGAACTAGAAAAAGTATTGGAAGGTGAACAACCCCTTTTTCAAATATGCTGGAATTTGAATATGGTATTGTTAAGCAGTGCAATACAGTAGAGTATAGTGTCCCTTTAAAGTGACTAAATAATCTCCAATAAAAACACAATGAATATACTTAAAATTTGAATAAGAATTATTTGAGCATACAGTAGCTTCAGTTATCATTGGTAATGGACTTCTCAATAAGAGAAGCATTTAGATATGGGTTGAAGAAGGTGTAGATTTAGGGGGTTATTTACTAAAACTTGAATTAATGTATTTTTTTATTGAAACAAAGCTGACCAAACTCCCATCCATGAATCCATCAATGACTCATTTATCAATAATTATTCTCAAAAAAGTCATAGTGAAAAAATGTTGTGATAAATTCGAGCATCAATTCGAATCGTACATTTGATGCTCTGAAAACTCTACTTTATTTAATTGTTGCCTCGAAAACCCAAACTTTATTGGATTATCAAGTGCAGATCACAATCTCAAGAAGCAACTTCAGGGTCATCTACCAATGACTTGTACATGACCTCGACGGGTTTGAAATGGAGTCTTCTCAGATTCGGATATTTAGCAGCTTTGAGGTATAATAAATATCTAAAAAATGTAGGTTTTTTTTCTTCTAAATTTTTCTGCTTTAAAAACGTGACCAGAAAAATTTGAAGTTTAATAAATGGGCCTCTTAATCTACCTTCCAGGACTAACTATGCCTTCAAACATATCTGACTCCTCCCAAGGATACAGACAGTTTGTATATAAGGACATACAAAACTATTTGGGAACAACTTGAGGAAACAATATTGTATCTGAAAAGTAATCAGCCAATGACTTACAAGAAATGTTTGCTTATTCCATGCGTGCCTCAATGTTTACAGCTACTAACTAGCAGTGTTGAAGATTTTCCTTTACTTTCTCCAACTATAAACCCATCATGATAAAAAAAGTAATTTATAATCCAGTATATATATTTAGTCCAAGAAATATTAAAACTGAATGTGATCCCATTCAAGGGGAGAGAAGAATGTAAACAACATGAAAAAAACAAGAAATGAAACATGACATGTAAACAACAAGAAAAAAAAGGGAAACCGGAAGACAGTTGTGCTAATGAGAATAATTATAATCAAGCACTCATTACAGAGATTGAATTCCTTGTAAAGGATAAAGAGGGCAGCTAATCTGCTCAAGACAGCCAACTTGAGGTAAGCAATACTGAGCTGAATCAGCACAGCAGACTTTGTCGATTTTTGGGTTGGGTTGAGATGGGTTAGAGTTGGCACAGGTCGAAAAATCTTTAACTCACGCATCACTAACCCTTGTCTAAGAAAACCAGGTACACTGTAGCAGACTAGACTTGAAGATTAGTGCGTCAAAATTTCTTTATTGGCCCCAAAAAGTAGATACATGCAAGGCCTTGCATGTATCTACTTTTTGGGGCCAATAAAGACATTTTGCACCCTTGGACTGTGAGTATATCCTCCTTTTTCACATTACTTCCCTTGTTTTAACTATTGGATTTATATCCACCGTAGTAGTGCTCATAACTGGCTTTGTGCACTAATTCATTATTGTAATTATTCATTCACTACACCTTCAAGGCACAATTATTCCTTGGGTTATGCTTGTGATTTATTTTGTACAAGGGGTAGTGCATGGTACTACTTTGTGCAGTTCAAAATAATTGTCTACATGGACAGCAATATGCAACTGCATATTTTCAGGTAGGTTTACCAACTTAATATTGCAATTTCACTGTGTCAGCAGTGAGATACAAACATGCCAAGCAGTTAATAAGTGAGTGATTCTGAGCCTATCTCTCAATTCACAAGCAGTCAAGTGCTTTCCACTATACCAATAGGATATTTTTCATCCAACCATTGTAAGCCATAGCTATTTTATTTCCTTCACCGAGGTTGCTATCCTTAATTTAGATAACATCAACCGAATCCACAGCACTTTTACAAAGATTATACATAAAGGTAAATCCAGTATTCACATTCCACAAACACAGCATCAACCTTTTCTAGTCTCTGTGAAGACTGCTGTCCAGGGTACTGAACTGAACAGGGTCCTGAACAGAAAGCTTTATATGAGCTTGCCGTGTTATTTGTGAGTCTCTTCTGTAATTTGGTCATAATATATAAAACAAAAACTGTGGTACTGTGTTAGCTAGTAGCAAAAATAACAAATAAAAAAACAAACAAATACAAAAAGTATTGTAGAAGTGATACCTATATTGGCTAACAATAAAAAAAATACTAATACTAAATACTAAAAAATGTTTTTTTTTATTGTTAGCCAATATAGGTATCACTTCTACAATACTTTTTGTATTTGTTTTATTTGTCATAATATATAGATGTATAAAGTTCCCTTGCTGATTTTTACCTTTCTGCAGAAAAGGTAAAAATCTTCTGCTTTAGCAGTTCTGCCACGTGAAAATTATTGCTGCCAAATATATGGTTACACTGATCTACTAGCATTAACAGTCCCAGAGGATGGATGAAATATCATAACTAATATACCTCAGCCACGTTTTAAGAAGTCTCTGCCTAGTAAGACTAATCCTCTTGAACTGAAGATTTCTTTTGCAAAAGAAAAGGTCAGCAACTATGCTATTACTTTCAGCTAAGGAATGTATAAAAATATTGTAAGACATACACTCTATGGGAATTCTGTAAGGGAGATATTATATCTTATCATTCATTTATCATTTGTAACTAAAACTAGTTGCTTAGCCCCATTACCGTGTCTCATAAAGACATTTGGCCACATTTGGCCACATCACTGTATGGGATCTGTTATCCAGAATGCTCGGGACCTGGGGGTTTTCGTATAAGGGAGCTTTGTAAAATTTGGACCTCCATACCTTCGGTCTGCTAAAAAATAATTTAAATATTAAGGGGCCCATTTATTAAACCTCGATTTTGTTCTGGTCGAGGTTTTTAGAGGGAACAAATTTTTTTGTGGAAAAAGATCATACCCCAAAGCTGCTAAAAAAACAAAAATCTCAAACCTGTCTAGGTCATGTAGAAGTCAATGGCAGATGTCCCTGAAGTTGTTTCTTGACATCGTGATATGGGCTGGAAAATCCGAAAAGGTTGAGTTTTCGGAGCATCAATCGAACCATACAAATTGATACGCGATTTTGTTGCTCCAATTTTTTTCAAGGAAAATTATTGATAAATGGGTTCAATTCATGGAAAGGAGCTTGATCTACTTTATTTTCAATAAAACTGAGATTAATTCAAGTTTTAGTAAATCAGCCCCTAAATAAACCCAGTAGGTGTTGTTTTGCATCCAACAAGGATTCATTTTATGTTAGCTAGGATCAAGTTCAAGTTACTGTTTTATTATTATTACAGAGAAAAAGGAAATAATTTTGAATTAATTAAAATGGAGTCCATGGGAGATGCCATTCCCGTAATTGAGAACTTTCTGGATAACAGGTTTTGAGATAATGGATATTGTACAATAAAGACTGATTCTATTTGAAAAAAATAAATGTTCTCAATATATTCATTTGCAGACAGAAATAAATATATACAGTATATATATATATATATATATATATATATATATATATATATATATATATACACATATATATAATATATATACATATATATATATATATCTGGATGCGATGGTACACACCATTAACTTTGTTGATACCTGGGTGCTCATAAGAAAATTGTATGCAACATGTAGAGAATTACGGCACTCACACGATTTGATTAGAAACAAAACGGTCTTTTATTCGATGAGTAAAAGACCCTTTTGTTTTTGCTGTGAGTGCTGTAATTCTCTATATACAGTATGTATGCATATATACATAGCCGAACGTTTGTACTCTGTCTCTGAGCCAGTCGTGTATTAATGTGGGTGCTGGGTCAAAACATTATATAAAGTTCAAGAGAACATTATATAAAGTTCCAAACTCAGTGAATCATCATTATTTATTGTTCAAAATGCACAAGTTTGAACAATAAATAATGATGATTCACTTTAGAGTGTGGGTCCTCTTGAACTTTATATACATATATATATTCTGAGAAAGGTCCCAACGACGATAGATGTTACAGTAGCTGTACTTCAGCAAGATCATCCATATCACTCGGACAGAATATGAACACAAATTTGAGTAACAACCTTTATTGGTTATTGGTTATGCACTTGTAGATATTGCTTGTTGTTATACTTCTGTGGTCTACATTTTTTTATTTTATACATTATTTTATTTATTTATTTATTTATTTTGTTCTCACATCGTATGTGATAAATACATGGGGGTAGTTTTGGTTTGCACAGTATGACGTCACTATGTGAAATTTCACGCATTTGTGTTTCATTCTCTGTAGCTCATGCTACATATATATGTAGGGATGTGAAAATCTTAGACACCCTTACACATTACAGACAGGCACATCCCTAGTAATATGGACACCTCAGTGGGTCCTTATGGGGACCTTGTGCTTATGTAACCTCTGCAGTTCACACAGTGTACACTAGTGGCACTGTGCCAGAGTATAAAAGGTTTAGGAACCATGTGCTCTGGGTCCATTGCTTTAGCCCAACCAAGCAGGCTGGAAGGGAATGGGTGATGCTGATCCTAGGCGCCTTGGCCCTAGTAATTAGACAGCTATACTCGTTTTATAGATCACTCTAGGAGTGATAGAGAGGTTAATTAGTTGAGCAGCTCACGGCTCCGCCGAGGAGATTAGAGGGATTAAGATCCCAGGGTATTACTGACCCAGAGTAAGGAACCAAGTGTTGAGATAAGGATGTCAGGAGTTCCCCTAGTCTGCCACTGGAAGATATCCTGAAAACTGGGCAATACCCATCACATGCTGTCAACTTACTCTCTGCTGTATATTCCCTAGCCTGTGGGGATTCAGCCTATACGTGCTGTGAGTATATGCTTCCTTTATGCTGCTGTGTATGTTCTATACTCCATTGTGGATCAATGTGCTAAATGATCTCTTTGCTACTGTTCAATAAATACTGTTCTTGGTTCAACTGTTAAAGAACTACTGGCGCCCATCATTGTGCTAACGCATCAGGTTACAGTTACACTACACCCTTGCCTCCACCCCGCTGCGAGGGTTTACCCCTGAGAAAGAGAGCTCATGGTCTCAGCCCACCAAGGAACGTAGCTAAACTGTCCTAGCACAAGTCAGTTTACATATATATATATTTATGTATACTTTATAAACTTTACATATATTTTTATATATATATATATATATACATACATACATATATATATATATATATATAATATCAAAACAGGGGGGTTGTGGGAGCACTCTAAAGGCTTTAAAGTATATATATATAAGTATAATAAATGCTATTGCATATGTACCCAAATAGGGGTTATTTTGTTACAAAGTTATGATCATAAAATTGATAAGCCACCATACCACGTCAAGGTAAACCCCGAATGGCAGTCCCTAACTTGTTTTATTTTTTATGTGCATTTTAGCATTACCTGTAATCAATGTCCATTGAACGCTGTTTTTTCACCCCATAGCACCCCATACCCCCCCCCCCTTTAAACTAGTGGTGTTCCTATGCTTTTAAAATTGGGCGTTTGTTTTGGGAATATCTCTCCTTTAAAAGCCTGATTGCTGGCTGGGGAGGATTTAGCCCTCAGTGAAAAAACAGCGTTCAATGGACATTGATTACAGGTAATGCTAAAATGCACATAAAAAATAAAACAAGTTAGGTATATATATATATATATACACATGAACATGCATGAAGCACTGCATAGCTGGGCATTTTTCAAGTATTAGTTTTATTTTCTTTTTGATATGTTGTTTAAAGGAGTTGTCCTCCTTTGAGATAACTTTTAGTATGATGTAGAGAGTGATATTCTGAGTCGATTTGTTTTCATTTTTTATTATTGAAGGTTTTTGAGTTATTTAGCTTTTTATTCAGCAGCTCTTCAATTTGCATCTTAACCAATCTGGTAACTAGGGTCCAAATTACCCTAGCAACCATGCATTGATTTGAATAAGAGACTGGAATACGAATAAAAGAGGGCCTGAATAATTAACAATAACAATACATTTGTAGTCTTACAGAGCATTTGTATGTTAGAAGGGAGTCAGCGACACACATTTGAAAGCTGCAAAGAGTCAGAAGAAAAAGGCAAATAACTATAAAACTATAAATAATGAAAACCAATTGAAAAGTTGCTTAGAATTGGCCGTTCTATAACATAATAAAAGTTACCTTTAAGGTGAACCACAGCTTTAATGCTATGCTTATTTTATATTATATGCTATATAATATATAATATTATACTATATATATTTTTTATTTAAACGTAGCATATATTGTTTTATTCCAGTAACAGCCTTGACATTTGTCTCATCAGTCTGCATTAATGCCATTTCACCAAATCTGCTTTTTCCCCAGGGGTCTCTAAATCACATGCCTTAGGCCTTTATGCTGAAATCTTCCTACCAAGACTGTGCTTAAAAGGGTCCAGTCGCAGCACAAGGAAAAATACATTTTCCTTGCATCATTAACTGAGTCAAAGAGCATAGAGTAAGTGGCCAGAAAGATGATGCACAATATTCCCAGCCTGCGCACACATTTGACAATATATTTTTTTCTTTTCAGGCAGATCTCTTGTCCTTTTACCTCTACAATCTTTTAAAGATGTTTACAATAATATGCTGTATAAATGTTCAAAAAGTAGATTTTCTGCTTTCAAAAGCATTAGTCAATGTAAATAGAGCACCAGCAGACACTGAAAATATATATGATTTTTTTTTGGGTATGTTGGATTCCTGGTCATCACACCTAGGGGCACATTTACTAATTAACCCTCGATATTCGACCCTCAGAATAAAATCCTTCAACTTCGAATATCAAATACTTTGATCGAATGATCGAAGCAAAAATCGGTCGATCGAACGATTAAATCCTTTGAATCGAACCATTCGAAGGATTTTAATCTATCGATCGAAGGATTTTCCTTCGATCAAAAAAAGCTTAGAAAGCTTATAGGGAAGGTCCCCATAGGCTAACATTGATGCTCGGTAGGTTTAAATTGCCGAAGTAGGTAGTCGAAGTTTTTTTTAAAGAGACAGTACTTTGACTATCGAATGGTCGAATAGTCAAACGATTTTTACTTTGAAACGTTCGAATCGAAGTCGTAGTCAAAGGTCGAAGTAGCATATTCGATGCTCGAAGTACCCAAAAAAAGTTTTTTGCATTCGAATCCTTCACTCGAGCTTAGTAAATGTGCCCCCCACTGTATATTGTTAATTATAATCGCAGCCTGCTTGACCTGTCGAAACAAGGACTTGTCGAACAAGGACTTATTTGCTGTGTCTCTCCATTGATTTTATCTTGTTTATCTTGTTTATTTTTTCACTTGTATTATGCAAACAATGAAAATAAAAAAATCTATCTTTTCAAAAAATAACCTTATTGTTTAGAATAATTCATACATGCAGATATAAGTCAATGTGTACGATCTTAGCTTCTTATCTTAGCCTTTCTATGTATGTACTTAAATAGTGTTATCCAGAATGTTCGAAACCTGTGGTTTTCTGTATGACGGATCTTTCCATAATTTGGTTCTTTAAACCCAATAAGTTGTTTTCTATTCCAATAAGGATTAATTATATCTTAGTTTGTATCAAATACAAAGTACTATTATATTAGTAAAGAGAAAAACTATTTTTAAAAATTTGGATTATTTGGATTAGAATGAAGTCTTTGGGATACAACCTTTTTGGATAATGGGTTTCTGGATAATAGGTCCTATAACTGTATATGTATATGCATCATTATACCTTCATTCAATAAATTAAAAACAGATGGTTTCCTTACAGACACATATGGGCAGATTTATCAAAATGTGAGTTCTAACTTTCACCCATTGATAAAAACAAAACATAAAATAAATCTCACTGGAATTAATAGAATGTGGGTGTTTTTATTTTTTAAGCTCTAAACTCACATTCTGATAAATCTGCCCCATATAGCAGGATAGTTAAATGCTACAATTTACAGAAACTGATGCACTGCCTCATAAGCAGCAAGACACAAGGTATACCAGGACTCCAAGAGTCAATCCTTTGGGTTCATTATAAATCCTCTCATTTGAGGTATTGAATTTTCATTTTTCTGTCATATTTTCCCCCTTTGCTCATCACTTAAAGTGGACCTCTTATCCAGACATAAAAAGCTGAATAATAAAAGTAATTTTCAAATTAAACATGAACTCCAAATAATTTTTTTTAATTAAAGTGTTCATAGCTGTTATAAACTCATTTAAAAATCTCAACTGTCAATCAAATATTGCCTGCCCCTCCTCTATGCCTTAGGCATCGAGGCGGGGAAAGCAATTACTTTCACTTACCTTAATAACAATGTCCACAAAATGGCTCCCTCCTGCTTGCTATAATTATGAATTCCCGGACTGATGGAGACGAGATTCAAATCATTTATACAGTGTAGTTAAAATTCATTTTGCTTGACTAACATGATGAAATAGGATTTGGAATAATTTTTTTGGGTGACGGGTCCCCTTTAACCAGTGCCTTTCAATGGAAGGTTTTTGCTCGTTACCCCTTGGTTATAATCTGAATAATAAATCCCACCTTCTGGAACACTAGCTCATTAATAGACAGGTCTAAGTTATAAGACCTGTTATAGATCACCCTCTCCTCCTCCAGTCCCTCCATTCGCTTGGCCTTCGTGACACAGCCCTGTCCTGGTTCTCTTCTTACATCACCAATCGTTCCTTCAGTGTCTCCTACAATGGAGTATCATCTTCTCTCCTACCTCTTTCTGTTGGAGTTCCTCAAGGCTCTGTCCTGGGACCATTATTATTCTCCCTCTATACTTCCTCCCTCAGCAAATGAATCAACTCGTATGGTTTCCACTACCCCCTCTCCCCAGGCCCGGTGCCTTGGGGTTATCCTAGATTCTGCCCTGTCATTCACTCCTCATATCCAGTCACTTATTAAATCATGTCACTTCCACCTAAGGAACATATCCAAAATACGATCATTTATCACCCAAGTTGCTGCCAAAATTCTTATTCACTCTCTCTTCATATGACGTCTAGACTACTTTAACTCTCTTTTAATTGGCCTTCCCTCCAGAGACTGTCACCTCTCCAGTCCATAATGAACACTGCTGCGAGGCTCATACACCTCAACAACGGCTCCTCCTCTGCCTCGCCATTCTGTCAATCCCTGCACTGGCTTCCGTTATCTTTCAGAATCTTTCAGAATCAAATTCAAATTAATGACACTGACTTTCAAAGCACTTCATAACTGTGCCCCACCCTACATCTCTGAACTCATCTCTATATACTCACCCAACCACCTACTACGCTCCTCTACTGACCAGCTACTCAACTCTTCTCTCATTACCTCCTCACATGCTCGCATTAAAGACTTTGCAAGGGCTGCACCCCTCCTCTGGAACTCTCTCCCACGCTCTGTCCGACTTTCTCCCAACCTTTCTGCTTTCAAGAAATCTCTTAAAACGCACTTTTTTCGAGAAGCCTACCCTCACTCTGCATAACTACCAAACGCAACACCACATACAGTACCACATTTCTCACCCACTTAATTCAATCTTGCTCACTCCCACACCTTGTGTATTTCTCCCTTCCCTTTAGACTGTATGCCTATGCATTGTGCCTTCCTCACCTTTTTGTACCTGTATTGATTGTAATGTATGTAACTCCATATGTTCTATGTATATAATTCATGTGATTTAGTTGAGTAATCACATTTACTTTACAGTGCTACGCAATATGTTGGCACTATATAAATACATGTTAATAATAATAATAATAATCCCCACAAATTGTATGTCTGTTTACTTTAATATGTCTCTAGATTCTTAATACTATTGTAATAAGGTGGTTTGGTTATTGTTATTCTTATTTTTAATATTGCCTACTTGAGTAATTAAGCCACAGCAAACCTACAGTTAATATTTAAAGCCTGACAACTGCAGACCCTAAAATGTACAAATGTTTAAAAAAAAAAAAAGCACACACAAAAAAAGAAAAATGTAGACTAACTGAATCATATTAGAATACTATTGTCTACATTATGCTAAAGGTTCATTTTCAAGGAGAGTTATCTTTTTAAGAGCTCTTGTCCATATAAATGATCTGCACCCCTTTTTGACCTAATTCATGCACAGTCATATTTGCATTACAGGTATGGGTATCTGAAAATCTATTATCAGGATAGCTCTGAATTACGGAAATGCCATCTCCCATAGATTCAATTTTATCCAAATAATCCAGATTTTTAAAAATTATTTCCTTTTTCTCTGTAATAATAAAACAGTACATTGTACTTGATCCTAAGATATAATTATTTCTTATAGGAAGCAAAACCAGCCTATTGGGTTTGTTGAGGGTCAGATTTATCAAGGGTTGAATAGTCAATTTCGAATTTCTAAATTTAAAAATTCACAAATTTTAATCCCTGTATTAAAATGTAAATTTGAATGTGAGGTTTATCACAACTTGACCATCGAAACAGTCCTAACCTGAATGTTCGCCACCTGCCGAGTTCATGTACAAGTCAATGGCAGAGGTCCACTGAGCCATTTGGAGATGTTAATAGCCTTTTTTATTTGGGATAAAAATTTGATTTGTAAAAATCAAATGTGATTCGACTTTTCAGTTCAGAACCATTCGATCAAATATTAGCCATTCTAATGCTTTCTTAAATACCCTCCCAGTCGAATTGTGAGTATATTCAAATTTAAAAGAATTCATATGAATTTTCTAGTAGACTAGACTAGGTATGAAGATACATCCATTTTCCGGAAAACCCCAGGTCCAGAGCATTCTGGATAACAGGCCCCATACATGCACTAGTCAAAGAATCATACAGCCCTCTGAGAGGGAAGTGGAAGTGAAAACTGTTTTCTTTAAAAAAAAAATTGCGTATTAGTTCAAGATTGTTCTGTACATGTAAATGTGCTATTGTTAATGGATGTTGCTTGATAAGGGATTGTGACCGTCCGTTTTATTACTCCCGACAGTGTTGGTATACTTATTGTACTTATTAAGTCTTTTATTGTAGTGGAAAAAATTAAACTATAGCTAATGCTATAATAATACAAATATGCATGTATTTATTAAAGTGTGCCCACAATTATGAGCCTATCAAGATTCTCTAATATCTGCTAGGAATAAATAGTCCTTTTTGTCTCCATTCGTTCTGCATGATTATCTTCCTAGCTGGAGAGCAGCGGGCAGCTTGGAACAGCTGGAGTGGAGAGTGAAGGATGAAGTATAGACCTCAAATCCATTGTTCTTCCAAAAGAAAACACTGCACGGTTGCTCATTACTGCTGTTTGTGCTGCATTGCCACTTATAACTTAATATTACTGCACTGGAATACATGTATGGGATGTGATATCCAGTTACAATTGTAAATACCCACATTGAAATATTTTCAGTTAGGTGAACACAACAAATCAAAAAAACATCAGCTTTAAACATCACTTAATTTGACATGTTTCTAATCAATATTCTGCATGCGATTATGGGTATATCCTTCAACTCATTTGATATTAGCAGTATGAGAAAGCTAATTTCCTTTATTAGAAAAGTTTTATATCACTACATATCTATTTTACTCGACCACAAAGGGCTAGGGACACTAGATTTTCCCACAACACCTTAAAGTTATTGTACAAAATGGTTATTTTACAATGAACCAGTTTGTAAAAAACATCCTTATGAAATACACGAGCCATGAACATCCTGTAAATTATAGTAGCCTAGTAAACAGTCCTTATTGATGTCATCAGTTATAATCTGAGCTAAATGATGTAGTTTCTGTCAAATGACTCAATGACACTTGTGTATTATCATACACAATGTACTCCCTTCTGGAAAATATAAAGAAATAAATTGTCGCTAGGGGAGAAAATAACTAGAATCTGCCAATACAGTTCTATCCACTGCTAACCTCAGACATGCCACTTAGAATAGGCCTCAATCTGGTAATGGCTGAGAGAGAAATTAAAAACTACAATTTGTGAAACATAGATACTTTCAAAAGGCTAATAAAGCTGACACATTTTTAGCATGCATAACAAATTCCCTCAGTCCTTTCACCCACAACAAACTAGAGGTGGAGCATTAACAGCTAATCCCAATAAGATATGTCTGATTTTGCACTGTTTTATCAAACTTTATACAAACAGAGGGCAAATCTTACTTCACAGGCAATTTAAACATACCACTTTCCCTAAGCATTTCCTGCCCCAAAGAAAAGAATTATCCAAACCGATTGATACTGAGGAAATCCTTTATGCTTTAAAGGGGCTTAAACTTATAAAATCGCCAGTGCCAGATAGCTTTACTGCAAAGTATTATAGGCAATTTGCCCCTATACTTGATCCCGTTCAGCTGAGTCTTTATTATACAAGAGTCACAAAAAAAGATATGTCAAGGCTCTGGTGGTTCTCTTCCTCTGCCGGTTTAAATAATGTCTGTTCTCCCTCAGACTTGTAGTAGAATCCAACCAATATTCAAGAAAAACCCAGCGCTCACTAGCACGAAGTTAGACAAAAAAGACAAGAAAAATTATACCACTATAGTGCAGTTTAAAAGGAAATATGCATTGAGGGAATTATTGAACTGAAGATTCACCAATCTGCTCCAAATTCTGCAGCTCTATAAGAATGCATTAAAATAGTGTAAAACTGTAAATACTTTAATCACCAATAAGTTAAAATTGCACTCACAATGGTCTTTGTAAAAATGCCCATAAAACAATTATGAGTCATTGTCTTGCCGCGTTCTGGGTTTTCCAAGCAGTCTGTGGAGATGGTAATTGCCGGTGTCGTAAAGACGAAACGCATCGGGCAGTAACGTCATCCACAGGCGCCCAGGGTTACACAAGGTGGTCAAGACACCAGCCATTACCATCTCCACAGACTGCTTGGAGAACCCGGAAAGCGGTAAGATGGTGACTCATAATTGTTTTATGCACATTTTTACAAACATTGTGAGTGCAATTTTAACTTATTGCCGATTAAAGTATTTATGGTTTTACACTATTTTAATGCATTCTTATAGAGCTGCAGAATTTGGAGCAGATTGGGGAATCTATAGCTCAATAATTCCCTCAATGCATATTTCCTTTAAAACATTTGTGAGTACCCTACCATTTGAATATATCACACCACACTCTTTGGAGTGGCGTTATAAGGGGTGCATAGCTTGGATAAGCAGAATAATAAGGGCACTTATGTTCACTATTTCGCTTAAGAACTAAGTGGTGTGTCAACATAATTACAAAATACTGCACTATATTGGTATCATTTTTCTTGTCTTTCTTGTCTAACTTCGTGCTAATGAGCACTGGTTTTTTCTTCAGTATTGGTTGGATTTTATTATACAAGACAATCGTATCGGGGAATAAATATTTAGGGTCTCCTATCAAGCATATATTCTCAGTGGCTAAGCAGACTATTGTAAAAGCTTAGAACAAGTTCTCAATAGAATTCAACAGGCTGAAACTAGAATAACTATCTAGTTATGGAGCAACTCACTAGCATCACCATGGGATTGGTTAAACACTTTCAGAAAAATATGGGATCCGTGGATCAAGTATAGGGGCTTTTCTTTAGACTGATCTCAAAATCAATATTCTATCTTATTTTTACCTTTCCTTTTCTTTTCAATGCCTTGCTGTATGCTTTGAACCGTCACAGTATATCTTATTGCCCCATGCATACCAGTTTTGTTTATATTTCTGTTTTCTGTTTCCTTTTTTTGTTACATTTTATTGTTTTATTTGGATGCTGT
Organism: Xenopus laevis; assembly: GCF_017654675.1. Classification (NCBI taxonomy): domain Eukaryota; kingdom Metazoa; phylum Chordata; class Amphibia; order Anura; family Pipidae; genus Xenopus; species Xenopus laevis. The sequence continues at coordinate 101,170,902 of NC_054387.1, forward strand.
AATTAATTTTTCATGTTCCCGAACACCCTGTGTTTTGGCTTCACTGTGTGCAAATAATTATATCTTTTGGAAAGACCTTTATGTACCTGATGTTTTTATATTCTTTTTTTCTGCAAAGCAAAGTAAAGACTATTTTAAAAATGAAACTAGAGTATAAAAAAAGGAAAATAAACTGATTGCAGTATCCCTTTAAGGATCATCCATAGCACATGGCACATTTTCACTGATTGTGTGTGTGCTCTGGTAATCAAACCACCCTTCCCTTCTAGTAGAACACTCACATTTGAATGGAAAAAAATCACTGACTAAGACCATCCTTACAGACATAACTTGAATTTAAATTAATTTGACCACAGCAGTTTTGCAGCATTCTGTCTTGGGGTGTTGCTCTATGTGCACCCAATGTACAGTAGCACACTGCATATTAGCTTTGCCCTGGAAGAGCATGAGTAAGAATGCCACATTACAAGAACCAAAAGGCAAGTTATGGCTGCAACAGGGCTGTAACTGTCCAGATCATTAAATCTTTGGATGGTTCTGTCTACTATACTTGGGATATTAGAAGCTGGTGGAAGTGGACACCATTTAACATACACCAGGAATCTTTCTGAAAATTAACTTGGTGAGTGCTGGCTAATTGTTTGCCTGCAACAGGGCACTTCTTATATCACATATAACTGCTGGGGATGGAAAATTACATAGAAGCTCTATTACATAAGAACAAGTAACATAATGCAGATTGATCCACTTTTTTGCCCCACTAAAGGGGTTGTTCACCTTTACTTGACATGACATTTTATTCTTACAACTGTGCTGATTGTGGTCACTCTGTTCAGATAATGAGGGGTCATTAACTGGCGAACCTTGGCTATTTGTACTAGGGATGCACCGAATCCAGGATTCGGTTCGGGATTTGGCCAGGATTCTGCCTTTTTCAGCAGGATTCAGACAAATCCTTCTGCCCGGCCGAACTGAATACGGATCCTAATTTGCATATGCAAATTAGGGTCAGGGAGGGAAATTGCGTGCCTTTTTGTCACAAAACAAGGAAGTAAAAATGTTTTCCCCTTCCCACCCCTAATTTGCATATGCAAATTAGGATTCCGATTCGGTTCGGTATTCGGCTGAATCTTTAGCGAAGGATTCGGGGGTTCGGCCGAATCCAAAATAGTGGATTTGGTGCATCCCTAATTTGTTCTTCAGTGCCCTTTTTTGTTTTCATCATGCATGGCAGAAAAAAAGTATGGCACAGCAAGTTTGGTTTTACATTTCACACTACACAGTAGATTGGAATTGCTACTGGAGGTGAGCCAGGCATTGGCGTACATGTTAAAGCTTGAAGTCCTGCATGTAAAAATCACTTTGTGAGGTGCCATATGCTGTAACCGTTACTGGATATAAACCTGCCTGGGGACTAATAGTTATGTAGGAAATTCTGTACAGTTGCGCACTGCTGGACGTAAGGTTGCCACCTTTTCTGGAAAAAAATACCGGCCTTCCTGCATTCTTGCCGTTTTTTCCTATTAATAACATAAAGCATCATTTTTACCGGCCAGGTGGCAACCCTAGCTGGACGTCAAAATGAAATCTGTTTTATTAGCTCAAACGCATATCAAACAGGCAACATTTTGGGTCTACTTGTGCCATCGGTAAATTTAAAAATTAATTTTCCATAAACCATAAACATACAGACACACACTGAAAGGGCCTCAGGTTTTTTTTTAGATGTTTTGATTAGAAACAAGCAGTATGATAATTAAATGTACTGTGCCAGTGCTGTGTGTAGATATTAGTCAAAATATTCCCTCTAAACCTGCTTCAACATTACCAGAATCCAAGGCCTTACAATGATACATGTGATACGATTTAATAAATATGTAGTAAAGTATGTTTTATTATAGAAACCACAAAAGCTTTTTCATAAATCCTGTCCTCGTGATAAAAGGCGAAAGAGTAAGTTTTTATTTGTATATCTGTTATTTTAGTATATAGCTATACATTTGGGGAGAAATGCCAGTGTACTAAGCACTTCCGCCAGTACTCTGCTAACGCTTCCCAGCGGGATGAGCTGCCCAGCCAATCGATTGCAGATGTAATTATCCACTTAGCAGCCGAAATGTCCCGAAGGCAAGAGCAATGGATGGAAGAGACGATAAGGAAGTAGAGGAGTTGAAGCTGCAGAAGGCGTGAGAAGTCATTGGGCTTGTGCCAGTTTACCCAGAGTTTGCCAGCCGCAATGAGTGAGGCTCGGGAGTTGTTCCTGCGGGCTCGGGGAAGGACTTTTACTTCTTTTAACGAAGGTAAAGCACCGGTATACTCCCATTGGTGACTGCCATTATATGCTTGCCCTGTCTCACCTCTAATCTTCCTATTTTCTGCTGCTGTTGATCTCGAACTGTCAGCTTTCTCTTTGTGACTGTCAGCTTGTGATTGGACGATAGCTGAGAATATCAGGCGTTACAAGCAGAACTTTCCACAGGCATTTACTAATAGCTACATCTGCACATGCAAAATTCCCAGCTCCCTTTAAAGGGAAAACATTTTTTTTTTCAAAATGAATCAGTTAATAGTGCTGCTCCAGCAGAATTCTGCACTGAAATCCATTTCTCAAAAGAGCAAACAGATTGTTTTATATTCAATTTTGAAATCTGACATGGGGCTAGTCACTGTCAATTTCTCAGCTGCCCCAAGTCATGTGACTTGTGCCTGCAAGATGCCTCCTGACCAGCCCACTATAGTGACTTTCTATGGCATCTTATGGCAGCCACTATGGCATTTGCCAGAACCCACAGATTGCCAATCTGGGCCTGTTCCTGTGTTTGCAGATGCATGATCTTTCAGTAAAGGTCGTTTGGCGACAATCTCTCTCCCCGATATGCCCACTTTTAGGGCCCAACGATTGGATCGTATGAACGATAAACAGGTGGTCGGATTGCAGGAGAGCATCAACAAACAGATGCGGTCCGCGATCTGACAGGTTTTTTAGTCCTGTCCGATCGACATCTGGCTGACTTTCGGGCAGATATCAATTGGGGAAGCCCGTCAGAGGGCCCCATACACGAGCCAATAAGCTGCTGACCCAGTCTATTAAAATTCTGTATGCTCTGTGATGCACCTTCTTTTTTGCCCAGCTGCTAGCCGGTAGTTGTCATCAAGTAGCAAGCATAGTAGGGAATATCGGCAGGCTGCAAAGGGAAAAGACAGCATAGATATGGGATCTGTTATCCAGAAAGCTCTGAATTACTACAAGGTCATCTCCCATAGACTCCAATTTAATGAAACAATGGTAATTTTTTTAATTGATTTCCTTTTTCTCTGTAGTAATAAAACAGTACCTAGTACCTGATCTTAACTAAGATATTTTGAATCCTTACTGATGGTAAAACAATCCTATTGGGTTTATTTAATTATTCAAGGATTTTTTAGGAGATTTAAGGTATGGGTTTCAAATTACGGAAAGAGGCGTTATCCAGAAAACCCCAGGTCCCGAGCATTATGAATAACAGGTCCCATACCTGTATTTGGAATTGGAGAATCCTATATTTGCATGTCATGAAGGCAGCCTTTTGCACCAAATGATGCATTGACCTGAATGATTCCTCTGGTATTACAAAATATCGCAAAAGTCATGCCAGAGTTTGCCTCTGTTAGCAGTTTAAAAATATTATATGCCTACCATGCAGTGTTTTTACATGTATGTTTGGTTATATTACAGGATAGATACGTGACATCTTCCCTGCTGCCCATCTGCTGTATAACAGAAATGCAAGTGTTAATTAAATTGAGTGCATGATCATGATTCATCATGATTTCATTGAGGAACATCTTTAGTATTGCTAGTCTCCTATATCTTTTGTAAGCGATCATTGGGTCACTCTGAATGAGACCATGTATTTAAACAAACAGACCAAACCTGTTTGAAAAGACTTGTGGGAACATATAATCCTGCTTGTTATTTTTAATGCCACCAATTCTTGTAAAGTTTTACAAAATAAGATTCTGGCACACAGTACAATAAGACCAATCAAATAAGTGAGACTTTTCCCTTTTTCACATGCTAAGTATGCTCCAGTGAGGACGCTTCTCAGTGAATTACATTTGAATTAAAACTAACTAATTTGAATCAACTCTCTGACCTATTCAAGGGAAATCACATTTCCCCCTAAACCGCTATGCATGTAAATAAAGCATTGCGATACTACACATTCCCCTTATAATGAAGAATCACAAGCCTACATCACTCTAGATTTAGTCTGCTGCCTCTTGCAGATTAAAGGGGTTGTTCACCTTTAAGTTAACTTTTAGTATGTTAAGAATGGCTAATTCTAAGAAACTTTTCAATTGGTCTTCAATATTCATTTTTTATAGTTTTTGAATTATTGGCCTTTTTCTGCTAACACTTTCTAGCTTTGAAATGGGGGTCACTGACCCCATCTAAAAACAAATACTTTGTCTCTTATTCAAATCAATGCGTGGTTGCTAGGGTACTTTGGACCCTAGCAACCAGATTGCTGAAACTGCAAACTGGAGAGTTGCTGAATAAAAAGCTAAATAACTCAAAAACCACAAATAATAAAAAATGACAAATTGACTCAGAATTTCACTCGCTACATCATATTAAAAGTTAAGTTAAAGATGAACAACCCCTTTAATGGTGTGTCATCCCAGTGTAGATTCAGGACTTATTAATGAAATTAGGACAAACATTTATTTTTGCTTACCCTGCTTTGTATCCCAACGTTACCTTGTGCTATCAGACCCAACTCCACCCCTGGAGTGCAAAGAGTTCAGCCTGAAATTGATTTGCACTGGCAGGCACTACTAAAAGTTAATAGGAAGTTGAACTTCCCCTTAATGAACCTATGCTATTAACCAACTGAGTTTCTGCTTGGGGTTCATTGACTGCATATAGTACGTACAGTGTATTGATGATGCCTGTTTATTAAAGGGGTGGTTCACCTTTAAGTTAAAGTTTTTAGTAAGTTATAGAGTGGTCAGTTTTAAGAAATGTTTCAATTCATATTTATTATTCATTTTTTATAGTTTATTAATTTAATGAAAACGAAATAACTCAAAAACCGCAAATAATAAAAAAATGAAAACCATTTGTACATTGTCTCAGAATATTACTCTCCACATCATAATAAAAGTAAACGCAAAGGTGAAAAACCCCTTTAAGATAATGCCAATGGATTTTATATGTTATATATGGCTTTCACTAAATAATTATAATATGTGGTTATATATGGCTTTCACTAAATTATATATTACTTTAATAGGTTTTACACAGGTGACTTTAGGTTTAGAGATATCGAGAAGAGGGCTCCAAAGAAAGTAGCTGTTACTCGAATAAGCTAAAATATCTTAAAAGATGATTTTACCTTCCTACCTCCAACTATGATTATAAGGGCCACACTATCTGAGCTTCACGTATGTTGGGTTTGCAAGAATTCAGTCACTAGCAAAAAATTAATCTAAGAAAATGGTTAAAAATGATTCAATGACACAGCATGTGCTGCTGTGGTTTAAAGGGGTGGTTCACCTTTGGGTTAACTTTTAGTGTTATAAAATGGCTAATTCTAAGATTTTCAATTGGTCTTCATTATTTCATTTTTTTAGTTTTTTAATTATTTGCCTTCTTTTGACTGTCCAGCTTTTAAATGGGGGTCACTGACCCCATCTAAAAACAAATGCTCTGTAAGGCTACAAACATAGTTATTGCTACTTTTTATTACTCGTGCTTCTATTCAGGCCCTTTCCTATTCAAAATCCAGTCTCTCATTCAAATCCATGCATGGTTGCTTGGGTAATTTGGACCATAGCTGCTGAATAAAAAAGCTAAAAAACTGAAAAACCACAAATAAAAAAACGAAAACCAATTGCAAAATATTAGACTCTACATCATACTAAAAGTTAACGCAAAGGTGAACAACCCCTATAAGGTAATTAGAAGAACAACGTGGCTGTTATGAACACTGTACAGAGATAAGGTTGGAGATGTGTTGTTTGCCACAGCTAGATTGGATCTAGTCTTGCTATGCTATCGTGTTTGTTTGCTGTCCAAGCAGTTGTGGGTTAAACATCATTATGTTGTGTCATGTCACAACAAGAAACCTGTGTTTTTGTTTGCCTGCAAACCCCTAGCTTGATTCCAGTCTGGGGTCAGTAGTGTATATTCAACATTAAAGCTCTTTTTATTATTTGCTATAGAGAACCCAAATGCATAAATGTTCTAAGAACAGAATACGAGTGAGAACAGGTATGGGGGTAATATCAGCGGGATGTCCCGAAAATACAAACTAACATGTATTATTGTTGCTTCAAGTTTTTCCCTATTTGATTGACACCCCAGACCTGATATAAAATTTGCCTCAAGAAACTAAAGCAAGCAATTAGTCAAGCCTCTGGACCAACTACTTAGAACCTGCTAATGATAGAAAGCATTAAAGAGACAGTACACCTTTAACTAAACTTTTAATTATACAGTTATATTCTGTAATGTTTATTTGAATTATTTAGCATTTCTATTGGCAGCTCAGATAGTAAGGACAAAGACAAGCAATATGAATGACATGGCGGGAGCAAAAGAGAGAGGAGAAGATGAAAACAGGAGTGAAAGGCATGATAAATAGAGGGGGAAGAAACCTCTTAAAGGAAAACTAAGCCCCCCAAATAGGGTTGCCACCCGACTGGTATTTTACCGGCCTAGCCGGTAAAATACCATGTGCCATTCGGTAATCCTAAATAGAAAATTTCCATTTTAAAAAAATAAGGGCCGCCCCCTGGGATCGTAGGATTCACAGTGCTTACAAACAAACCAAACCTGTTAGGTCACACGAGCCAATTAACAGACAGAGTTCTGTCTTTTGCTTCAACACTTCTTCCTGTTACAGTTAGAGTTGTAGTATTTCTGGTCATGTGATCTCTGAGGCAGCACACAGACCATCACAAAATGGTGGTTCAATGCAAAAGATGTAAAAAGGCCAATATTTACTTAAATATATATTCCAGTTTGATAAGATTCTTTAATATGCCACTTAATTTGATATAAACTATCTGTTGCTTAAGTATTTGTTTTGCGGGTATAGTTTTCCTTTAACAGGGTTGTTCACCTTTCAAACACTTTTTTTAAGTTTCTTTCCATTTTATATTTTTTACCATTTTTCCAAAATCTAAGTTTAAAGTTTAATGTTCCTGTCTCTGGTGTTTGAGTCTGTTAGATACATTTCTCAGCAGCGTCTCTGGAGTATTAGCAACTACAATTCTAACAGCTGCCTTTAATAAAACTTGATTTTGGTCAGTAGGAACAAAGATAAGAAATGTATCAACTTAATGTATCAATTTAGAACAGTTACAGAGTTGGTCAGAGACCCCCCGAGCTGCTTCAGAAAGACATAAGAAGGTGAAAAATGAAACTTTAAACTTCAATTTTGAAAAAAATGGTCATAAATAGAAAGTTGTTGGAAACATTTTTATTTTTAGTGTGAAACCAACTGAAATTTTGAAAGGTGAACAATCCCCTTTAAAAAGTAAAAAAATTAGAGCAAATTGGTAGAGTTAAAGGAAGATAAGTGAAAGGAGTAGTGAAAGACCTGTTTTGGGTAACGGCACTCCCATGCATGTGAAACCAATTCAATTGTTAGTCAAATTTTCAGCTTGAATTTGACTTTCAAAGTTCCCCATAGGAGAAAGGTGAAAAGGTAAGGGCAGCTTTAATTCCTCTGTGAGCTGAACTTGAAGTCAGCGTTGAACCATACCGATAACCTAAAGTACATAAGCTTTTTTTTCCAGTGCCTGCAGCTCAAATATATACTCACATCATTACCCTCAAAGCTATCCGAAGGAATAGAAACATACATTTAAGCTGCAGACATTGAAAAAAAGCTTAGGTGCTTTAGGTTATCGGTAAGAAGCTGACTTCTGGTTCAGCACACAGGAATTCAAGCTGCCCTTGCCTTTTCGCCTTTCTCCTATGGGGCACTTTGCATGTCAAATTCAAGCTGAAGATTTGAAAAAAAAAGCCAAGGGGAAGTAAGCCATACCTATTATTATAGCTATTTTGTGAGGAAGAAGTATTTTAAAAAAAACTGGTGTTATTGGTCCTTTAAGAGAGTCTTGTAGACACAGCAACACATTATGTATATATAGTTACTCCCCCCCAACACCAAATTATAGTGCAGCCTAATTGTTTCTTGTTAAACTAGAAAAATAACCATTTGACATGAATTTTTGAAAAGCACTTTAACAGCATATAGTGTCATTATTTACCAAAGCCTATGGTTATTGCTTATAGTGAAGTCTCATTATTTCAATTTTTTTTTTCCCCTTAAGATGCAGAATCACAGTGGAAAGGCCCCTTCTACTTTATACAAGGAGCAGATCCACAGTTCGGCCTTATGAAATCTTGGGAAATTGGTGAATGTGATTATGGAGGAGATGAATGGGAGCAGGAGATCAGATTAACTGAAGAAGCCGTGCAGGCCATTAATAAGCTAAGCCCCAAACCAAAGTTCTTTGTACTGTGTGGGGACCTCGTTCATTCAATGCCGGGTAAGAGTCATTAAAAAAAAGTGTGTGACTGGTAACGATGAAAACATGTTAATAGATACAAAGATCACAAAGTCTGGTGTTTAAGGAAACCACTTGTCACTAAGAACCTCCGTCTTTACTTTTACTTTTCATTGTAGCCTATGGGAAAACACGCTGAGGCAGTTCGGGGAGATTGTCGCTCCGAAGACGAGGCGATTAGTCGCCAGGCTACAAAATCTCCCCGAAACTCCTCGTGTGGACTAACCCTAAAGCTTAATCTATTTAACAAGCTTGTGAAAGAAATTGTATTGCTATTATCAGTTATTTATAAAAGTGCTAACGTTTTCTGAATGGTGCATCTGAGCAGTAATGCGTTTACAAAACAACACATTGCCACAAAAGAAATTTTAATAAGGACCTTACTGAACTACTGCATGGTTATGTGGTTCTCCCACTGTTGCTGCAGCAAATGAATATTCATAATTAGACTTTGAAGGAGACATAGGGGCAGATTTACATATGGTCGAATATCGAGGGTTAATTAACCCTCGATATTCGACTGCCGAATGTAAATCCTTCAACTTCAAATATCGAAGTCCAAGGATTTACCGCAAATAGTTCAAACGATTAAATGCTTCGAATCGCTCGATTCGATGGATTTTAATCCATCGATCGAACAATTTTTCTTCAACCAAAAAAAGATTTGAAAGCCTATGGGGACCTTCCCCATAGGCTAACATTGCACCTCGGTAGGTTTTAGGTGGCGAAGTAGGCGGTCGAAGTTTTTTTTAAAGAGACAGTACTTCGACTATCGAATGGTCGAATAGTCGAATGATTTTTAGTTTGAATCGCTCGATTCAAAGTCGTAGTCGAAGGTCGAAGTAGCCAATTCGATGGTCGAAGTAGCCACAAATTCCTTCACTCGAGCTAAGTAAATGGGCCCCCTAGTGTGTAAAACAAGAATTAGCCTGTGAATTCTACTCTCGGGGATTTATTGTAAATTTTTGTAAAACAACATACTAATCCCGCCCATCTGTCCCACTTCCTGCTGCCTCCTTTCCCACGCCAGGGTGTGCACAGTTCCATTATCTTTATACCCGCAACCCACAATTTGCCCCACTGATCCGCTACCCAACCCATTCAGCAATAGGTCAACTTACATTCCGACCCGGGACATGCAAAACCCGTCACTATGTATTGGAAGTGCCATCACTTTAGTGCCGGATCTGTATGCAAATGGATGAAATCTGATATATATATATATATATATATATATATATATATATATATATATATATATATATATATATATATATATATATATATATATATATATATATATATATATATATATATATACACATATATATACATATATATACACACACAGGTATGGGATCAATTATCCAGAAAGCTTTGAATTACGGAAAGGTGGTCTCCCATAAACTCCATTTTATCCAAATAATCCACATTTATAAAAGTGATTTCCCTTTTCTCTGTAATCATAAAATAGTACCTTGTACTTGATCCTAACTAAGATATAATTAATCCTTGTTGGAAACAAAACCAGCCTACTGGGTTTATTTAATGTTTATATGATTTTTTTAAAGTATGAAGATCCAAATTACGGAAAGATCCATTATCCGGAAAACCCCAGGTCCCTAGCATTTGTGAATAACAGGTCCCATACCTGTATATATAAATAATATATAACTAATTAGATATATAGGGCGATTGTATGTGCTCTAAGCTAAGAAGAGCAGGACTAGATCAATCAATTTAGCATGTAGTGGATCTGAAAGTTTTTTCTTTTGTTTCATTCGTTTTCTTCTTATTAGAATTCTTTTGTCTTTTGGTCTCTTCAGATCAGAACAGAATAAAATGAGCAGGTATTAAACAATTAACTAATTATTATCATAATGGTTTCCTCAGTAAGTTTAACACTGACGGAAGAAAACCCTAAACAGTCACTTGAAGAACTGCTCTGTCCTAATGAGCTGTGCAATATTTAGAAACAAAGGCAGAGAAAGTGCAGCACATAGCTGCTTCTTCTAATGTTAAAATAGATTTCATATTGCAGAATGTCTGCACTTCGTCTGTAAGTGTATTTTAAGACAGCTGGCAAAGGTAAAATTGTAAGTTGAAGGCACATGTGATATATATGTCAGGGAAATAGCTGCAGATATATCGGTTATTAATAAACACTTCTGTTCTGTATTACTGCAATGAGCAAAAACTGTGACTAATGGAAACACAATAATTACAAATGATGAAACATGCATGCATGTAGACATGAGGTCAGAGGCACTGACGTGTTATACTTCCACACTTTTTTACTGTGCATATAAGAGATTTTGTACAGGTACGGAATCTGTTATCCACAAGCCCATTATCCGGAAAGCTTTGAATTATGAGAAGGTTGTCTCCCATAGACTCCATTTTAATCACATAATTCAAATGTTAAAAAATCATTTGCTTTTCCTTTGTGATAATAAAACAGTACCTTGTACTTTATCGCAACTCATAATATAATTATTCCTTATTGGAGGCAATACAGTCCTATTGGGTTTAACGTTTAAATGATTTTTTAGTAGACTTAACTTATGGAGATTCAAATTATGGAAAGACCCCTTATCAGAAAAACTCAGGTCCCAAGCATTCTGGATAACAGATCCCTTACCTTTACTGGACGGTGTATTTGCCTAAAGTAATCGGGCTTTATAGGTTAAAGCTTAAAGACAGTCAAAAGGTACCCCATACTCATAATGTCTTCATTTTTTTTTTATTGTAGCTGTGTATTGTTCTAATGGAAATATGTAAGAGCTCATTGAATAATTATTTTCCCATGTTTTGTTTCTGTAAATGTTACTGACCTAGCTTAACCCAGTTTAATCTTGAATAAACCATTTATTTTCCACAGTTATTTTGCAAACAACCTGAGTATTGCCTACTCTTTTCTTCTCTTTGTTTTCTATTTTTTAATCCTTTCGCTGTTTTGTGAGATAAGGGATTCTGCAAAAAAACACTTTGACCTGAAAATTAGGCCATTAGGCCCAAAATATCACTGGTGATAAATGCCTGTCAGTTAATTAATCATGATGCCTTGACAAATATATTCATGGTAAGTAATTTGCTCTGGGGAGAATGAATCCTGCATACTTTTAGAGCTGCAATCTTAAGGGGAAATGGCAAAACATATTGGGAACAATTGGATGTACAAAATCATCTAATGATCAACGTAATTACTTATGTTTTGCCATAGTACTTAAAGGGGAACTAAAGGCTAAAACAGAATAATGCTAGAAATGCTGTATTTTGTATACTAAACATAAACAAACAAATTAAACAAATGATTTATACTTTCAAAGTTGGCTGCAGGGGGTCATCATCTTGTAACTTTGTTAAACATCTTTGCAAGACCAAGACCATGCACATGCTCAGTGTGGTCTGGGCTTCAGTTGGGAGGTTAAGCTTAGGGATCGTCAAAACAGCACAAGTCAAATAATATCTGCCATAGAAGCTGATACAGCAAGACTGATTAATAATCAGAATATGCAGACTGCACTGGGTCTGTGGATACAAATCTCTACACAATTGCCGGCTGCTTTATAGGGAAACAAACAAAGCTGCTTGAGTTCAGGGAAGTAAGGTGGGGGCTCCCGATGCCTTTTGAAAGTATAATTGTTTCCCTGCAGAGCAGTTAGGGACTGTCTGAAATTTCCTATCCTCAGCAGTCAGAGTAAGTAAAACAAAGGGTGAATTTCACTGCATACAATCAGGTTTCTTATAAAAATGGTACACATTTTTTAATTAAAGTATATTGATGATAGATTTCTTTTTCATTAAAGAAAGTAAAAATGGGATTTTATTTTTTTGCCTTTACATCCCCTGGTATACAGTCCTGATACTCTAGGAAGACACAGTGCCTAGTAATGCTCAAGTAAGAGTTCTCAAAGTATCAGTTAGGTTAACTGCGTCCACTTAAATAATTCCTTTATTATCATGTCTAATTACTCTGTTACACAGCTTATAAAGAGCAGCATAAATAGGAGTGTGCATAATCCGAACCAGTAGAGAGGAAGCTGGGTAAATCGTTGGTAAAACAACATTTGTCTTTGCCTTTTCTAGTTACAGAAGGTCAGAGAAAACCAATCACAATATAACAATGAAAAACAGGGCTGACATCAGGTCAGTACAGGAGGTTCTCCAGTTAGGGGCCCCAAGAGACGCAAATAAGTATTTTGTGAGTTGCAAAAAACGGTATGGCTTATGGGAACTGGGCAGCGTTTTTGGTGGGATTTATTACCTTAATGGGGTGTGACCTGCATAATTCAGGGGCATGGCCACTTGTGGGGGACACTGTCATAAAATGCCTCCTATCCTCCTTGTATAATACACTCGGGGCACTTTCATATGTCTGCTTTTTTCCAAACTTTCAAGCCCTCCTTAAAGACCCGCCTGTTTAAAAAAGCTTATTCAATGTACCTTAATTAATCAATCATTGCTGTATCAAAAAATCACAAATTGTTTCTAAAATCCTTATGTCTCAATTGTACCCTAACCTTTACTTTGTAAACTCGAATTTGTAGGGCCCTCTAATCCTATTGTACTCTGTAACCCTTGTTTGTTATCCTCCATTTATTCCCTGTTTGTTATAACTAAGGTAAAGCACTGTGTATCTTGACGGCGCTATAAAAATAAATGATCATCATCATCATCATTTATTTATATAGCGCTGTCAAGATACGCAGTGCTTTGATGATGATGATGATGATGATTTTGCTCAGACAAATGAGTAATAGAATGATCCACTGTGTGAAATATGAGGGCTTAGTTAAACTTTCCTTATGAAAAAAGTAAATATACTTAACTGACATCTTTGGAACATTTACTATCTTGACGCTAGACCTGTGGGACCTTTGCAGCAGTTTGCACATCCACATCTTTATTACAGCAGCCAACATTCGTCTTTACCTCTGGCCTCTTTACTATTGGACAGATCACGACACATTCACCAACTGTGGTATCTCCAACAATGCTCCTCTATCTGGTTTTTAAAACTTCGAATTTCTTTTACAACTTGTGTCCTCTTTTCCATCCTTTTTATCTGTTCTCTTAGACATACTGCCAAACCTTGCATGAGCCAATGTTTCACCCATCTGGAGAGCGGGTTCTATTAACTTATACTTCTGGTCGCGGCAAAAGTTTTTAGGTGATAATTGTACTTTAAAGCTTGTTTTAAAAATATTATAATCAAATTTGGAGCAGAAACCATATTTGTTTGGCCTGGGATATTGACTATAAGCAGAATTTACTGGAAATTAAGGTGAGAATATGGTTCTTTGTTCATGTAGTTGCCATGGTTTTAAACACAGCATCACTGTCGGCTATGTTTTGCTGTATTGTTGCTGTGATCAATCAGATCTTTTGTGTCGGTTTATAACCCTTGTTTGTATAGATATTTATCAACCAAGAAGCTTCAGTGCCATATGCCAACAAACTGGACTGTAGTATAGATAATAGGATTGTCTTGGTTAATTTAAGCTTATTAAGCACAGTGTTTTAATTATGGTATTACAGATGTAGTAGACTACCACTTTGCTGACTTCTGTGACAAAAGGGATAACATTTTATGTTAACTAGCTTCTGACTGTAAACTATTTTTAAAATCAAAAGGATCTGTCCCATTTGTTATTTTTTTTTTTTATATGCAACCTGATTTGTATTCTTTTAAATGTATTTAAAACGTACAATTATGAAGAGGAAGTAGTGCAACAGCTCTCTTTGTAGTTAATATGTCACTGTATTAGTTACAGAATTTATGTACAGGTTTAGGATTGATTATCTAAAATGTTTCTGAACTATATGAACTATAGATTCTAAAAATATTTAAACATTAAAATCCTCAATAGGTGTATCTACTTTAATACACTTGCCAGACTTAGAATGTCTATGTGAAATTTGACTTTTAAATGCAGTTAAATTACCTAAGTACCCTTATTCATATTATGTGTATATGTAAATGTTTGTCATTTAAACCTAATTTGGAATTACAGGTACAGGATCCATTATCTGGAAATCCATCCTCCAGAAGACTTCAAATTACAGGGAAGGTCATGGGGATTGTAATTAAAAGTCGCAGGCATTATTTACAATGGCACCTTTTCAAATGTTAAGCACCGCTCACAATGTAAAATCAGTTGCTGGCGAATATAACATTGCGCATTTTCGCTAAGCAACGGTTTAGTGTTAACACCTGCTCTGGAGTTTCATTAAATACTTTGTCGCTAAAAAGGCTTCGAGTTTGCGAAAATCAATTGCATACGCTGTGAATGTTTGCAAAAGCCATTTTTGTTCTCAAAATTTGCAATGAAGTCGTTGAGGTCTTTAATCTGTTAAAAAGGCCTTTATATTTTTTTATTGAGCTGTATAATTTTAATATACGTGAAATTAACCCAACATGATTGTTTGCCACCAATATATATTCATACAGCTTAGTTACCCTCAAGTACAAGGTACTGTTTTATTATTACAGAGAAAATTATCTTTAAAAATTAGAATTATATGCTTAAAATGGCCTCTATGGGAGATGGCCTTCTGGTAATTCAGAGCTTTCTAGATAACAGGTTTACGGATGAGGGTTCCATACTTGTACATTATCATCAGTAAAGACTAAAGCTTTGTATGATGCTATAGTAGCATTATTGGACTTCACATACAATTCTGTTATAAGTCAAAGTTATACAACTTTGATTTTGGTTTAAAGAGCAGTCATTTTCCCGTAAAATTCAATGTAATAACATTCTTCAAAATGCATATCTAAAATTAAAATAAAAATGGAACTATGTCTATCTCTGCTAATCATCCTAACATGCCGTAAAATAATGGCGTGACAGCATCAGTGCAGTTGACAGAGTTTTCCTTTTGCTCATGGCAGATTTAAAGTAACCCCTGCCAATAGATTTTCAGAATGTCATATTCATGCTGATTATGCCCTTATGTTGGCATAAAACTGAGCTACACTTACATTTCAAGTGCAACATTTAAGCCCTGTGTACTCATCACATCTTCACTATGCATTTTAGCCACCTTGTATGCAAACATATGCTGATAATGAGTTTCTGAATATTATTCAATGGGATTAATTTTTGCATAATATGACCATGAAATCTTTCTTCTTATTTGGTATGCAGTAGCCAGAGAGGAATTAAGGTGAAGTTGTCACATTGAAACAGAAACCTGTCTTACTTGTATAGCTTTGTAATAAGAAATATGAAGGATTGTTATCAAGCATGACATCTCATTAAAATCTCTGCATAGCCTTGGGTGGTTGAACCGTTACACTTTAATCGGATATTGTGTGACAACTTGAAATCTGAAGGATGTACCTCAGTAGAGCAAATCAACAAATCCATACATCTGACTAAAAAAAAATCTTTTGTATTTGCAGCTTTTAGCATACATCTGGCATATATAAATATATATATTTATGTACATATATTACGCTAAACACGTATGAAGGATTCATTCTTCTTTGGACTCTTATTTCTGCCTTTATACAGTTATTGCTACTAATATTAGCACTATTAGTTATGTGCAAACATTTCTTTCTTATTGATTGTGCTTTTTACATTGTAACACAACAATCTATAATGGGACAAACTACACAACACACTTTCACTTTGTGTGTTAGTTTGCTTAGGAACCTGGATTAGTGTAGGTAATTTTTCTAATTATTGAGCAAATGATGAAATGATAGAACAGGTCTTGTGCTCTTCTAAGGATCGACGCATTTTCGAACATACAGTACTGTAGTTGATTCACAAAAAAGGCAGACTTTCCTGTTCTTTCTTGTATAGGATCAGAGTTGTTTAAGTTCTTAACAAGATTACTTAAGAGTATCTAAGAGAAGAAGTAAAGAAGGCAAATAGCTAAAAAGTTTTAAAATATGTGCAATACTAAGGGCTATGGCATGCAGGACATCCTGCACACCTTTGTCCTCTGGTAGAGAAGAACAGAAGACACAATGTCTTACCTCATTTGTCATTACACACTAGTGAGTGACAAGTGCCCTAATTAATGCATACGGAGCAGTGACAAACGGACCTTGGTGCCAAAAAAATTAAGTTACATTTTAGTGCCGTTTACACATGAGACTCTTAACATTCTGCAGAATTAGTTCAGCACAGAAGACATCATCAACACATGCACTGGGTCTTCTCCTAATTATTCTACACAGGTCCCAAATATGCACTAGCCTTTCAAAGACAATCATATCACTTCTAAAACAGTCTCTCTCTGGTGTTTGTACACTGTTCCCGCTTGTTGTAAAGTTCTTTGCTGGCATTCAGCAGTGTGTTCAGGGAGGCACACTAGGATGACATCATAAACTTAAGACTTAAAGGAACAATAACAACAAAAAATTAAAGTGTTTTAAAGTAATGAAAATATAATTTACTGTTGTGCTGCACCGGTACAACTTCAAAAACTGTGTAACCATGGGGGCAGCCATTCAGTCACAGGAGACACGGTAGATAACAGATAGAGCTTGGGGCTGCAAGCAAGTATTTTTTAAAGCATTCATGAGCTCTTATGTTTGTGAGTAACCACCTTCACTATGAAGTGGATAATTATTTTAAAAAATAACCATCACCCCTCATAAAGGGTGAAAAACTGAAAAGGGAAATACTGCACTATATTTAATTTTTATGTACTTTAAAAACTGCCAATTTATTAAAAAACAATTGCTTGTTATTTATGTAATAATTATTGGTTCACATGAGACCATTCATTTTCAAAATGATTTAAAACCTGTAATTATAGAAAAATATCAACAGATTAGTTACCCAAATAAAAACATATTTAAGTGCCAAGAGAGTGGGAAGCTATATTTTTCACATATATTGGATTCTTGTTTGGTTAGTCAATAAAATAAGTTAATAAGGGAAGCTTATACATTGCTTGCCTGGGACATTTTTTTTTATTGTAAAAGGCTTCTGTTCTTCACACTCACATCCGTATTGATCATCATCATTTCATCATCATTTATTTATATAGCGCTGTCAAGATACGCAGTGCTTTAATTTTATTGATGATGATCCATGATGATCTATTGAAAACATTCACGTCAAAGTCATCCCATATCTGACCATCCCATATCTGCCATAGGACTGGCCAGATATGGGATGACTTTGACGTAGTTGGCCAGCTTAAATATATTGCAATATATGAACAAACAATCCCTGTTTTGTTTAAAGGGTAAGGCATTTTTCAGTAGCAGTATGCACAAAACGTCTCTGTCTTAAATATATTGATAATGGGTTGAGTGCAGAGGACTCTTGTAATTGTCTATATGTATTTTGTGGTCACAGCCTCATTGCACCACCGCCTAATGGTTTTAAAAATTAGTGGTGAGCACAACTTTTCCCTATTAGTTATAATATCTCCTTAGGCACCTCTTCTCCAGTGTAAACAAGCCAAATTAGGCCGATACTTTGCAAACCTTAAAATAACTTGACCACATCAGACCTATAATTGGTGGATATGGTATGGTTCTGTACCAGATGAAAAGGAGTTTGACTGGTTAAAGGAGAAATCAACCTGTGGGGAAAAAAACCCTGTACCCCCCCCCCACCCCAGGTTGACCTCCCTCCCTCCTACCCCCAGGCTAACTACCCCCCCGGAGAAATGCCCCATACTTACCCCTCTGCACAGATTCTTCGAGCGAAGCTCCACGTGCCCATCTTCCGCGTCCTCTGTAAGCTGAATGCGAGATCGGTTTTTCTGCGCATTCGCAGTTGGAGCAGTTTGCCAGTTTGTGCAACTGCGCATGCGCGAAATTACATGGAATTGCCGATCTCCCAGTCAGCTTACCGAGGACGCAGAAGATGGACGCGTGGAACATCGCTGGAAGTATCTGCGCCGAGGGGTAATTATGGAGTATGGGGCATTTCCCCCGGGGGGGTAGTTAGCCGGGAGGGAGGTCTACCTGGGGTGGGGGGTACCGGGTTTTTTCCACACATGTTGATTTCTCCTTTAAAACTTAATAAGCTCTCTAACTACTGGAGGGTAAATACCAGGTCCCAGGCCCTTGTTCACACTAACTGCTTAAATATTAAAGTACCATATTCAGTGTCAGCCACTAACATAGTTACATAGTTAAATTGGTTTGAAAAAAGACAAAGTGCATCAAGTTCAACCCCTCCAAATGAAAACCCAGCAACCATACACACATCCCTCCCTACTTTCATATAAATTCTATATATCCATACCTATACTAACCATAGAGCTTAGTATCACAATAGCCTTTTTATATTATGTCTGTCCAAAAAATCACAATTTGCAGATATCGACAGCACCAGCCATGGATCGCTTTGTTTTAAAATGCCTTTATTGAGACATGGGTTTCTGACCCCAATACACTTGGTGTATTGGGGTCAGAAACCCATGTCTCAATAAAGGCATTTTAAAACAAAGCGATCTATGGCTGGTGCTGTCGATATCTGCAAATTGTGAGTAAACGGACACATGGTGGAAACCGTTGGACGTGCATCAGATCCTAAGAGCTGGGAGGCATAGGTGCTGACTGAGAAATCTAATTGTCCAAAAAATCATCCAAGCCATTCTTAAAGGCATTAACTGAATCAGCCATCACAACATCACACGGCAGTGCATTCCACAACCTCACTGTCCTGACTGTGAAGAACCCCCTACGTTGCTTCAAATGAAAGTTCTTTTCTTCTAGTCTAAAGGGGTGGTACGGTGATCCACTTTATGGGTAAAAAGGTCCCCTGCTATTTGTCTATAATGTCCTCTAATGTACTTGTAAAGTGTAATCATGTCCCCTCACCTTTTTTCCAGAGAAAACAACCCCAACCTTGACAGTCTCATAATGTAAGTCTTCCATCTCTCTAACACCTTGTTTGAACTGAGCTATGTTGTAACTAAGGCAGGACTACACGGCCGATTCCGCCACGATCCGACGCGCTGCGCAAAATATCAGGCATCACGTCGGATGCGACGGAAAAAGGTAACTAATTCAATTGTCTGATTGTGTCGCAGCGTTGACGCGACACGACTGTCTGATGAAGATGCTGCACGCTGCGTCTGCATCCGACAGTCGTGCGCATCGCATCAACAATGAGACACGATCCAACACTGGCATTACTTATCTTATTTCAGTCGCATCCGACGTGACGCCTGCAATTTTGCGGATCGCAGCGGAATCGCCGTGCAGTCCTGCCCTTAATGTCAATCCTGTAAACAATCTACATAAAAACTCCAAAGCTTGATACTCCGAGAAAGAACATTAATGGTATATATACAAACACTTAATCCCACAAGTTTAGGTGAGTCCCTCTGACACTTCTATTGTGTACATGGGAAATTAACTGATTTAGTACATATGCCTTTTCAGAGCCCCCAACATAACCCACAACGTTTTGCTATTAATATACTTATTATACCTTTTGGGATTAATCCTTGCACTTAAAGCAATCGGCTCATCATTTTCTATTTTTGCTTCTTTGATTGCTGCTTTGCAACACTTGTAGTATTTATAATTGTTGTAACTTTAAAATGCATTATGTTTCTTGTTTTAGGAGCAAAATTAAAACAAATTTGCATGTGGCTGAGAAACACTGTATAATGAGTTGCCCGTTATCTCACAGTCTAGCAAAAGTTTCAGCTGATGTAAGCGAGAGGAGAGTTTCACAGGAAATTGCTGATTGAACTCATGTTGAAAAGGGGGCTACACCTCCCCTTCAAAATGATCCACAGGTTTTTATATACAGACATTTTGTCAATTAAAAGAATTAATTGGTCTGTAATGATTTTTTACTTTTCATATGAGTGTTTTGGTTATATCAGCAATTCTGTTAACTAATTAAAAAATATCAGTATTTGCTAATGAGAAGCTGCTTTGTTTCCAAGACTATTTGCAGATGTTTTTCCAAACCTGTTACCAGCTATATACGTATAAAACCACTACATTTCAGGAGTGATAGATGAAGCTGTATTTTTTCCAAGAGCGTGTTTTGTTTTGAGATGAAGACCTGTGAAGCATAAAATTATTTTTCACATTGGAAAGTGAGGTGGTAACGTTTGCATACAGGAAGCAAATGGACACCCTGTATTTTAAAGTTAAATGGATGCTTTAGAAAACCTAGTTTAATGACATATAAACTTGAGCCAAACCTTAGCTGCTGATATAGGATAGAATTTGTGCAGTTTTCTTGGTTGCAGTACCTTTTTTAACACCATGTATCCTTCCATAGCTTTTGTCTCGTACCGATTGCAATGAATAATGCAGGAAATTATCTTGGATGTTTTTCGTACGTTTTGCTTACTAAATGCTTTAGAGTTAATTACATTTTTAGTTCATCATTGCCTATGAAGTTGAAGGCTCTGATTAATGACAATGTAGTTTCACTGCTGGAAGAAAGTGTCTGGCAAATATAATGATCCAGTTATTGACTGGGTAACTAAAGTGAAGCATACTGCTTTAATATATTTAGAAAAGTGTGTGACATAATGACATGCAAGCTCCATAGTTTGAGTGTCAACAAAAATACATTAGTGGGTATTGTGTTGATATAACAATGTGTTTTATGGTAATATTTAGTAGACTGAGTAATAACTGACTTATACCATTTATCTGTTTTCATCTATGTATATTTCTTAAAGGACTAGTGACCTATTACACATTTTAACAGGAAATTGTCACTATTCTTCAATAAGCCCATATATCATGAAGATTTCCTAACATAGGTGCCCACTGCCCCCCCCATCCCACTGCTTACTAACTGAATTGATCTCTTAGACAGAGCAGCTTTGCCAGTGTTGTTGTTATTGGACACTGGCCATGTCTTGATAGGCTGGAGGAAGAAAATTAAAATGCTCTGAAGAATGATGTCATTCAGGAAGTTGCACTGTGACAGGAACCCCCTCTCTCCCCATGAATATCTGTGCTTACCCAAGACCCTGGACCAGTGCTCCTATTGGCTGAAAACTGCACTGTCCCTATCTACAACTGTAGGAGAGCAATTTTGTCATCCTCTTTTTCCCGGTAGCTCACTAATGCCCCATACAGGTCCATGTGTAGAGTAGAGTGAAAATTCAAACTTAGAAGCAAAATGCCAGCTTTTAACTTTTCATTGGAACAGCATAGAGGATCCAACACATAAGTGTTTAGGGGTAGTATGGGTGCCTGCACCAAATTGTTTATCAAGGCCAATGGGTGTATCCTGTACCCTCTCATTTTGATTGACCTAATTGATTATAAATACAGTCATATGAAAAAGTGTGCTGACTTAATTCTTTGGAGTTTTGTTTATCATTGGCTGAGCTTTTAAAGTAGCAGCTTCCTCTTAATATATAACATGCCTTATGGAAACCATAGTATTTCAGCAGTGACATAAAATTTATTGGATTAACAGAAAATATGCATCATAACAAAATTAGACGGGTGCATTCATTTGGGCACCCCAACAGAGATATTACATCAATAATTAGTTGAGCCTCCTTTTGCAAATGTATCAGCCTCTAGACGCCTCCTATAGCCTATGTTGAGTGTCTGGATTCTGGATAGCATTCGTCCATACAAAATCTCTCCAGTTCAGTTAAATATGATGGCTGCGGAGCATGGACAGCTTACTTCAAATCATCCCATAGATTTTCGATGATATTTAAGTCGGGGGACTGTGACGGCCATTGCATAATATTGTACTTCTCCCTCTGCATAAATGCCTTTGTAGATTTCAAAGTGTGTCTAAGGTCATTGTCTTGTTGGAATATCCAACCCCTGCGTAACTTTAACTTTGTGACTGATGCTTGAACATTATCCTGAAGAATTTGTTAATATTGGGTTAAATTCATTCGACCCTCAACTTTAACAAGGGCCCGAGTCCCTGAACTAGCTACACAGCCCCACATCATGATGGAACCTCCACCAAATTTGACAGTAGGTAGTAGGTATTTTTCTTGGAATGCGGTGGTGTTCTTCCACCATGCAAAGAGTTTTTTGTTATGACCAAATAACAAAATTTTTGTCTCATCGCCTGGCCATACAGATGTTCTTTGTGCACATTGAGCTGAATTGTAGAATGATGTACAGATACACCATCTATAGCAAAATGTTCTTGCAGGTCTTTGGAGGTGATCTTTAGATTGTCTGTAACCATTCTCACAATCCTCCACATATGCCGCACCTGTATTTTTCTTGACCAGCCAGACCTGTGTTTTACAGCAACTGTGCCTGTGGCCTTACATTTTCATTCCTTACAGTTAAAACTGACAGTTTAAACCTCTGAGATAGCTTTTTGTAGCCTTTCCCTAAACCATGATACTGAACAATCTTTGTTTTCAGATCTTTTGAGAGTTGCTTTGAGCATCCCATGCTGACAATCTTCAGAGGAGAGTCAGATACACCTGACTATGAAGTTCAAGGCTTAACGAGCTAATCCAACCAATTTGGTGTTGGTAGTAATCAGAATTGAACAGTTACATGCATTCAAATTAGCAAAATTACAAGGGTACCCAGCTTTTTGCACAGCCAGTTTTTTACATGTGATTTAATTTCACACAACTGAATACTGCTTCACTAAAATCTTTGTTCAGAAAACACCCCAGTACTCAGATGTTCCTGGGAAATGATAGACATACCACTGTTATCTTGTTAAAAGTGGAGTAAATTATTATGCAGGCTGAGAGAGGTTCCCAAACTTTTTCATATGACTGTACCTGGCCTGAAATAGTGTAGCTGGATTACTGAAAAACAGTCATTTGCTAAATTTTGTGAGAGAATCTGTAACATAATTCAGATATATTTGACAGTTTAGAAGGTAGAGATATTGTCAACATTTACCATTTTCTAATTTTCCTCTTACATTTCTTGTTTAGGAATAGAATGGAAAGAAGATCAAGAAAAAG
Source organism: Xenopus laevis (assembly GCF_017654675.1). Classification (NCBI taxonomy): domain Eukaryota; kingdom Metazoa; phylum Chordata; class Amphibia; order Anura; family Pipidae; genus Xenopus; species Xenopus laevis. Next base: position 101,194,359 of record NC_054387.1, read on the forward strand.
ATCTGAAAAATGTTCTTCAGAAAACTCACCAAGATATTCCGTTGGTGTTTGTCAGTGGTAATCATGACATAGGCAATGCACCAACCCCTGAAACAATACAGGCATTCTGTAACAGTTGGGGAGATGACTACTTCTCTTTCTGGGTTGGTGGAGTTTTCTTTCTTGTTCTCAACTCTCAGCTGTTCTTTGATGCGTCCAAATGCCCGGAACTTAAAGAACGCCATGACCGTTGGCTTGCCTCTCAACTAGCCATAGCCGAGGAGCGGAAGTTTAAACATGCAATTGTGTTTCAGCACATTCCTCTCTTCCTCCAGAAAGCAGATGAAGATAATAACTATTTCAACATTGAGAAGTCTCTCCGACAGGAGTTATTGCAAATGTTTCATAAAGCAGGTATAGTATTTAACACTAATAAGTCTGAGGTAACAAGTAATATTAAATATAATCCTGTTTAAATTTGCAGTGTATTATTTTTGTTGGGTCTGAGCTATAATGTATTTACCTGAGGAGTTTGATATTGCTTTCATTTATAACCCTTAACACTATGATTTCAAAGCCTTGCAAAACAAAGCTAAATCCAGACTGTTTCAAACAATTAACACTAGGCAAACAGTATAAAAACTTGTGTAAAACAAATGGCAAATTCATCAAGTTGTGTTTAATTTTACTCCACCCGAATGCTGGATTTGACACCTTTACTTTACACTACTTCAGACCTTGTGTAATCTTTTAAATTCGATGGGAAAAATGTATTTAGAAATAAAACTTTATATAGAATGTTGGATCCCAAATGTGTGAACCTTTTAGGAGATAATAGATGCATGCAACCCTTCCTGCCGTATAACCTTTCCTTGCATTGCATTAAAAGAGATCTTGGCGGCATTAAATTCATTCCCCTTATGGAAAGCTCCCGGAACAGATGGTCTGCCAATCAAGTGTTCGTATATAGTTTGTATAGTTCTCCAACAGCTATATAGTGTTTATCAGAATGTCTTTTCTCTTGGTTGGCTTCCATCAACAATATATGAGATCTGCAATAACTCTAATTTTTAAAGAAGATAAATAAAACAAACTTGTGCAACTCCTACCGGCCAATATCTTTTCTTAATGTTGATGCAAAAATACTGGCTAAAGTAAGGTACGGTTAGGCATACAGCTTGCCAAAGGGGTCAATAGTATTATCTGTCTAGATCAGGCAGGCTTTATGCCAGCAAGTCATTAGCATATAACATCCTGAGGTTATAAACAAATTTGCAAATTAAACATGACAATACTGGCCCGAGGGTTATTGTTTCATTAGACTTGGCTTAAGCATTTGATATTGGGCAGCATTTTAAGCTTTTGGTTTGGGGTTATTTTTATTTTCTAGTGAAACTGTTGAATAAAGTTCCAGTTAATAATGAGTTTTCATGGAGTTTTAAGTTGGGGCAAGGTACTAGGCAGGGCTGCCCTCTTCCACTCTTATTTGGATTGGCAACATAGCTCCTAGTACAGGAGATATGGAATTATGCCTGTATTATTGTTTCAGGAGAGTATTGGTTCAGGAGCGTATTTCTTTATATGCTGATGATATTTTTCTTTTCCCGCTCTAGGAATTGTCGGAAAAACACAAATTTTTAGAGGTTGTAGAGATATTTGTATTTTTTGTCGTATCATTTTTGATTCACAGCATTCATAGTTTTAAAGAAAGTGAGTTTAGTCATGGTTTCAAAAACCTCTAAAACCAATAAATTCTGACCTTGATAAATAAGCCTCTAAGTGTGCCAATAATAGCTGAGTTGTTTTCTATAAAGGGGTTTGCGGTTGAAGTCCCATGGAAAAAAATTACTCCCTTTCCTAAAACAGTAAAGCAATGTAACAAGCCCATTAGTTAGTTGGTAAAATGTGGTAGAAGTTAACTGGTAGTAGTTTAGTATAAAAGCTTTAGAATTAAATGGCAGTGTTCTCAATTCTTTGTTTCTGTTCTCCTTGAAACAGCCCTTATCTTTGTTTTATGCATGGATTTTTCTTTTTAAACCTTCCTGAATATTTGTACATACAAAGTAATTTTGATAAGAAGTTATTAAGGCAGAACAGGTCCAGTTATTTTCTCATTTAGCATGTCGTACGGTGATAATCAATTTTCAGCACATCTTTTCCAAGATTGGCTTTTCCTTTACTTGGACTTGTGCATACGTTGAGGCCCCAAAGACAGACTGCAGATAATGAAATCCATTTCACAATGTTCTACTCACTTTACCAGTTCTGACTTTTGAAGTTTAAGGAGCTTAACATTTTTGAACATTTAATATTTATTCCAATTTTCTGAATGTAATGAATACAGAGATATAATATTCAGGCTCTTTGATGCAAGTCTTTTTTTCTCTCTCAACAAATTGTTGCTTCCTTGCATCTCAATACTCTTATTGGAAGTGTGTAAGAAATGTAAACTAGGTCAACCCGTAATTATGGAAAAAGCAAAAGGGGAAAGGATCTCAACTATAAGTAGCGTTCTAAAATTGGCAAGATCATATAAGAAATGCAGGGCAAATGCAAAGATATATTTACACAGTAAAAGGGTGCTGTAAGAGTGCCCTCCTTAATGTATTCGGAAATTAGAATTCATTTTTATCCCAGATCTACAAATTTATGAAAATCAGAGAATTATTTCTGTGCTTGCTTAAAATGATATGCAAAAGACGGAGATGTCTGGGTACTACGAAAGTCTTTTAAATCTTTAAATGAAGCTACAGCAAGAATCTGGTTCTGTGCCATGTCGACAGGTTAATTAGTAGTACAGTTCTGGGACCTGTTATCTAGAATGCTCAGCACCTGGGGTTTTCCGGATAAGGGGTCTTTTGTAATGTGGATCAATATACCATAAGTCTACTAGAAAAAACAATTTAAACAATAATTAAACCCAATAATGAATACATTTTTTTCCCAATATAATTAAGCTACAGAGTACTATATAAAGTGGATGTATCTGTTCATCAGTGAGGTTTGGAAAGCAACTCATTGATGCAGCCCTTTCCCAAAGCGTCTCACTAGGGCCTCCTTATGATCCAGTTTTTGACCTGGGTGCCTCAATTGTTCCACCTTGTTTCTGGCCAGATCAGGTAAAAATGTCCTTCTTTGCCAACCTCACCAAACAAAAAGCCATGTATGTCCATCTTAAATTAGCAAGTAGGGAATGTCAAGAAATTTAAATGGAGTCTATCTCCCATAGACTCCATTTGAGCAAATACTCAATTTTTTATTTTTCTCTTTAAATATGAAACAGCACCTTGACCTTGATTCAAACTAAGCTGCATGAATCCATATTTGTAGCAAAAACAGTGCTTTTGGGTTTATTTAATGTTCAAATTATTTTTAGACTAAGATGCAGATTTATTAAGGTTCAAGTTGTGTTTTCTATGAAAACTCAAGTTTTCGTGTTAATTTTTTTGATCAAAATTCACATTTTCGGGATTCCAAAAAAACTTCTACTTTTTCGAGATTTATTGTACCCGTGGAAATAAACTGAGGAAGGGACATGTGGTCCCAAAACATTTGATCAAAAATGCAGTGTCTGTAAGCACTATGGAATAAAAGTGGGATCACCCCCGTTGCAGCATATTAAGGTATTGGTGTTTTTCCTATCTTGTCCATGGAAATAAAATCTGTCATGGTCATGTAGGAGTCAATGGCAGAGGTCCCTTGAACCATTTGAAGATATTAATACCCTGCATAAGTGTTCCAGTTCTTTTGGAGGATTTTGCCCGAAAACTCAATCAATTCAAGTGATTCGAGGTTTTTCTGCCAAAAACTCGTTGAATTCGAGTTTTCGGTTTGTTAATCCAAACTTGCTCATTTCAGTTTTTCCCATTCGATTTTTGTTTTTAAAACCAAAAACCATTCGAGTTGTGAGGTATATAAAACTCTAGAATTCTACCATTGATCAATAACCCCCTTAAAGTAGGGAGACACAAATTACGGAAATATCACTTATCCAGAATACCCCAGATCCAGAGCATTCTGGATAATACATCCTATACTCGTATTCTGTATGTAAATTGTATTAAAAAAACAAATTAACTCTGAAAACCTTTTCCAAATCCATAAATTCTTTGTAACTTGAATTGCATTAACACCATTTTTGTTAATTAACAGGGCTTAGTAATGGGGTGTTAGATTTAATAGATTTTAATACATATACCACCCCAGACTTATAACTGAATATGTATTTTGCTAATTATACTCATCTTACAGCAAACAAGGACAATCCAAAACACATCCCCCTTTTTTAATATTTCTTAAAAAAAATTGTTTTTGCAGATTCTTCCCTACCCAGTTAGATTTATGGATGCAATTTAAACCTTTTTTCTCATTTGCCCTATGCAAGGGACATAATTTAAATTGTTTTATATAATTAGCAACACTGTATACCAGACTCTTTAATCAGCCTAATGATGCAAAGATAAAATATCTTTTTTTGTCAGTTATAAATATGCATTTGTCTCTATCTTGCAAAAACATTTATTTCCTTATAACATAATACATATATTATTTATCCAAATATTAGATAAAAGGCCAGCTGCGCAATTTCTGTCTGGTTCAGTAATTAAACATCTCTCTTCAATATGAGGTACTTTTTTAAAAATCAAGAAAATTTTACACAGAATAATGTTTTAAGCATAAAAATACTGAGGCAATTTAAAGTTTAGTTATTTGGTAACTAAATACAGTTAATTCTGTGTTAGACTAGCCATGCATTCCTAAACAAGTATTACTATTTAGATTTAAAGTTCTTTCAGACTAGACTAGAATAACACATACCCACTACTCATACAGCGTCACAAGCAAAGTATTCTGAAATCAATAGCATAATGGCACAGCCTTACTCACTACATACACGTATGGAATCTATTATCCAGCAACCTGTTATCTAGAAAGCCCTGAATTACGGATGGCTATATCTCATGGACGCCATTTTAATCAAATATTTCAAGATTTTTATAATCATTCCATTTATTTTTTTTTTTTTTTTTTTAGTAAAACAGTATCTTGTACTTGATCCCAACTAATTATATAATATATAATTAATTGTTATTGTAGGCAAAACAACCCTAATGACTTTTTACATTTAAAAAGATCTCCATCCCTTAAGTAGATTTAAGGTATGGAGATCTTTTTAAATATAAAAAGTCAATAGTGTTGCCTACAATAACGATTAATTATATATTAGTTGGGAAAATATGGAAAGATCCCAAACATTCTGGATAACAGGTCCTATACCTGTATTGCCTAAAAGCCCCATCATTTATTTTAAAAAATCAAAACTAAAGAAAAACTAAAGAAAGCAACAAATATGTAAAATAGTTCTTAAACCCATATACTGTAGATAGTGAAAGTCTAATGAAGTCTAGCGATTGAATTAGAAGTATTTATAATTTAGAGATTTTTATATTCAGAAGTTTTGTTTAATTTCTCAGTACTTAGTAATGATAGTACTCTTAAGTGTTTTCTATGTCTGATGCAGAAAATATATTATTCAATGAAATCGATGGGCTTTGTTGGTAATTGTATGTTTGTGTGCATCTTTATTGCTGAAGGTTGTAGAAAAAGAACCAAGTACAAGGTAAAGCTAATGTGCAAAGTATATCAACGTTATGCTTCGTAAATGGAAAGAAAACAAATATATATATATATATAATGTCAGGCCCGGATTTGTGGGAAGGCCACCTAGGCCCGGGCCTAGGGTGGCAGGATTTTATGGGGGCGGCATGCTGCTTAACCTCACCCACATTGATTCAAAAACAGTGGGAATGTACTGAAGATACAATTATTTTGTTAAATTTCCAGTGCGCCAATCCCTATTGCTCCGGTCCAGATGATAAAAGGGGAGGGGACAGGGGCGACAAAGGGCAGTGGGCCTAGGGGCTCCCACTATGTAAATCCGGCCCTGTATAATGTAGCAAGTGTAGTAATGTCAATACATACCAAATATAAGACTGTGTTCACATGAAACACAATTCACAAGTGCAGAGAGTAAGGGGCAGTACTGTATCAAAGTGTGAAATTAGAACTCACCACAGAAAAACTCACTCCCATTCTGTTCATTCCTATGGCATTTTTAAAAGCATATTTATCAAATGGTGATCCTAAAAATCCCATAGGAATAAATAGAAAGAGTTCTAATTTCACATTTTGATAAATCTGCCCCTGAAAGTCAACAACAAACAGTAAGATATTTGAAATTGTTTTTCATTTTTTATTATTTGTGGTTTTTATTCAGCAGCTCTCAAGTTTGCGGTTTCAGCAATCTGGTTGCTAGGGTCCAAACTACCTTAGCAACCATGCATTGATTTGAAAAAGAGACTGGAATATGAATAGTAGATGGCACAAATAGAAAGAGGAGTAATAAAAAGTAGCAATAACAATACATTTGTATCCTTACAAAGCATTTGTTTTTGGATGGGGTTAGTGATCCCCACTTGACAGTGAGAGCAGGAAAGCAAATATTTAAAAAAAAAAACAAAAACTATAAAAATAAATAAATAAAAAACCAAGTTGCTTAGAACTGGCCATTCTGTAACATACTAAAAGTTTACTTTGACTACTTTTAAGACTTTAAAGTAAAAACTTGCCTGGATACAAGATTAATAAATACATTATGTATTGTACTGTTGCACTATATCTCATTGAAAAACTTTAATTTAAAATGTAAAAGATTGGTTTACTTCCAGTGAAGGAATCATACCAGATCTTGCTTTTGTTCACTTCATTAAGAAGCTTTTCTGTGGATTTGTTGAGTTTATTTAAGATTAGTGTGTTAGCTTTGAAGCTGAGAAGAGTGGCATCTAAGCACAACCTCAATTGTGGTAGCCATGCCGTCTTTATTTTCTTATCACAAGCAATTCATGTTTTATCTAAAAATTTAATTTGTGTTCTCTTCTTGCTTTTAGTAAACAATTTTATCCTATTTACTACCATGTTTAGCATCAGTCCACACAGGCAGATTCGGGGAGATTTAGTCGCCTCTTCTTCCGGGCGACAATCTCCCCAAACTGTCTTTGCATGTCTTCCCATCCGCTATAATGAAAAGTCGCCTGCGCTAAAGCAGTTTTCTGAAGTTTCCTCGTGAGGCGACTTCGGAAAACGAAGTGCCGTATGTGCTTTAGTGCAGGCGACTTTTCATTATAGCAAATATGCTCATGTGGACTAACCCTTAAAGGGGACATATTCCATCCATTTTGGCTTTCTTTCAAAAGATCATACTTGATAAAAAATTGTGTTGCCTTCTATTTTGATACATCTTGGATCTCCTTTATTTAAAAAAGCTTTAGGCTAGGGCCAGACGATGTAAATGATTGCAGATTTTCCGCAGGCAGAGAATTTGCTGTCTGGCTGCTCCCCATGTTTCCTGAAGGCAGGATGGATTTTGGTGAAAAATGTCACGTTTTGAAACTGGAATCCACTGCATCTGCCAGCAATCGAGTGGAAACAATGCGTCCGGGTGCAGTCAGAGCAGGACCAGATGAGCAGCAAATTCTCTGCAATCATCTTGCTCTAGCTTAAACGTACTGCCCCTTTTCCTGGCTTCCACTTCTCGTCTTTTCAACCATTTCCCAAAGACCTGTGGCATTTTCATATTTACGCATATCTACGCACATCCAGTTGTAACGGAGTGGGCAAGTTGCTGGTTTGTCAAGCCCATCTCAGTGCTCTATTAAGTTCCATTAAGCAATGAGTTTAAGGGTGTTATTTACTAACTAAATTTATCTAATTATTTTATTAAAACAGTTGACCTAACTTACTTCCACGAATTGAACTCATTGATCAATAATTCTTCCTGAAAAAGGTCGGAGCCAAAAAAAAGTTGCAACAAATTCATGCTACAATTCATGCGACAATTCAAAATGTACAATTGCCGTTCCAAAAACTCATCAAATTGTCGCAGCGTAAATTTTTTTTTAATGGATTATCCAGAGCAGATCACAATGTCAAGAAACAATTTCAGGGACATCTGCCATTGACTTCTACATGAAGTTTGAGATTTTTAGCAGCTTTGGGGTATAATAAATCTCTAAATCTAAATCTGAGTTTTCCCCTTTTAAAAACTCGACCAGCTAAATTCAAGGTTTAAAAATCGGGCCCCTTTATCTGTGGTTACCAGAAAATGTAAACCTAACCAAAAAAAACAAAACATTTTGCTTGCTTGCCTGTTTTAAGTAATAACGTCTAATGTTTGCACTTCTTCCCATGTGCCGTTTCCTGCTTCCTCCTGAGAGCCATTCTGTCAGGGAGCCGGGAGCTCCCTCCAGGGAGGTTGTCAGGATCAAGGAGGAAGCCCTCTTGAGGGAACAAGGTCGCGGTGTCCAAAGGGTTAATCGAAGAATAATCTGAATCCAGGCAAGAGTTCAGGGGCAGGCAGATAAAGGCAAAAGTCCAAAGTCCAGGCAAGGGTCAAAGATAATAATCAGGAACAGGATAGCAAAAATAGCACACAGGGAACCCAGGAAATACTTTGGGGAAGATTTCCTATACTTGGGCGCCATCCTGGCGTCTAAACAGGCTTTTTATTTGAATTTGGCGCCTTAGTGACGTCATTGACGTCCTTGCGCCGACGTCGGCGCACTGACGTCATCGCGCCGGCGCCGCTTACCCACGTGGCGGCCATGGGCGCCGCCATCTTGGGAGCGACGCCGGCAGGAGAGGACGCGCCGCCCGGAGCTCCTGGGCCTGCTCCGGGCGGCGATCGTTACAGTACCCCCCCCTTCACGGGGGGCCTCCGGACCACCAGGACTTGGCTTCTGGGGAAACTTGGAATGGAACTCCCTCACCAGACGAGGAGCATGGACATCAGAGTATCCTTCCCAGGAGCATTCTTCAGGGCCAAAGCCCTTCCACTTGATGAGGTACTGAAGAGACCCCCTGGAGATTCTGGAGTCAAGGATCTTCTCCACTTCATATTCTTGTTGACCATCCACAGAGATAGTAGGAGGAGGAGGCTGGACAACAGAAAAGCGGTTGGAGGTAGCGGGTTTCACCAAGGAGACATGAAACACGTTGGGAATTCGCATCTCAGGAGGAAGCTGAAGTCTGACAGCCACAGGATTGATCACCTCCAGGATGGAAAAAGGACCTACGAACCTCGGACCCAACTTAGGAGATGGTACCTTCAACCGAATGTTCCTGGAAGACAACCAGACTTTATCACCGACCTTGTAGGGAGGAGAGGGTCTACGTCTACGATCTGCAAACGTCTTAAGAACCAGAGCACTCTTCTCCAGATTGGACTTGGTTGCGGCCCAAATAGCAGACATGTGGGCTGCATGGTCATCAGCGGCCGGAACATCGGACAACACAAAGTCTTGTGGGAAGGCTTGAGGATGTTGACCATACACCGCCATAAATGGGGACCTTCCAGTGGAAGTGTGGCAGGCATTGTTATGAGCAAATTCCGCCCACGGGAGGAGATCAGACCAATCATCTTGACAAAGGGAAACGTGGTTCCTCAAGAACTGTTCCAGGGCTTGGTTGACACGTTCAGCTGCCCCATTCGTCTGCGGGTGGTATGCAGATGAAAACTGAAGAACAATTCCCAGGTCTTTGCATAGGGAACGCCAGAACTTGGCAGTAAACTGTGTGCCTCTATCGGAGACGATCTCCACCGGGAAACCATGCAGGCGGAAGATGTACTGGATAAATAGCTGGGACAACTCCACCGCAGAGGGCAACTTCTTCAGAGGGATGAAATGGGCCATTTTGGAGAAACGATCAATGACAACCCAGATCACCGTGTTCCCACAGGAGGGAGGAAGTTCGACAATGAAGTCCATGGACAGGTGGGTCCAGGGACGGGAAGGAACTGGCAAGGGCTGTAGTAACCCACTGGGGCGGGAGTGGCTTGACTTAGATGTGGCACAAACATTACAAGCAGCAACAAAGTCTTTCACATCTTTGCGGATATCAGGCCACCAGACCAGGCGTCGTAAGAGTTCAAGAGTTTTAGCTGGGCCAGGGTGTCCGGCTTGCCTGGAGCAATGGGTCTGTTGCAGGATAGGCAGACGCAGCTCAGGAGGAACAAATGCCATCCCAATGGGAGTACCGGAAGGAGCAGAAGACTGACCAGCCAGGATTTGGTCGGCAAACTGTGGATACAGGGAGGCAATAATCTTGACTGGAGGGATGATTGGCTCTTGTCTTTCAGGAGAGCGGTCCACCGGAGTGAAGCTACGAGACAAGGCATCAGCCTTCCGATTCTTGGAGCCTGGGCGATAAGTCAAGATAAAATTAAATCGAGAGAAGAAGAGAGCCCACCTTGCCTGTCTGGGGTTTAGCCTCTTGAGGGACTGGATGAACTCGAGATTCTTATGATCGGTGTAAATCTGAACAGGAATCAGAGAACCCTCCAAGAGGTGACGCCATTCTTCAAGGGCGAGTTTAACAGCCAAGAGTTCTCGGTTCCCGACATCGTAGTTCTGCTCTGCGGACGAGAACTTCTTGGAGAAATAAGCACAGGGGTGCAACTTCCCATCAGCGGGGTGTCTCTGAGACAGGATGGCTCCGGCTCCGACTTCAGAAGCATCAACTTCGATGCAGAAGGGTAGTTCAGGATTGGGGTGTCGGAGGACAGAAGCGGACGTGAAGGCCTCTTTCAAGGACTGAAAAGCATCAATGGCAGATGGAGGCCACAAGCTGGGTTTACCCCCTTTCCGGATGAGGGCCAGGATAGGTGCAATGCGGGAAGAGAACCCCCGGATGAACTGCCGATAGTAATTAGCAAATCCGATAAATCTCTGGATTGCCTTGGTACACAGCGGGAGAGGCCACTCCTGGATGGCAGACACTTTCACGGGATCCATCTCAAATCCCTCAGGAGAGATAATGTATCCTAGGAAGGGGATCTTAGACACCTCGAAGACGCACTTCTCCAACTTGGCGAAGAGAGAGTTCTTCCTCAAACGAGAGAGTACCTCCTTCACCTGGGAGCGATGGCTTTCTAGGTCTTTAGAAAAGATCAGGATGTCGTCCAGGTACACGACTACGAACCTTCCTAGGAGATCCCGGAACACATCGTTAACAAACTCCTGGAAGACGGCAGGGGCATTGCAAAGGCCAAAGGGCATAACGAGATATTCATAGTGCCCGTCACGAGTGTTGAAAGCCGTCTTCCATTCATCACCCTCACGGATGCGAATGAGGTTGTACGCCCCACGGAGATCCAACTTAGTAAAGATTTTAGCCCCCTTCAATTGGTCAAAGAGTTCGGCAATCAAGGGCAAGGGATACCGGTTCTTAACCGTAATCTTATTAAGACCCCGGTAGTCGATGCAAGGACGAAGGCCTCCATCCTTCTTTTCCACGAAGAAGAATCCAGCCCCGGCAGGAGAGGTAGAAGGGCGAATAAACCCCCGCTGAAGATTTTCTTGGATATACTGCTTCATAGCAGTGGTCTCCGCTGGAGAGAGAGGATAAGTACGACCTCTAGGGGGCATGGTTCCAGGCAGGAGATCGACAGGACAATCGTATTGTCGATGTGGAGGAAGGAATTCTGCAGACTTCTTACAGAACACATCAGCGAATTCCTTGTAAAAGGGGGGTAGAGTCTTCAGATCAGACAAAGAGATATTCACCCTCCGGAGGGGTTCAGCAGGAAGGCAGTGCTGCTGGCAAAATGGGCTCCAACGGGAAATCTGTCCTGCGGACCAATCAATGGAAGGATTATGCAGGCGCAGCCAAGGAAGACCCAACACAACTGGAACGGATGGGCAGGAAATAATTAGGAACGAAAGTCTTTCTTTATGCAATGTCCCAACCTGCACAGGCAATTCCCCAGTCGTCATGGAGATAAATTCAGCCTCCAGGGGTCTGTCGTCAATGGCTGTGACTCGGAGAGGAGTAGACAATGGGAATAAGGGAACTTCCAAGTGTTTGGCGAACAGAGCGTCCATGAAGTTCCCAGCAGCTCCAGAGTCAATGAAAGCAGAGCCAACAATAGTCTTAGTGGCTAGGCGAATCTGTAAAGGAAGGAGAAACCTGTGAGTGTTCTCTTGAGACTTTGGAGTAGTGCCCCCTACATGTGTTACCCTAGATATACCTCGGGGAACAGAACTCGTGGGCTTCGCTGGACAAGAATTCGCAAAATGAGACTGTCCGCCACAATACAGACATAAGCCAGCCATTCGTCTACGGAGTCTTTCTTGTTCGGAGAGACGAGCCCTTCCAACCTGCATCGGTTCCTCCGGAGGAGAAGGAGGAGCTTGAGCAGCTGGAGTTTGCAAGAGAGGTCTCTGGAAGCGAGGTGCCAACACGGGTTGAAATCGTTTACAATGCTCCCTCTCTACTTGATGCTCTCTGAGACGAGTGTCCACTTTAATGGACAGTGCAATCAGATCTTCCAGCAGATCAGGGAACTCCCTGGAGACAAGATCATCTTTAATGCGAATAGACAGACCTTGATAGAATACGGCCTTATAGGCATCGTCATTCCAGGAAGTTTCAGCCATCAAAGTTCTAAAGTCAATAGCATAGTCACTGACGCTGCGGTTTCCCTGTCGGAGTTGCAGGAGACGAGAAGGAGCATTAGTGACCCGACCCGGGGCATCAAACACAGTACGGAATGTTTGCAGAAAAGCCTTGGCATCAAAAGTCAGTGGAGAATTCTTCTCCCAAAGAGATGTTGCCCACTCAAGCGGTTTGCCCACCAAACGAGACATTACATACCCCACCTTGGAACGTTCATTGGGGAAGTGCGAGGGTTGAAACTCGAACTGGATCTGGCACTGTGTAGCAAAACCTCTGCAGGCCTGTGGGTCCCCACTGAAGCGAGGAGGAGGCGGAATACGAGGCTCACCAGACGAGAAACCTGTGTTAGATGAGACGTCCGCCAAGGGAGGATTTGCAGCCGCTTGGGAAGCAGGAGGCGCTGGAGGCACTCGGGAGAGAAGGGTATCGAGTGCCTGTGCAATGTGGTACTGCTGGGCTTCATATTCCTCCATGCGGGATGCCAGTCCGCGGAGCGCTCGTCCGACATCAGGCGTAGCTTCCTCAGTAGGATCCATGGCCCAAGTATAATGTCAGGGAGCCGGGAGCTCCCTCCAGGGAGGTTGTCAGGATCAAGGAGGAAGCCCTCTTGAGGGAACAAGGTCGCGGTGTCCAAAGGGTTAATCGAAGAATAATCTGAATCCAGGCAAGAGTTCAGGGGCAGGCAGATAAAGGCAAAAGTCCAAAGTCCAGGCAAGGGTCAAAGATAATAATCAGGAACAGGATAGCAAAAATAGCACACAGGGAACCCAGGAAATACTTTGGGGAAGATTTCCTATACTTGGGCGCCATCCTGGCGTCTAAACAGGCTTTTTATTTGAATTTGGCGCCTTAGTGACGTCATTGACGTCCTTGCGCCGACGTCGGCGCACTGACGTCATCGCGCCGGCGCCGCTTACCCACGTGGCGGCCATGGGCGCCGCCATCTTGGGAGCGACGCCGGCAGGAGAGGACGCGCCGCCCGGAGCTCCTGGGCCTGCTCCGGGCGGCGATCGTTACACATTCATTTTACAAAAGCAGTATACATTTTACAGAAAGAGGAATATACTACAGGTATGGGACCTGTTATCCAGAATGCTCGGGACCTTGGGTATTCCGGATAACGTATTTTTCCATAATTTGGATCTTCATACCTTAAGTCTACTAGAAAATCATGGAAACATTGAATAAAATCAATAGGCTCGTTTTGGTTTCAATTAGGATTAATTATATCTTAGTTTGGGTCAAGTACAAGCTACTGTTTTATTATTACAGAGAAAAAGGAAATCAATTTTAAAACTTCAGATTATTTGGATAAAATGGAGAGACTGCCTTTCCGTAAATCGGAGCTGTCTGGATAACGGGTTTCCGGATAACCAATCCCATACCTGTACTAATAGATGAGTATATCACAATATATTTCCTTTATGGTGAAAGAACAGGAAACCGAAACAGTAGTGTAATCTGGGTTTGCGTATGTTTAAAACAACAGGATATGTTGTGGTTTCAAACATCTTAAAGAAAGTCATAGACGTAGTTATCTTTCGTGCTACCAAATGTTTCTACCTCCTAGGGAAATGCTGCTCTGATTAGCAGACTTGATTTTAGTGGTTTTCTTGAACAGCCTGTGTCAAACCACTGATTCTTGAGATTGTGTTTCTGAATCTAAAGAAAAGCTCAAGATCATTATAGAAGTAGATTTGTACGTTTGGAGGATTTAAATACATGTTGATATGTAAAGCTTAATTTAAAATTATGATTTTTCTAAAAACAAAGGGACTCTGCCTTGCAGGACTAGGATTCTACGTTTGATTCAAAGCAGAATTGGTATAATGGTGCACTATTTAATAATATAATAAAATACAATGATATGATGTGTATCAAAATGAAAATAAGGTTATCTACAGGAAACTGTTTGATTTAATTAAACTACACTAACTTTATGTGATACTTTGCAAACCTGGTGTTCCTAAACAGATAGGATCTCTAACTGGGCACAGATTGTGGCCATTCATGAGATTCATAGAGCCAGCCGATACCCAGTGGTAATTCAAGGCAACAGAGTCGCTATTTCTGTTACTAACATTGTGCCCTCAACTGACACTATCGCCACTATGAAACTGTGCTCTGCAGCTAATGTGCCATTCATAATTACTGGTGACTAATATGCACCCATATTGGTGTTCACATACAAACTGCAGTGGAAGCTACTTAAAGGGGAAGGAAACCTATTCGGCGCAAACCCCCCACCCCCCCTCCCGTTTGTTGCCCACCCTCCCTCCTCCCCCCTGGCCTACCCGTCCCGCTGGGCAAATGCCCCTAACTTGTTACTTACCCTTCTGCGCAGGTCCAGTCCAGGGAGTTCACAGACGACATCTTCTTCCACGCGATCTTCTTCCTGCTGTGAACGGCGCATGAGCAGTAGGATCTTTCGCCGGTACAATCTACTGCGCATGCGCGTGACTTTTGGCGCATGCGCAGTAGATCCGTACTGGCGAAATGATCCTACTGCGCATGCGCCAAAATGCCGTTCACAGCAGGAAGAAGATTGCGTGGAAGAAGATGTCGTCGGTGAACTCCCTGGACTGGACCTGCGCAGAAGGGTAAGTAACAAGTTAGGGGCATTTGCCCAGCGGGACGGGTAGGCCAGGGGGGAGGAGGGAGGGTGGGCAACAAACGGGAGGGGGGGTGGGGGGTTTGCGCCGACTAGGTTTCCTTCCCCTTTAAGGAGAACTAAACCTCCCACGGTGATAAGTCCCCACTGGCCCCCCTCTGCTGGCAACCCACCCTACCTCTCCCCTATTAAGTGTTACCCCAGAATTGTGTAGGATTACTGTCCACAAATGCAGTTTGGTGGGTTTAGTTCTCCTTTAAGATTTTAACTAAATCACTCCTATATCTCAATCTAGTGATTCTCTTTTCTGCACTTTCTTTGGCTGTTTCTTATCAATAACAACTCAATACAAAAGGAAACTCATACCTAGCTTTATAGGTTAACCTTGATGCCTGCAGTGCATAAAATCATTCCATGGTTTTGGGATTTGAACAGCTATTGATTGTTTTACAAGTAATCCATGCTAAGGAAGAACATGTGGACAGAAAGGAATACATAAACTTTTAGTAAATTTGCTTGCCTCAAGCCAGTTTTTCTCTTTTGTTGGAGTCTTTCTGAAAATAATGGCTATTCCTTGTTCACAATAAGAAATTGGGTCAATTTATGACCCACTGCCTGAGGAAAACACAGAACGTGATTACCGTATTGCTGTTAAATTGTATCCAGGCTTTGTTTGGGGAAATTTAGGCTGCAATTTATCAGAGGGCAAAATGCACATGTGTTGTGTCATTTGCATCTCCGGCTTCCTGCGTGTTTATTGATGTTAAAAACTATGCATATATTGATGTAACTGCAAATGAGACAAGCAAAAACCAAAATATCCATAAAAATGGATTGGATTTAAAATGATTAAAAGCATTTTCTATTTACCAAGCAAAGTTTGTTTTCTTGCATTGGTATGTTCACTCCTGCCTGTGCCCATTTACACACCATATTTATTTTCATAATAGCGTTGCATGTTCCCAATGTTTACCTAAAAAAACGAGTGTATATATATATATAGATATATATATCTATATATATATATACACAATATCAAAACAGGGGGGTTGTGGGAGCACTCTAAAGGCTTTAAAGTATATATATAAGTATAATAAATGCTATTGCATATGTACCCAAAACAGGGTGCTCCCACAACCCCCCTTTTGATATTGTGTGTGTGTGTGTGTGTGTATATATATATATATATATATATATATATATATATATATATATATAGTGCAAAGGAGGGTCGGCACTCCATGTAATTGTAGTGAAAAAAAGATTATTCATTTTTCAAACAAATGTTACATCTTAATCCGACGTTTCGGACCCGCACGGGGTCCTTTTTCAAGAACGACCATGCGGGTCCGAAACGTCTGATTAAGATGTAACATTTGTTTGAAAAATAAATAATCTTTTTTTCAGTACAATTACATTGAGTGCCGATCCTCTTTTGCACTATTTGAATATTTTTGATCTGGCACCATTGGAATCGCCTAAATTTGAGTGCGGGTACTGTGGGAGTATATATATATATATATATATATATATATATATATATATATATATATATATATATATATATATATATATATATATATATATATATATATATATATATATATATATAATGACCAAAGTCCATCAAGTTCAACCCCTCCAAATGAAACCCAGCGCACATACCGCTGTGTGATATTGCAGTCACTGTTATTCTGTCATATAACCAACAGAGGGTGCTGTGTGATGTTGCAGTCACTGTTATTCTGTCATATAACCAACAGAGGGTGCTGTGTGATGTTGCAGTCACTGTTATTCTTTCATATAACCCACAGATGGCGCTGTGTGATATTGCAGTCACTGTTATTCTTTCATATAACCAACTGAGGGCGCACTGTTATTCTTTCATATAACCAACAGAGGGCATTGTGGGATATTGCAGTCTCTCCCCAAGTGAACTGTTGGTATAGGAATGATTAAAAGTGACTGCAATCTCAGCTACTCGGGTCGGGTACTGCTGACCCGAGTATAAGCCGAGGTAGACTTTTTCAGCACATTTTGGATGCTGAAAAACTCGGCTTATACTCGGGTATATACGGTACCTACACAACCATCTGGCCTCTGGTCCAATGATCCATTTTATGGAAAAATAGATCTCCTTATAGCTGTCTATAATGCCCTCTAATGTACTTATAAAGTGTAATCATGTCCCCTCACAAGCATCTTTACTCCAGGGAGAACAAACCCAACCTTGACAATCTACCCTCATAATATAAATCTTCCAGCTCATTTATATCCCTCTTAAAGGGCATGTAAAGTCTAAAATAGAATAATGCTAGAAATGCTTTATTTTGTATACTAAATATAAACATGAACTTACTGCACCACAAGCCTAATCAAACAAATAATTTATGCTTTCAAAGTTGGCTACAGGGGGTCACCATCTTGTAACTTTGTTAAATATCTTTGCAAGACTAAGACTGTGCACATGCTCAGTGTGGTCTGGGCTGCTTTGGGATCGTCATAAACAAAGCTCCTTGAGTTCTGCATGGCTGGGAGGTAGGGCCGGGGCTCCCCCTGCTGTTCATAAGTATGATTGTTTCCCTGCTCAGCAGTTAGGGACCATCTGACAATGCCTTCCCACAGCAGTAAATGAAGGGAGAATTTAACCGCATACAGTCCGGTTTCTTATAAAAACGGAACACATTTTTTAATTAAAGTATATTGGAGATAGGTTTCTTTTTCATTAAAGAAAGTAAAAATGGGATTTTATTTTTTTGCCTTTACATGCCCTTTAAAGACTGGAGCCCAAAACTGCACTGTGTGTGTGTGTGTCCATTTTTTTAAAGAACCTGATTATTACCCAGGGAGACCAGGTTAGCAACTATGACCCTCCCAAGGTTTATAGTTGACATCATCTTAATATCAATAGACTTTCCCGATTAATGCCTCTCTGAATATCCAGAAGAGTACTTGCCTAATGAACCATCATCACCCATGCCCTCTGATTAAAAACCAGAACTAAAAGTCGCTGGGGTCCATAGCTTCTAAATCAACTGTTTTCCAAACAGGTTATCCGTTTGCTATACAAATGAGGGCCTTGCCATAAGGCAAAAAGATTGCATTAATCAGCTAAACCTATAAAATTGAGCTACAAGAGCTGCATTGATTGCAGTTAATTTACATGCAATAAGTGCAGCTCAAAAACGTTCATTTATGACATGTGTCAAGAAATTTTCAGGTGAGCTGCTATCATCCAGCCATACCGAATGTATTTCATCTATGTAATAAGTAATTTGCATGGTCTGTTTTGCTTTATTACAGGTATCAATGCCGTATTCTCTGGACACTATCACAGAAATGCTGGCGCCAAGTACAATGATCTGGATATGGTGGTGACATCAGCCATTGGCTGTCAGTTTGGAAAAGACACACATGGCCTTCGGGTGGTTGTTGTCACAGAAGACAAGATTGTGCACAAATATTATAGCTTAAATGAACTCAATGCCAATGGGCTTGACCAGGAGCTTGTGGACTTACTTAAACAGAAATAATATTGTATAGTTTAGTTTTTGAGAACTAGTCTACACACATTCTGTTTTATTTCACCAGTGCCCATGCAGATGCATAGCTCCCAATATGCTCATTTTAAAAAAAAAATGACAGGCCATGTTCTGATCCACTCAACAGAGCTCCATATTCCCACTCACCACATTACCATATCCCTGCCATAAAGCAGGACTGTCTTAGAAAATGTTGACTTTTTGGGAGGTATGCACTTGCTTTTCATGTGATGAGTGGAACTGCAAGATTTGAACTGTTTTTTTTAACATAAAATCTACTTAATAAAATATCATTACACTGTTACTGTAACAGTGTACAATTCATAATAATCCAGTTTTCAGTTCATGAATAGTAGAGGGGAAATTTCCTTAATAAAATATGGAAGTAACTATCACAATACTTTGTATTTCTAAAATCATTTTTTTCTTCTATGTTTGACTACAACGGCGGTGTTGATCCTGAGGGTCCCTGGGAGATTATTTTGGGGGTACAGATCTCTTTTAAGATGATTTATCTATTTTTAAATAAAAGCCCACTTTATTATATGTGGTATTTTTCCTTTGTACAATAGAATATCAAGAGGTGCATATGATTATTTCATTCTTGCTTGTGTTTTATTCTTCTGTCACGGTGTTGCGTTTTGAGGTTTAGACAACCATTGTTCTTATACTATCTATAGTACAAAAATACAATCCCTTCTCACATATGTCAGTAATGACCTACCTTGATGTTATTAGGCACAAGCGGTGCATTGGTAACAGCCAGCAGTAGCACTCGCAAGCAAGTGACCAGTCTCCTCACAGTGGTGCACCTCTTGGGATCTCCTGGATCTCTCTCTTTCTCTGGACCTGATCTGGTTGAGTCAATATGCTAGCAGGTGACACCAAGGATGCTAACCCTTCTCATTGGACCCTTGGATTTCTCTGTAATCTATCCTCAAGGTAGACATTGAAAATAAGTAGAATACAATTGTGCTGCATTCAAGTTTTTAAGATTCACATATTCATTCATTTAAACATTTACGTATGGAGAATTTTTTTTTACAGCCTTCCTGTAATTCAGAGTTTTCTGGATAATGGGTTTCCGGATAACAGATCTGTAGTATTAAATTCGAATTTTGATAAATAGGCCTCCCCCCAATATTTTGAGGTTTTAAATTTAGAAGAGCAACTACCTCAGTCTGTACCTGTTGTTGCTATGCAATTAAAATGTTTCCCTCTCCCAGATCTGTGCTAGAAATAACTAAATCAAAATTTCCTTGTATAATATTTTGTTTTAGAAAGGGTCATTTAAGAAAACATTCCGGTCCTTGATCATGAGGGGTTTCCTTTAATCTGCGAGGGACAAAATTATACAGCATGCACTGCATAGCTTACTTTGTGTTCATGTGATACAAAATAAAAATACAGGTATAGGGCCTGTTATCCAAAATGCTTGGGACCTGGGGTTTTCCATAATTTGTGTCTCAATTGCCGAATCCCTGAATCCTACGCGAAAGATTCGGCCGAATACCGAACCGAATCATTTGCATATTTGCATATGCAAATTAGGGTTGGGAAGGGGAAAACTTTTTTACTTCCTTATTTTTGTGACAAAAAGTCTTACCATTTCCCTCCCCATCCATAATTTGCATACGCAAATTCGGTTCGGCCGGGCAGAAGGATTTGGCCGAATCCCAAACCAAATCCTGGATTCTGTACATCCCTAGTCTCCATACTTTTATAATATATCATTTTAACATTAAATGAGCCAAATAGGATTGTTTTGTCTCCAATAAGGATCCATTTTATCTTAGTTGAGCTCAAGTACAAGGTACTATTTTATTACAGAGAAAATAATCATTTTTTAAAAATAAGATTTATTTGCTTATACAGCTATGGAACCTCTGATCCAGAATGCTCTTTCCATAATTTGGATCTCCATACCTTAAGTCTATTAGAAAATCATGTAAACATTAAAAACGTAAAAATAGAAGAAAAAATACTTTGAATTTCGAACGTTTCTTGGGCTACTTCGACTACGACTTTGATTCGAATGATTCGAACTAAAAATCATTTGACTATTCGACCATTCGATAGTCGAAGTACTGTCTCTTTAAAAGAAAGTTCGACCCCCTACTTCGCCAAGTAAAACCTACCGAACCTCAATGTTAGCCTATGGGGAAGGTCCCCATAGGCTTTCTAAGCTTTTTTTGATCGAAGGAATTTCGTTCAATCGATGGATTAAAATCCTTCGAACGATTTTTCGTTCGATGGAACGAATTGCGGTAAATCCTTCGACTTCGATATTCGAAGTTGAAGGATTTAACTTCGACAGTCGAATATCGAGGGTTAATTAACCCTCGATATTGGACCCTAAGTAAATGTGCCCCTAAATAAACCCAACAGGATTGTTTTGGGATCAAGTAAAAGGTACCGTTTCATTACTACCGAAAAAAAGGAAATCATTTTTAAAAATTGTAATTATTTGTATATAATGGAGTTTATGGGAGATGGCGTTTTCTGTAATTCGGAGCTTTTTGTATAATGGGTTACTGGATAACAGCTCCCCTACCTGTTTCTATTAAAGCCTAAAAATACAAATATTTCTTTTAAGCTGTTCTAAGCATTAGTTACTAACCCATACCTCCGTTCTATGGAATATTGACTGTTTAGTTTATTGAAAATGAGTTTCTTTTTGCAGCCTATTTTTACACGTTCTTAATAGGGATGCACCAAATCCACTATCTTGGATTCGGCCTAAACCCGTATCCTTTGCGAAAGATTCGGCCGAATACCAAACCGAATCCAAAATCCTAATTTGCATATGGAAAATTTGGTTGGGAAGGGGAAAACATTTTTTACTCCCTTGTTTTGTGACAAAAAGTCACGGGATTTCCCTCCCCATCCCTAATGTGAATATGCAGATTCGGTTCGGCCGGGCAGAGGGATCTGGCCGAATCCTGGATTTGGTGCATCCCTACTTCTTAATGCCATAGTGCCTCACTGAATGGTGGTTTTTATTTGATCTGTAAGGAAGGATATTCAGTACTACACACAACGCTCACTATTTCATACCCATAAATTACTTCCCACTCATAAAAAGCCAAAAGAAGAGAAATCTTTAGTCCTCTATCTATGCTTAATAAATATAATGATAGCAAAAAAGAAACATTTCAGACAGTAATGCTGAATAGGGTCCCATAGTTCTCGTCTAGCCTCTGTAACATTGCTTTGTGTACTAGTAAGCAGAATGCTTAGGTGTTACATTGAGGGATCTTAACATAATGTCGATCAAACACTGAGATAATAAAAACAGGCTTTACTTGACCTGAACTTTATAATTCATGTTCCACCTCTGCCTAATATACCCTTGATGTGCTCGCTGTAATTGCCAAACTGAGTTTGCATTTTTCCCACCTCTATTCATACTTCGGAGAATAGATTGTAAGCAAACTGCTGTTCCTGCTAATATCATTTGTGTTTAATAGTTATGTAAGTTCTTATACTTGTATAAGTGTACTCCTCCGATTCATCTCAACAGTGGGATTCTTCCTTGTGCGTGATGTTCTTGGAGCTACTTAATATATAGCAAAATGTTTAGAAAATGGCACTGTGATGTGTATATACGGTGTGTATATACTATATATATATATATATATATATATATATATATATATATATATATATATATATATACTGTATATATATATATATACTGTATATATATATATATACTGTATATGTATATATATATATATATATATATATATATATATATATATATATATATATATTATATATATATATGAGTATGGGATATGCCTACATCAGACATAAATGCATGACACCATTATCTGTTTAACACATGGATTCTGGTGTATAACTAGAAGATATTGAGCCTACAGCGATCACTAATATGAATCCCTTGATAGGTGTATGTACGTGTGTATCAAAGCCTGGTGTGATAGCATGTTCTTCATAGTTCTATCATTGTCAGTATGATCAAACTCAGTGAATTCCTTTGGTGTGCAACTAACCCTTGATGTCCTTCTGGGTGGCACACCGCTAGTGCTTCTTTCATCCTGTATTTCCATTTTCAAAGAGATTAAATTGATCTATACTTTTATTTTGTTTTGTTTTTTTACATTGTGACTAAATAATGCACAATAACAACGACATAGATATATAAATATAATGAAAAATTAAAATTGTGGTGGTGAGCACAGCTTTGAGAAAGTATAATCTATAAAATATATGATATGCATAAATGTAACATTTTCCTATCCACTGACATTTTCCTTCGCTGATAAAAACATTTGCTGGTAATTTAACTTCCTCTATAATCAGGCAGGTTCCAGTGATTTGAGAAGATCTTGATGCCGTCGGCAATAAGAGCAAACGATGGAAAAGCCCTCATAAGGTCTGAAGTCTCTTCTTACTCGTTATTTTTGTAAAACTTTTAGTAATTTTATTTAAGAAAATCCTGTTGATCTTTATGTGTCATAGGGATGAATGAAAAGTCAAAGCCAATAAGGCAATATATAGTGAATAAAGTACCCCCTCTTGTAAAATATAAGGATATTATAAGTTACCGAGGAGTTTCATGACCATATAAAAACACGAGGCTGAAGGCCGAGTGCTTTTATACAGGTCATGGAACTCCGAGGTAACTTATAATATCCTTATATTTTACAAGAGGGGGTACTTTATTAATTATAATACACAAATTTTAGTGAGTCATGTGACAGAAATTACATCACTACTCACCGTTTATAACTGATGACATCAGGACTCACCGTTTATAAGGATATAATTTACAGGATATTCATGGCTTTTGTGTATTATAACAATATTATTGCTCGGTAAAACTTTCAGATTGCAGTGCAGAAAATGTCTGAAGCTTCAGCTTTGATAAATGTTTCAGGTTGTTAAATCATTTCCTGACTGCCCAGAAAATGAGTCACATGTCCAAGATGCTCAGCCTTTTGCCTAAGTGAAACCTGCCCAATTGCTAGTTATATGTCAGATACCGCACTGTTGGGATTCCCCAGCTCTATATTTCTATATATATTAGCCCACTGAAGGTTTGTGATGTTTTTTGTGACATCATAAATGATGCAATACTATTTTTCATGTGTTTTTATAAGGGTAGAACTACAAGGATGACTTCTAGGTGTTTTTGTCGGATGCGACGTATTGCGCCAAAATGCAGGCACAAATCGGATACAATGGAAAATAAGTAAAATACAAATGCAGCGTCTGCATCTGACAGTCGTGTCGTGACAGATGAACACTGAGACACCATCCGACATTGCTAACCTCATTCTCTTTCGCATCCGATTTGACGTCTGCGCATTGGCGCAGCGCGTCGGATCAGCTGAAAACACATAGAAGTTGCCTGTGAAATTCTACCCTGTATGATATCAAGGTGCAAAGTGCTGGTCTTTCACAAATGCAGGTGCCTAATGAATAAGCAAAGGGGGATCAATGTTGTGCCTGTTGGTACTCTAGCACACACATAAACGAGGCATATAGTTTGTTTCTGAAAGCATAAAATGATTATGGTCTTCTGAGCATAGTGAGACTACTCTGTTCTTTGCAACAAGAAGTGGGGAATGATATGGAACATTAACCCATAGGTAAAATGAAAGTAAATATGCTCTGCAGTTTGCTGGTCACTGAAAACTGCCCCAAACTGGGGTATAACTGTAAGAGCACCATAGAGTGATTATCATCTTTCCCTTCTTCATTCTTCCATGGCCCTGGGCCAGCACATGCACAATATAGTGAGAAGACAACATTTTGCTTCAAGTTTGACTCTTTACTCACATGTGCTGTCCCAGAAGAGAGGAAGATGAAGAGCACAAGCTGCTCCTACAACAGTACCCCGGCCGGTGCATTTTTCTACTAACAGGAGCGCCTGCCTGGGGTATGAGGTAAGTGGTTATAATCACAGAGTCAACTCCAGATTGAGGTTAGTCTGATCACTGTAAAAAATTGCAGCTGGTCAACACTACCAGCATGGGTTGGACGATCAAACAATTTCTCCTTGTTTGGGCCAAAATGTGGTACTAACACCTCAGTTTTTGTAAGATATAGCTACAAAGATCTACACAGGCTGAATATGAGCACTGTATGTTTTTTTTCTCCTTTATAGTCACCGGAGGTGCCTTACATTTGGCACCCCCTAATTATTTCCCCTTTCTTTCTTCTTTTAACAGAGTAGACAAACTTTTCGCTATAACATCTGTCTTGTTCTGCAACAATGGAGCCTTATTAAAAGCCCTCTAATAGCAAGGTCCTAAAACACATTTACAGAAATTAGTTTACGTTGAATTTGAACTTTCAGCATTTAAACGATAATTTTCTTGAATGCTGATATATTTAGTTGACTAGCAGGTTTTGCTTACAGGATTTAGCTGGATGCACCTTTACTGTGTTTGCCAAACTGAAATGGTATCCCTACCATCTGTTGCAACTCAGCCCATCTGCTTTTCTTTAAATCTGCGTTTTATACTGTGTGAAAGTTAAATAAAGACAACCATACGTATCCAGTACCATCCAAATAAGATTTTTTTTCTTTATAATTTCTAAAATGATATTTTCTTATAGTTTCTAAAATAGGACACTTTATATGTGAACTACAGATTAACCTTTGTGCATTTTGCAAACAGGATCTGTGTGATTTACTTTCATACAAACAAAACCAGCCATTATCTGTCTACTTAGCGTAATAACCTTGCTAAGCTCTAGCTACGTATAAACTGTATTTGGTAAGTTTATTTGTAAAGGACCACAGTGTACATTATGCTTTATAAAGGCATTACAGGCATAGAGTTCATGGGAAAAACTATTACTGTGTAGGGAAATAAACGTGTGTTTTAGCATATGGAAGAGAGCTACTATAAATCTTACGGAAGATAAAGTGCCATTCATTAGCAAAAATCTGCAGTTAATTAAAATGGGTTCTGCTAGAGAAATGTGCATACAAGGTGCTTAATATGCAGAGAAGTGAGTTTCAGCAAAAAGTTGTTTCAGGAACAGTATAGAGTAAGAAGCAGGGACACAGAAAATTAAAAATTCACATGGTTACTTCTTGTTAAGAGAAAAACAACAATTGGCCCTAATTTAAAATCTTTTCCTAGCCTCATGACATGATTGAAAGGACTGGGTAATTTTACTGGTTCGTATAGTTGATTAAAGGTGTGGTTCACATTTAAGTTAACATTTAGGGGCAGATTTACTAAGCTCGAGTGAATAATTCAAATGAAAAAATATTCGAATTTCTAAGTAATTGGTCAAATTCAATCGAATGATTCGACTGATTCA
Organism: Xenopus laevis; assembly: GCF_017654675.1. Taxonomy (NCBI): domain Eukaryota; kingdom Metazoa; phylum Chordata; class Amphibia; order Anura; family Pipidae; genus Xenopus; species Xenopus laevis. The sequence goes on from NC_054387.1 coordinate 101,220,315, forward strand.
AAGTAAAAATCGTTTGACCACTCGATAATCGAAGTACTGTCTCTTTAAAAAAAAATTCGACTTCATACTTCGCCACTTTAAACCTACCGAAGTCCAATGTTAACCTATGGGGACCTTCCCCAGCACTTTTCTAAGTTTTTTTGGGTCGATTAAAAATCCTTCGATCGATCGCTTAAAATCGTTTGATTATCAATTTTTTTTTAGCTTTTGCACTAAAATCCTTCAAATTCGATATTTGAATTCGAAGGATTTTACTTCAAGGGTCGAATTTGAGGGTTTTTTAACCCTCGAAATTCGACCCTTGATAAATCTTAATATCTTATAGGATAGGCAATTTGAAGCTAAATTTTAATTGGTCCTAATTTTTTATCGTTTTTTTTTTAATTAATTAATTTTTTTTGACTCTTTCCAGCTTTCAAATGGGACCCCATCTTAAAAACAAATGCTCTGCAAAGCTACACATTTATTGTTATTGCTACTTTTTATTACTCCTCTTGCCATTCAGACCTCTCCTATTCATAGTCCTGTCTCTTATTCAGATCAGTGCATGGTTGCTAGGGTGATTTAAAACTTAGTAACCCGATTGCTGAAATTTCAAACTGGAGAGCTGCTGCATAAAAAGCGAAATAACTCAAAAAGCACAAATAGTAAAAAATTTAAACAAATTGCAAATTATCTCAGAATATCACTCTCTACATCACACTTAAAGTTAATTTAAAGGAGAACAACTCCTTTAAAGTTGGTGGAAGCTGGAATACCAAGAAGAAACCCATGCAAGCATAGGCAGAATGTAAAAACTCTTTGCAGATACCTGGGCAAATTAACCCCAGTGCAGTAACCCATGGCCAAAAATTAGCAGATCGTTTTGGACAGTCTACTGCAAATCAGAAACTAAAAACAACGCAAAACCTGATTGCTTTCTATGGGTTTATGCATTGGTACAAAACTGTCCAGTATTTGTAAATGAGCCACTAAACCACTAACTGGAAAAGAGAGGACTGATCATATTGTGTAGTTAAATTTGACAAATTTCCCTAAAATCTGAAGTTGCTGCAGATTTCTAAAGGGTCTAGAGAGTGGATTACATAGTTGGATGTCCCCATGAACTACAGTTCTAGTTGGATGCCCCCCATTAACCAAGCTTTCAACACTGTTGTGAGCCAACTGGATTCTGACCTAATGTTACTGGAAAGAAAGGTTTTATTCTCCAGTCTGAAATGATCCATGTGTCCGAATAATCAAAAACAGTGAAATATGCGACAAGCATGATTTATTGTTCTTCGTTCTTGCTCAGGGAAGTTCTAACCATCCTTGACAGATATCACGCTTGCACATAACTTAATAATAAATAAAAATAACTGAAATGCTTCAGGTATTCTGTTACTTTTATGATAAACGTCCACACATTCTTCTGTGTCAGTTGTCACCATGCAGCTAGAACTCATAAATCTGAGCGCTACCCCCAAACGAATCAGTTTCCCACTCAGGCTTTGGCTCAAGTGTTTTGTTGTTACACTACTCTCAATTTTCTCTTACAATACTTCATTTCACGGCTTCTGGATTTATGTTATTTTGAGTATCAGAATAATTTTTGTTTAAGTTCTTTTCACTAAGATATGAATCCGTTGAATTCAAATGTTCTAAATAAGTCAGGTATAGTAAAGTGTTGTCAGAAATTACCAGAATCGTCTAGGAACTGTTCACAGTTAAGCAATTGTATTTACAAAAATTTCGAGTGTAAAATTAAAATTTTTTGGTTAGTACAGGTATGGAGTCTGTTATTCCAGAATGTTTTCTGGATAACACATCTTTCTGTAAACTGGATCTTCAAAACTTGTCTACTAAAAAAATAATATAAATACTAAATAAACCCAATAGGCTGGTTTTGCCTCTAATAATGGTTAATTATATTTTAGTTTGGATCAAGTACAAAGTACTGTTTTATTATTACACAGAAAAAGGAAATAATTTTTTTAAAAACTTGGATGATTTGGATAAAATACCGTCTGACAACAATCTCAGACTAACGTGCAGTCTTTCTCACATCCACTTTGTACTGCTTCACCCCTGCAACACTAGATGAAGTTAACAAACTTCTAGCCTGCTCAAAACCCACAACCTGCTCCCTTGACCCCATACCCTCTCGCCTCCTTTATCCAATCTCTGATACACTCTCTCCTGTACGTACCACCAATTTAACCTTTCACTCTCTACTTTTCCATCCTTTTACAAACGAGCACAAATCACTCCTATCCTCAAAAAACCTTTCCTTGATCCCAGCTCTCCTGATAACTATCATTCAGATTCCCTTCTTCCATTCACATCCAAATTACTAGAAAGGCTTGTTTACAAATGCCTGCTCCAGCATCTCACTCACAACTCCCTTCTCGACCCCTTGCAATCTGGCTTCCGCCCAACACACTCAACTGAAACTGCACTCACCAAAGTAACCAATGATCTTCTGCTGGCAAAGTCTAAAGGTCACTATTCCATACTCATCCTTCTAGATCTCTCTACAGCCTTTGACACAGTTGACGGCACACTTCTCCTAGACATTCTATACTCAGCTGGCATTCATGACACTGCTTTTTCATGGTTTACATCTTATCTGTCTGACCAATCCTTTAAAGTTGCCTTCTCCAACTCTACTTCTACTACATTCCATCTGTCTGAGTTCCTCAAGGCTCTGTTCTAGGCCCTCTGCTGTTCTAGTTCTATACAACTTCGCTAGGAAAACTTACTCAGTCGACTTCAGTATCACCTTTATGCTGATGACACCCAACTCTACTTGTCTACTCCCAATCTTTCTAATTCTGTCCTTTCCCAAAATACAGACTGTCTCTCTGCTGTCTCCTCCTGAATGTTACAGCGCCACCTGAAACTGAACCTTTCAAAAACAGAACTCATTATATTTCCTCCAACATCTTCCCCTGTCCCTCAGATATCACTCACAGTAAACAACTCCACCTTTCATTCCACCACACAGACACACTGCCTAGGAGTTATCCTAGACTCACATCTGTCTTTTTCACCATACATTCAAACTCTTGTCGTATTCAACTGCGCAACATTGCCCGAATACGACCATATCTTAGTTCAAAATCAACTAAAACACTTATTCAGTCTCTTATCATCTCCCACCTTGATTACTGCAACCTACTCCTCGCTGGTATTCCAACAAGTCACCTTTCACAACTCCAAGCTGTTCTAAATGCAGCTGCTAGACTCATTCATCTATCTCACATCTCAACATCAGCTGCTCCCATATGCATGTCCCTTCACTGGCTCCCAATCTCCTCTAGAATCAAATTCAAATTACTAACACTCACTTTCAAGGCCCTTAATAATGAAGCCCCTCCCTATATTTTATCTCTGATCTCCAAATACACTCCTTCACACAACCTTCTTGCTTGTTAGCGCTATATAAATAAATGATGATGATAAAATAGAGCCTATGGTAGACAGCCTTCCTGTAATTCTGGATAATGTTTTTCCAGATAACAGATCCCATACCTGTAGTATTGAGTATTTTTACAAGCAGAATATTGCAGATCCCTGCTATTGAAAACTACCTATTTTTAAAGGACATGTAACCCCCCCCCCACACACACACACACAAACAAAAATGAAATCAGTGAACAGCCTTTTTAAAATCTTTAGATAACTGCCACTCTGGCTGTTAAAAGGTTAACAGTAAGGCTGCAGCATCCCCTTAATCACTTAGAAATCCTTCTCCTCCTCTAACCCACTCTGTCCCTTCCCCCAGGAATTTGCTTTGGCTGTTGGCTCATGAGCATGCTCAGTTCTTCTCAGCTTAGCTCACACCCTCCAGTCTAACGATGCAGCCAATGAAAACATAGAATTGCTGGTTCATATATATACTCTAAAAAATGTGTGTGGCCCAGGTGCTCCTGCCCCAGGCCCTCAGCCCAAGGGAGCTGACAATCCGTGAACAGGTAAACAAAGTTGGAGCAAGGCTCTCAAGTAGGATATGACTAAGTGTCCTAGTGACACTAAACGCGTTAGGCGTGAGATGTTTATCTAAATAAAGATTTTTTCATACTTTTACCTATTAGTCTGATCTGTGCGTGACCTACTTGAGTGTCTTGCTCCAACTTTGTTTACCTGTTCACATAGAAACTCTAGCTGTCTGTTGCTATTTTTTTCTCCTAACCACCTCTCCTGAGCTCAGCTTAATCATTACAGTGCTCAACCCAACAGAACATTTTATCAAAGTATGTTATGTCTGTGTAAACCTGAATTCTGCATTGCATGAACTTTACAGCATACCTGTCCTGTTTGCAGATGTCAGTGTTACGGATGATGTGTCAGAGGGAAAATGGCCACCAGGTAAAAGCTGCTATTTGTTTTAGGAAAATGTGATAGTGCTGGCAAATAGAGGGGGTATATGCAGTACAAATGATGTGGCTTGGGTGAGGAAGATCTGCCCAACTTATATACATGATAGGAAAATGTAGGCTTTACATGTCCTTAGAAACACATTGCAAATGTGAACTTTAAGGTCCAGGAGCCTCATGGCATGCAAATTGTCCCTATTGGAACCAACGATTGACTTTAGAACTGTAAACATTCTCATTCTCTGGTTGACTATACATTTTAGTTGTGCTCATTTTTGCAGGTACCTTTATTGGGAAAATGAGTAAGAAGAGTCAAGACAAGAACTGTCAGTGTCACCTAGATCTGGTATACAGGAGAAGTTCTGGGAGGCCTTCCATAGGCAGATGGTAAATACAGGGCTTCACTTTCTGATGTTCCCTAGCTTGTGCATCTGAATGACGAGGAGGGGGACTTTCTTCCCTGGCCTAACTATGACCCCCATTCTTATAACCAGGGCTAATAAAGCATTTAGATACCATATTAACCCTATAACCAAATTAACCTTATTCACAGAACCCCTTCATCTTTTTAGATCCTATGGGCCCTCAATTTAAAATGCCTCAAAGCATAAACCGTATTCTAGACACACAATCAAATCAGATCACCTGAGAAACTAGATAAACCAAAGAAAAAGCAGATTCACATTCTTGACAGATAACAAGAGTGGGCTTTGTTTATACTGTAGGTACGTAAGAATCACTGGGTCAGGCTTAATAGTATATGACAGGGATGCCACTTTTAGGGATTTTATGTGCTATTGAGGTTTTTCTATTCCCAAGAAAGAGTTTAAGGGTAGTGCAATCAATCTCAGGATTCCTGAAGCAAACTCAGTTTCACGCGTCTGTGGGGTTTTTATGATCTGCACTTGGACCTACAGTGCATGTATAGAAATTAAAGGCACACTAAACAATGGATAGTGTAAAAATAGGCTTAAATACTGAGGAAGGTGAGGGTTGATAAGTTCTTGTTTGTGCATGCTCTTTAATGCTGACAGTGCAGTTGCCAAAAACAAATAAGAAGCATAAAGTTTTGCAGTTTGATACAAGCTAGAAAAGAAAGCAGAAATATGTATGGCTGCTATGCTTAACTGCCCAACACATGCAGCAACACATGCCCATCTGGAAAATATATTTGGGCTCATTTAAAACTTCAGGCATGGAAAAATGGATGCATAGTGACTAAACACTTTTACTAAATGTGCCCAATTATGCCAAATGGCAGTGTGTCCACGTGTTGATGGAGTGGAACACTGGAGTTACCACCACCTTGAATCTTCTGATAAGTCCAGGGTCACCACTGCAGACTCAGTCTGACTTGCCCCTATAGAGTCATGTGCAGATGCCATTTTTATCCAATCTCCACCTCAAAAATGTAAATGCAATTGAGTATTTAACACGCTGGACACAATTGTGCAGAGTTCAGATCCGCATAGGCATACAATTACAACAGAAGCATGGCAAATTGCATCTGCCATTGCATTGTACTTGCAATAATAAACTAACCCTATTGGTTCCAGACCTAGCATCACATATGTTTTAAACACTGTATTCTCATGAGTCTAATTTTAATCCAATAGGAAACTCTATAAAGCAATAAAAGCAAGATTCAGCTCACATTGGCTTTATTCACCAAGATACTTCCATACAAGCAACCTTCAGTAAGTGCCAAGGTGCCCTTTTGCATGCATCATTGCAAGGAAACCTGAAATTAACAGGCCGTATTTTTCCTTTTATTCCCACTAAAGACAAAGGAAGGATATCATTTATTTTTTTATGGGTATACTTAGGAGCTGTGTTTATTTTACTTGCTCCGTTTATTTCTAAGCACCAGGAGTGCAATTATTATGGAAAATTATAAGATTAGGGATGCCGAGAATCATGAATTCAGTTCAGGATTCGGCCATAGATGAGCCTTTTTTTTCATCCAAATCCGAGATTCTGGCCTCACATGTGCTGCCGAAGGTTTGGATTCATTTCAGTATTTGGCTGAATCTATTTGGCCAAACTCCTTACTACAGGGTTTGCAGCAGCCCTAGATAGTACACACACACAGCAGCAGATCCCTTCACACAGTTAAGAGACAGGGTTTCCAACTGAACTTTGTGTTTGAATTTATTTAGCACAGCAAAGGAAAGTTCTGATGTTGCAATAAAGCAGAATCGTAACAGCCTTGCTTTTGAAGAAAAATGTCCTTTCCCAAAGGACCCACAGCCCTACTTGTGCAAGTTGAATCCGATAAGCAAATGAGAAGTTCACTCACAGTCCTTTGGAGATTCCCAGTGCTTTCTCTACGATGCAGCTGCACCTCAATCCCTTTCTTTAGGGCAACAGCTTGTAGCTAGTCCTTGCTACCAGAGAATTAGCCTCCTTGTGAATAAAATCTCAAGTCTCCAGCAACAATCCTTATGCCAAATAAAACCTGGTTTCATGCAGAATTCCTCATACAGCCTTAAGGTGGCCATACACGGAGAGATCCGCTCGTTTGGCAATGTCGCCAAATGAGTGGATCTCTCCCGATATGCCCACCTTGAGGTGGGCAATATCGGGCTGATCCGATCGTGGGCCCTAGGGCCCACGATCGGATCCTAACGAATAGTAATGGGCAGTCGGATCACAGGACCGCATCAACGAATAGATGCGGCCGCGATCCGATGGGATTTTTCGTCCCATCCGATCGAGATCTGGCCTACTTATTAAAATAAAACGCCTTCCCCAAATCACATTTAACTTTCTGTTTAATCCCAAATTGTGTCAGTCTGTGAACTGATTTCAGGTCCTTCAGTGCAGAGCAAAACAACAACAGAAAAATCCAATTGCATGATTCCTCCTAGGTATTGTGTATATGAACATCCTAGCTATGCACAATATCTGTCATTGATTTAAGGCAAGCCTTGGTAGTACAATAATACACTCCATTAGAAACCCGTGTCAACAGCACTTCCATTCCCTGCAATCTACTCTAGGATTGAAACATTTTCTGCTTCTTTCCCGATCTGTATTTACGCTATGGCTATTTTTATGCCAAGCAATTTTATAAAGAGCCATTACACCTACTCTGAAGATGATCGGCACATGTGGGGACTTAAACCTGGGACTAATGTCAACCAGATCTGGGTTCAAGGGCACGTTTACTGTTCAACTAAGGACCAGGCACGTTTAGCCCACCTAAAGGTTATAACTAAAGGTATATAAGTAATAAAGTACCCCTGTTGTAAAGTATAAGTAGTAGTATATTATATATCAACCAACATTTCATGACTAGGCACAAGGCCACAAGAGTAGTAGTTTTTATGTAAGTGCAGGAACTTTTACATTAGGGGGGTGTATTATCTCACAAGTCTTCATTAAATACTAGATGTGTATGTTTATACTGCTGCACAAAAGTTAAACCTTATAACCAATGAGAGCTGAGAAAATCTTGCACCTTGTGATTCTGGTAAATCTTCCTATCAGAAGCAACCGGCTGTACCGTGATATATACTCATCAATAACAAAAGCAAAGATAAGTCTATTCACTCTCCAGATGTCCTTGTTGAAAGAGAATACAGATGCACAACATTCTTGCCAAACTCATAAGCATATGAGTCATATTAAAACCTTAGACTTGGCTCTTCTGTATTTTCTGATAAATAATAAGTGTAATTTACACCACATCATATTGACCTTTATGGCTCCCCTCGACCAGTCCCAGACCCTTGCAAGGACCAACATGAATGTACCTGTGATAGCTTTAAAGGAGAACTAAAGCCTAACTAAAGAAGTACCAGCTAGAAATGTTGTACATTATGTTTTGGGCTACTGTACCAGCCCAAGGCTTCCACGGCCCTTTAGCAGGGAAGATCTGTGCCTCCAAAGATGCCCCAGTAGCTCCCTGTCTTCTTTTCTGCTGATTCACTTTTCTGTGCTGTCACTTACTGAGCTTAGGGACCCACTCACAATATACAGAACACATAGAATAGAAATGTCACAAAAGTAGGTTGAATACAAATTAATAAAGGTAATTACTACATGACAGCACAGAAACCTGTGCAATTAGCATCAGAATTTAATAATCAGCCCTGTAGCATCAGCTTATATTACAGGCCAACCTCATTTTCTACTTGATAATTAGTGACGACCCCTAAGCTTAGCTTCTCAACAGCTGCTCAGAGCCCACTGAACATGTGAGTGTCACAGACACTTTCCAAGATGGTGACCCCCTGGGACAAGTTTGAAGTCCTGGATCATTGCTGCTATTGACAAGCTGAAACTTTCGGCTGATGCAATAAGTTCAGTATATAAAATATGCCATTTTTAGACACATTCATTTGTAGGGCTTAGTTCCCCTTTAAACCCTAGCTGTGCCTTCATATTGGCACTCTTTTAAGGTTTTTGGTCAAGAATTAAGATTAAGAATTAATTTAGCTACAGGGTGCTAAAACATGTTAAAATGTGTATAATTCCCTTTGTAGTCAGCTTTTCCATTTATCTATGTATACAGTATATACATTTTTGCACTTCTATATTATCCACATTCTTAATTAACCTAAAAGTCAGCAATACTATCAAACAAAGAGAAGGAATACACTATCTAAGAATATTCAAAGTAGTTAACAGGGCTTGCATAAACAGTAGATAGTCCTGTTGCTTTTCGTTTGAGATCCATATGAGACATTAGCAGCATGTTAGCATCTGTTAGAAGAATAATGTGTGTCCTTTTGCTTCTTTGCTGTTGCTATGAAACAAGTCTGGTCTCTGCAGAATAATAAACACAATTTTATTCGGAAACCTGAAGCTTATTTCACGCTTTTCAATTTATTTGGAGTTGTGGTTCTTCAGCATTATTTAAGCAAAGAAAGAGAAAGATCCTCACACACTTTGGTCTGGCTCTTAAATACGGATTGTTTTAAATAACAGAAGCATGAACAGAAAAGACAAAACAGCTATCTGGTTTAACGCTCTGTAACCAACTTACTGTTTTCTCTAGATGACCATCATTTGGGCAGGATAACAATGTAGCACTACATTAATTTGGATTACCAAATAAATTGTGGTTTATCTGCTGGTTCCTAATCAACACAGAGAGAGCTGGCATCTTTGTTTCTGGTCCCATGGTTATGCTTTAAGGGGGTCCTTTGTTCAATCCCTTGTGGCATTAGCTGCACTAATAATAATCAGCAGCCAATTGTGCTTTTGATCCAGTCCACTTTTCTATTTATATTTTGTCATATTCAGTGACACATGGTATTATTAGGGAGCAGAAGGAGGTACCATAATACCTGATGAAGGCGTACACCCCTGAAAATGTGTGTGTATACCTGGATGTTGAGAAATAAAGTCAAGGCATATACAAGTATGGGACCTGTTATCCAGGATGCTTGGGACCTTGGGGTTTCTCAGTAAGGGATCTTTACATAATTTGAATCTCCATATCTTAAGTCTACTAAAAAATCATTTAAACATTAAGGGGCAAATTCATCAAGGGTTGAATTTCGAGGGGTTAAATCCCTCGAAATTCGACTGGGGAATAGAATCGAATAGAATCGAATAGACAATTCGGGCGAATTTACGCGCTGGCGAATAGTCGAATTGGCAAATATTCGCCAGGCGAATAGGCGCTCGATCGAATATTCGCTCGAAGGATTTTCATTCGATCGAATGCCTTTTTATTCAATCAAAAACTTGGAAAACAAGCCTATGGGACTTTCCCATAGGCTTTTAAAGCAATTTGGTAGGTTTTAGGTGGCGAAGTAGGCAGTCGAAGTATTTTTAAAAGAGACAGTACTTCGACTATCGAATGGGCAAATAGTCGCAGCGTTTTTGTGCTCGATCCAGTACTTCGACTATCGAATGACGAATAGTCGCAGCATTTTTGCGCTCGATCTATTCGAATCATTCTACTCAGGCGAATTTACGCCAATTCAATAGTCGAGGAGCACAAAAAACTACTCGAAATTCGAAGTTTTTTTACTTCGAATCCTTCACTAGAAGTTAGTGAATCGGCCCCTAAAATAAACCCAACAGGACCATTTTGCTTCCAACAAGGATTAATTATACCTTAGTTTGGATCAAGTACAATGTACTGTTATCATTATTAGAAAGATAAAGGAAATCATTTTTTTTCAACTTGGATGATTTGGATAAAAATGAGTCTATGGTAGACAGCCTTCCTGTAATTCTCTGGATAATGGGTTTCCGGATAACATATCCCATACCTGTAGTATAAGGGCAGGACTACACGGCCGATTTTAAATAAATAATTTTAATATTTAAAAATGATTTCCTTTTTTTACTGTTAAAATGAAAACGTACCTTATGGTCGATCCTTACTAAGATATAATTATTCGCAATGCACTTTGAAATATTCTGTTTGTTGAAATACTCTTTAGGGCAGGACTACATGGCTGATTCCGCCGTGATCCGTCACGTTGGATGTGACGGAAATAAGCACACTGCATCTGCATCTGACAGTCGTGTCGCATCAACAATGCGACACAATCCGACACTACCATTACTCACCTTGTCTCTGTCGCATCTGACGTGACGCCTGCGATTTTGCGCAGCGCGTCGGATCATGTCGGAATCGGCCGTGTAGTCCTGCCCTAAAGAGTATTTCAACGAACAGAATATTTCAAAGTGCATTGTGGATAATTATATCTAAAGGTGGCCATACACGGGCCGATAAAAGCTGCCGACAGACTGTGTCGGCAGCTTATTGGCCCGTGTATGGGGGCCCCCGACGGGCTTCCCCGATCGAGATCTGGCTGAAAGTCGGCCAGATCTCGATCGGATGGGTTTAAAAATCGCGTCGGATCGCGGCCGCATCTGTTCGTTGATGCGGTCCCGCGATCCGACCGCCCGTTTGAGAATGCTAGGATCCGATCGTTGGGCCCTAGGGCCCACGATCGGATCTGCCCGATATTGCCCACCTCAAGGTGGGCATATCGGAGGGAGATCCGCTCGTTTGGCGACATCGCCAAACGAGCGGATCTATCCATGTATGGGGACCTTTACTTAGGATCGAGCATAAGGTACTTTTTCATTTTAACAGTAAAAAAAGGAAATCATTTTTAAATATTAAAATTATTTGATTATAATGGAGTCTATGGGAGACAGCATTGCCGTAATTCAGAGCTTTCTGGATAATTGGTTTCTGGGTAAATAATCCCATACCCATACTCTGCATATTTTGATAATCCTGTGTGCAGTAAGCCTTTAATAATAAATACCGGTAGCCATTATTTGCACAAACAAATGAGGAAAGAATTGGCAGCACCCAAATGCAGCCTGTGTGAGTTTAAATTCATTTTTTAGGTGTTAGTACCACTTTTTGGCCAAAATTTGTAAGCTCACAAGCCCCTCATTTAACCTAGTCCCACACTGTCTACTGTGCACTAAATATTGACATGCCTTTAAAATATTGTGGTACTGTGTCTGAGAGAATTCTATAGGTAAAGTACATATCTCCCAGAAGACTCTATTATTATTATGATTATTATAACATGTATGTTGAGAGCACAAACACATTGCCCAGCTCTGTAACATAAATGTGTTCATACAAAGAAATCACATGAATTAAACATACAGAGTTACATAACGACCAGTACTGGTACAAAAGGTGAGAAAGACCCTGTGCAAAGGAGCTTACAATCTTAAGCGAAGGGAATGAGACACAAGTGTGGGAGTGGCCAAGATCAGAAATAAGAAGGTGAGAGGTTTATAAGGTAGGGTTCTCTATAAAAAAAAGTGTGTTTTAAGAGATATTTTGAAAACACAAAGGTTGGGAGAAAATGGGACAGACTGTGGGAGAGAATTCCAGAGGTAGACCCAAAATATGAGCAGAATAACATGCTGTGAGCACAGGTGATGTGAGTGACGAGACCCTGGGGGAGGGGAGCTCTGCCACATGAAGTAGGAAATCTGTGTGAGACTGAGAGAAAATGAGTTAATGGCTCTCTGAGGCAAAGAAGATATTCTGCTGTGTGAAGTCTGTGGCAGAGTGAGGTATGGCCTAACCAACTAAGTGGGACTAATGCTTTGTTGTAAAGCTCAGGAACCTGTTCTACCCTGTTGGAACAGGCTGTTCTGCCTATTGGACAAGAACTGTAAGTTGACGTACTTCTATTACACTATTCCAAGTTTCCTTTTCTGTGGAAAACTCTGTTGTGAATAAATCATGTGGATTTCTGTTAAAATGACCTGGATGTCTTTGACATTCTACTGTAAGAAGTTATTGTTGCGGGCGGCTACTATTTGAGTGAAATTGCCACAACGGTAAATCCCTAGCAGCAATGTGCATTACGTGTCACTGGGTGGTAGAAAAAAGCTGTTCACTTTTTGAGGGGCGTTTTCAGTCATTGAGCCCGTGCAACTGGAACTCACTTACCCTTTGCTCAGAAACTTCAGTGAGGCCAGCAACGAAGCTTGTAAAGCAACTGTCCACCTCTGAGTTTACTGTTAGTATCATGTGGAAAGTGATATCTAAGACAATTTGTAATTGGCTTTCATTTTTTATTTGTTGTTTTTTTTTAACTTATTTAGCTTATTCAGCAGCTCTCCAGTTTGCAATTTCAGCAATCTGGTTGCTAAGTTCCAGATAACCCTAGCAACCATGCATTGATTTGAATAAGAGACTGGAATATGAATAGGAGAAGGTCTGAATAGAAAAATGAGTAATAGAAAGTAGCAAAGTAGTACAGTATCCAAACGCACTGCTAGTTCAGTCCAGTATGGAAGTGCAGCTTTCCCCGATCAGGTCACCAATATCCTGATATATGGACTTTAGAATCTACACGTGTACCAGTAGTCGGCAATAAAAGAATTTTCACAGCATTAATATGCTTTTTGAGTGCTCTCCTCAGTTTCTAAGCTTCTAATAAAAAGTAGCAATAACAATGCATTTGTAGCGTCACAGAGCATTTGTTTTCTTGTTGGGTTCAGTGATCCCCATTTGAAAGCTGGAAAGAGTCAGAAGAAGGCAAGTAATTAAAAAAATTATAAGAAATAAAAAATGATTACCAGTTGAAAAGATGCTTAGAATTAGTCATGCTATAACATAATAAAAGTTAACTTAAAGTTGTACCAAAAAAATACCCTTTCCCTTAAAATGAACCCAATAGTAAATAGACCCCTTAGGGAGCTCTCACCACAAGCAAATATAATTCGCTTCACTGGTGGATAAAAAGTGCACCATATCAATCAGTAAGGGTAGAACTACACGAGCATCTTCAACGGGATTCTGGTGGATCCAACGTGGTTTGACAATACGCAGGCATCAAGTCGGATGTGATGGAAAATAAGGTAAGCAATAGCAATGTCAGATGTTGTTGCAGCGTTCATCCAACCTGACACAACTGTCGGATGCAGACACTACATGCTGTCATGTTGTGTCGGATGAATGCTGCGACAACATCTGACATTTGTATTTCTTACCTTATTTTTCGTTACATCAACTTGACACATGCGTTTTGGCGCACCATGACGGATCCGCCAGAATCGCATTGAAGATGCTCGTGTAGTTCTACCCTTAGCCTCATGAGCAGAGCTGTGCAGTTCATTTTTCCACTCAGGGTAGAACTCCACAAGCGTTTATCATCGGATCGACGCCCGGCGACAAAATGCACACGAAAAGTCAGATGGAGACGCAGGCATCAAGATTCTAATTGGACTGAATGAAAAGTAGCAGGTTAAAAACTAAATTACATCCGAATCGACACGACTGTCAGATGTGGACCCAGAAAGCAGCATCTTCATCCGGCAGTCAGACCGTGTAGTTGTTACCTCCGACTTCATTCAGTCCGATTATATCTTGACGTGTGAGACTCCATCTGACTTATCACATGCGTTTTGTAGGCGGGTGTCACCTACCCTAAGAATATGACTAAGATGCTGAGTAATATCTGTTAAAATTATCGTTTGCCTTGCAAGTATAACATGATTACATTTTTTTTTTACTATATACAGTATGTGTGAACAACTAAGGTTGCATTCAATAAAGTGGAAAACAAATTATGTGTTACTATGGTCACATTTCTGTATACAACTGTATACATTCCTTACAACTTGCCCTATAACAGATAGATGGGCCACACCTGGTGTCACACTCTTGCACCACATAGTGCTCTTGCACTTCTTCCCTGGGGCTTTGTAAAGACTTCCTATGTTTCCGACATTTATATATGAATGGGTATATTTTAAATGACCATCATTTGCATGTGTATTGTGAGACAATTTGCAGTTGTTGTTTTTTTTAGTTACTTAGCTTTTTATTTAGCAGCTCTCCAGTTTGCAATTTCGGCAATCTGGTTGCTAGGGTCCAAATTACCCTAGCAATCATACAATAATTTGAATAAGAGACTGGAATATGAATAGGAGAAGGCCTGAATAGAAAATACGTAGCAAAAACAATAAATGTTTATACAGAGAATGTTTTTTTAGATGGGGTCTGTGACCCCCCATTTGAAAGCTGGAGTCAAAGGAAGAAGGAAAATCATTTAAAAACCATAAAAAGGAATAATGAAGACCAATTGAAAAGTTGCCTAGAATTAGCATACTAAAAGTTAACATTGTCCCACATTAGGTTGATAAGCAATCTGCGCACACAAAAAAATATACATTATTTTTTTATGGAAGAAATCTGAAGCAACTCCAATGGCTTAGTCTATGGAAGCAGCAGGGAGGAATTAGTGATATAGGAAAGATAACTTGCAGAGAGATTTTGCTTTAGCAAGTCTAATTTGTGGTAGCCAGGCTAAAAATAGCTGGACTTCGGTTAAATTGCTATATTCTTGCATATAATATTCGTAATGGAATTATACATAATGAGACAAATTGGAATGCAAATTCAGTAGGCCTGATGAAAATGTGATCCATAGCACATTAAATGCTTAAATGGAAATTTTCAGTGATATATCCTTTAGTACAGTAGTAATACATATATAACTGTAAGACTGTTTGTTTCTCATTCATTTATTTATATGCAATAAAAGCTTTTTGCATGCTAGTAAATAATCCCTTGAAGGATTTATCCGGTCGGTGGGTTGGACAGTTCCGTCACCTCTTGTAATAATGTATTGAGTTGGATTGTCCAATAGAGGCTTTCGGCTGTTTTCCTTTGAGACAGCATTCTCAGTTCTTGGTTTTCCTGCTCTAGTCTTTTCTTCTCCTGAATCAGGTTCTTCTCAATCATGTCTCTGTATTCCACCAGCTGGGCTTCCTGTTTGCGGAGTAATTCATTTTTTATCTCGATAACAGTTTTCAGACTCTCAATTTCCTCCTTCACAAATTCTTCTGGGTTTTCTTCATCCAGAATCTCTGTATCATAGTTGTTCTCCTGGACAAGGGGACGCCCCTGCATTAGCACGTCATTGATAGAGAATAGCTGGGCTTTAAGCTCTGCCACTGTGTCCTGGGCTGACGTCATTTGCTCCTCAATGTTTTCTATCTGTTCAGTCAATTTTATTTCCTCCCATGGAATCTGCTCTTCCAGACAGATCTCAATAAGATTTTTATCTGTCACAGCCTGAAATAAACATTTATACACATAAACTTTCCAATGATGGATAAGGATAGCAAACGTCAAAAACATAATTCACATGACTTATTTTAGCATACACTTGGCTTCAAATAGGTTGGTTATTGGCAATAGTCACAGACCATCATATTTAATAAAAGGCACAAGATAGCCCAGGTATGGTAATTAATGGTAATAAATAGGTGGCCGGCAAATCCTACCTGCTTATTGGTTGCTATGGTTGAACTGAACTGTAACAAAGTGCTCCCCTTTTATTACATAACATACTATACTACTACATGTTTGGAAAAAACCCGTTATCCAGAAAGCTCCAAAATACGGAAAGCCTGGCTCCCATACACCCCATTTTATCCAAAATTTTTTATTTTTTTAATGATTCCCTTTTTCTCTGTCATAATAAAACAGTACTTTGTCCTTGATCCTAATTAAGATATAATTAATCCTTATTGGAAGCAAAACCAGTTGGGTTTGTTTAATGTTTACATGATTTTCTAATTATGGTATTACGGAATGAAAATCCAAATTAGGGAAAGATCCATTATCCAGAAAACCCCAGGTCCAGAGCATTCTGGATAACCGGTCCCATACCTGTATAACAACTTCCAATAAGGAACTTTTTCCATAACATTTCCGTTGCAAAAACCTCCATTAAAATAAAATTTTTCTGCAATTTTGCATTAAATTGTAGAAATTAATTATGACCATTTTCCCAAATTGCTGTTCTCCATAAATTTCCAAGCCACATGAAGAATGTTTTTTTTTTTTTAAGATGAAAAAAAATTTCTTTATCCACATGCCAAAATTCAGAACACTTCCCATTGGCCTTTGTTGCATCTTGGCAGAGACGTGATTTCACTTCTCATGGTTTTGCATTACAGTGAAACCTCAATTTGACATACCCTAATTTAAAAGTTCTTCATAATTTTACACCATGTTTTTGCGGTCCCACCAATATAATGTTTTTATGAATTTACATTTTCCCAGATTTTACACCATTTTTCTTTTTGATCCCCTGAAAAAACATAAAATAGAGGTTCTACTGTAGTTGGATTTTCAATTGTAAAATAGCAAATTGTAAAATTGCAATTGTTTCCAGTGCTAAAATATGTTCACAATTACCTAGACTATGCCTTAAAGCTTTCAATGATGCAGTTGCCATCGTTAATAAAAGTGCCCCCAATTTAAGATAATCTGTAAATATTTTACCTTTTCGCTTTTGCATTGAAAGCAACATATCCTTGTTAAATATCTTGTAACTACTGCCCAGCACATTATAAATCAATGTGGCCTGTCTGCTCTGTTCAATGCAACATCTACAATGTGAGCTTCGGCTGTATACAGTGTAACATGGGAAGTGAGACCAACTATATTCAGACCTCTAAAGCTACTGTTCAACTGACATTTTTGCCTGTTAATTTGAACTCGGTACACACAACAGCCCTTTATCAAGCTGTTTTATAGCAAATAAATAAAATACATAAAATGCAATATGCTGTCAGTAAATTAGTTATTGCTTGAATATGTTGTAGAATAATATGTTCTATAATACAAATGACTCACGTCTCTACAGTAAAAGACCTGCAGAAAAGGGACCCAAGACATAAGTGTCATACACATTAAATACTTTATCGACACAGCAAGGCAACTCAGAATGATATTTTATTGGTAGGCTGTATTGTGCAGGATAATAACATTGAACTGAAACTATATGCAAACAATTGCAACAGCAGTGATTTGTTCTGTAGTCATGGTCTGCAATACAGAAAGAGCAACATTAATAAGGAAGCTCACCTTTAAAATCTAATATAAGCCAACTTCTCTTCTAATATATACAAAGCATGGGTTGCGTGCATAGTTAGGCATGGGATAATCCTTGCCCCAGCATCTTATTTGATGCTGTGGACAACTTCATCTGGCAAGCTTAGTCCTTTTTTGCCTATGCTGATAAGTGATCTATGTAAGTTACCATTTTGTGCTTGATCTGACACAGTGCTTGGTAACTTGGAGTTGCAAAGCTTTAATACATTAGCCGCAGAGAGTTTCAGTTTACTCGTTGCTGTGAACTATACGTTGCTAGTGATGGACGAATCTTTGGGGTTTCGATTCACCGAAAAATTTGTGAATTTACGGCAAAATTTGCTAAACAACGAAAAATTCACTAAACACATTGAACTCAATGGGCGTTAAAATAATTTTGACTCGCAACAATTTTGACTCAATAGAAATTTTTATACATGCAACTATTTTGTCCAAATGCATTAAAGTCAATGGGAGACTGAATAATTTTGACATGTGACAATGTTATGCGCGCAACAATTTTATTTTTGCTGCGGCGGATTTTCGCCGTAGTTTCGCTAATTTATTTGCTGGTGGCGAAATGTGGAAATTCACCGGAAATCCATGCCTGGCGTATTTATTCACCCATCACTATACGTTGCCACTATATCTTAATAAAGACCCACCCATCCCGATAGACAGCAGTTCAAAGTACAGATTCATCAGTGCAAGTAGCATTAGTAAGTGCAACAGAATCACATATGCATGGATGGCTTTTTTTTTTTTTACCTGCAAACCTGAATTTTAATAAATAAGGCCCTGAGCTTATATCAAGGCCAACTCCAGCAGCAGCGAGCCAAGTTTTCTCTCACAAATATGCTTACCTAATATGTCTTCTCTGAAAAACCCTGGTACTCCCATTTATTAAAGTGTCCACACTGAGCCAACTGGGCATCAGATGGAGCAAACGCTGTTTGTCATATTAAAGTGGAGGCCCCATACATTAGGGAGCATAGTGCAGTTCACCTATCTATCCAGCGTGCCTTTGTGTATAAGTGCGTATTTCAAAGCTACCCTAGAATTCTGGCACTTGTTTTGCACCACCTTGGGGAAAATAAATACCAGTAATGTTTGAATACAATTTCCCAAAATAAATCAATATTATTGTTGTTATTTAGCCAATTTCGAGTGACAAGGGCTTTGTCAATAGATAGGATTGACTGGCATATAAACATTACAAAAGCCCTCTCAATTGAGGTACAATTTGCAAGTAGTTAGTAGCCCTTATATAGAAACTACAGAAAACCCTGCAACAATATTATATGTAGGGACTCATAAGGTTAATGCTCCCCTATGGCATTAAACCCCTACACTTCCTTATTCCCTAGCTGCTGGGTGGAGGGGGATGTATCCAGTTTTGGTTATTAACATAATGTGTAAAGTGTATCATTGGCCCAGAAGCTGATGGCCACTTCCTGTCACACTTCAGTATAGTGCTGGGCAGAGGGTGGACCTTCTTCTTTTGCCTTCCACTTTAGGAGGGAGTTGATGTTGCTTGAAGCCTGGTACTCGGGCCCCAGTAAAGGAGAAGGCCTCAAGGCCCATGGTGGCGAGGCCTTTGGTGAAGTTGGGGATACAGGGACCCTGTGAATGAGGTGTAGTCAGGACAGGGTTGATTCTGTAAGAGCACTTTCTAGGAAAGTGAGACAGAATTATATAGCAAGAGCAGTCTGTGCTCCAACTAGGACAAACAGCATGGGGTAGCTCTCTGGCCTGTAGTGTAGGGCTCACAGGGGGTCATTTCTAAACACTGGGCAAATTTGCACCTGGGCAGTAACCCATGGCACGCGGCCCATGGCCCATGTTACCCGACATGTACACTATGTGTATATCTCAAAGGATTGTGAGTATGAAAACCCTGATTTGCACTTTAAGAGAATAAATCCTGTTAATTTTTGTTATGTTCAACTTTCTGGCTTCCAGTTTTTTTTTTAAATTAATAATACAGCATAAGTGAGTTATAGTCCAATTAAATCTCCCCTTCACCCTTTCACGTAGCAAAGGCCCATCCTGTGGAAAGAAGATCAAATTTAACCGATACTGGAGATGGTCTAACCTAGCTTAGATGGAGTTACGTATACATGGATCCTGTAATATTTCCATTAGGCAAAAGAAAGAAGAAACAAATGTTATCTCTGGTATGTTTTACCAGTGCACCATCCTTATTCTGTGTTAGCTTGATATGAACTTCTAGCCGGAACGGTTACCATCTAGTTTGAATGGTTACCATCTTAGCCATTTTATTGTGTATTAAAGTATATAAAAATGCAAACGCAATGCAACTGCTCACCCTGGTGTTAACAAGGTTGCTGCTGGCATAGCTAATTAACCCTAGGGTTCATGCTTGAATGGGAGAATGTAATAAAGATGGAACATTTGCTCATGGGTAGAAACCCTGAACTACCAATATGCTGGTAGCAAATGCTAACTGCTGACTTGACTTTGAACCTTTTAAATCATTACAAAGTAAAACTGGCAATATCTCAAAAACCCTGTATACCCTTTAAAAAGCATATTACATTTATCATATATGTTTACTCCACCCCATAGGCTTCTTGATGCTTTCCAAAAGCTTGTTCTGCATTTAATTACATCATTTAAGTTACATACAAACTCTGACTTTAGGTTAGTTTATATATTTAATCATCCAGTTATTTAAAAAAAGACCATTTTTTATCCAACAGCTAGGGATGAGTTTTATTATACTGCTGTTCCTGTGCAGTCTTCCTTCATTATTTGAAATTGCTTGCAAAGCTTCAAAGATGATCAGAACAAAAGCTGAATTCTCTTTGATAAACCCTGGAAATGGGGTTTTATCAAAACCGAGGTCTCAGTAGTGATACAAGTAGTATTCTGATCTAGAAGAGAGTTGAATGGAGCCAAATAAAATGTACTTTTGATACTGGTAGCCTTGTCTTATAACCATGCAACATTAGGCAAATATATAGCAATGGTTTTGTGTTTATCCATGAAATGTAGATACTGATCAGATAGTACATCAGAATAACACAGAGGGTAGGAGAGAAGCAGCAAAAGATGGAGAAGAAGAAGATTGGATCAGAGAGTGGATGTAGGATGAAAGCCCCCTAATTTTGCATAAAAACTTTATTTCTGATTGTTACTATAATAATAATAACATAATAAATACCCTCAAAATTTTTGCTTGATTGAGTTTAGCACATAGGAGAACCCATGTGATCTTCAAACCATACCCATTGACCTGTAATGCAATGCACCTTTCCAACCTCCTATTGGGAGAGCCATGTGGTCCTTCCACCCATTATTCAATGAACCCTTCTGACCTAGGAAACTATAGGTGCATAGGTCTGGTAACCAATATGTCTGTTATTCTATCAGATGCTTGCCTACATTGCCTGGTAAATGGTGACTGGATTCCGTGGGTTACTAGACCTGTTACAAATCTTCAAACCTGTATAACATTATCTAGAACTCAACTTGATAAGTTAGGGCTCTTACTGACGAGCGGTTGAAGCTGTGCGGCTGAACGCAGAAAAATGGAACACAGGGGAGCACAGGAAAAGACGCATTAAGCTTTTTCACTGGGGCTGTACTCACAGAGGCGTGTGTAGGCGCCGAACGCAGGAAAAATGCAGCATGTTGGGTCTCAACCTGCGTTCGGCGCCTACACGCACCTGTGTGAGTACAGCCCCATCGAAAAAAGCTTAATGCGCCTATTCCTTCGCTCCCCTGCGGCTGAACGCAGAAAACGAAACGCAGGGGAGCGCAGCTTAAACTGCTCGTCAGTAAGAGCCCTCAGAGCTGATAAAAAATAGGTGTTTGCACCTGAGACAATGGCTCATAATGCAAGACTGAAAATGCAAGCTGAGACCGTATTACCTGTACAGATATTGGAAGTTATCTACCACAATCACCCTGTCGATTAGACAAAAGAAAAAAATTAGAAAACAAATGAAGTATAGTATTCCTTTAACAGTAAACCATATTTTTTCCTATGGTATCCTGTAGAGAGTAATTAATTATGTCTCATCCATGGTTTTCTTCAGTGGTGTCCTGCAGAGGGTAATTATTAATGTCATTGCAGCTGCTCTTTTGCCTCAACTACATGAAAGGGGAAGGGGATTGAGAGAAAAACACAGCCCCAATGGAGAACAGGAAAATACAGAAATATACATTTGTTGTTAATCATAATCAAGACTATCCCAAGTGTTAACCCTTTCCATGTTACAGATTGAATCATCAACCCTATTCTGCGACAAGGAAAGGGCACGATTCTTAAACAGAGCATATTGGAGGGTTTTTTTGTTTGCAAATCCACATAACTGTAATTAAATTAAATATATGCATCTGCACTGATACCTGCATTTAAAGGACAATAAGCTTTGCAATGACTTAGCCACAATCAGAATATTGATGCTTTCTCTAATTAGCCATGGCATTATCCCTCATGGATACAGCATTTCATGTTGCTTATACGTGTAGAACTCAAAGGATCATACTGGGCCAGATTATTAAATAATGCACCCCTAGGTGGAATTCAATCATTATTTAAGAAAATTCCTCTTTGATGTTTTGACAATGTGTGTTCTCTATTCCTCAGTGATGGGAATTCTCAAATCAAACATGTGTGCGTGGCATTTCTGTGTTGGCAGCAATGTCTTTCACTGAAGCATGAGCCCACTCTGTTAAAGTAAATGTTAGTCTTTTATTCTGTGCATTTAAAGGAACAACATAACCTATTTACAGTATATGCAGGGTTTTTCATGTAGTTTGTTTTCCTGCAAACGGCAGTGAACCATTTTGGCCCAAAGAGCTTTATTTATCAGCATATTCATATCTACTGATTTCACTATGAGCAGCCATGCTTATTCAGTTGAACCACGCTTGTTTGAAAACACTTGTGTCTATTGGCCAAATTATCAGCAAAGTGGAGGAATGCTTACCAGGCTTTGCAAGGAAGAAAAAGGCATCTCACTATTCTTTTCTTGTGCACAGAACAGAATGCTTTCATATTTATTGTGCAAGGAAGTGTAAAAACGTTTAACTGTAAAAACAGTTTAATCTTGTTGCCCCATGCCAGGGCTTTTGTGGCCTTGCCACAAATCCGAGCCTGTTGATATTTCTCCCTTTTTTGCCCAGACTTCTGTCTTCCTAAAAAGTGTTTTTATTTCTATCTTCCTGTGTTACTATGCTTATAGGGATAATGTAAGTTTGCTACTTGTCTAGTAACTCATCACAACCAACCAGGTAGCATTTATTGGTCAGAAAACCTTACTGGTTGCCACAGATTACTACACCCGAACATGCTTAGTGCTTGTATTACATAAGGGGTAACAAACATCTGATTGGGTTCCTAGATGTATGCAAATGTGTAGTCCATGCTCTCCCCACTTGTATTACAGTAAGCACTATTTTACCTTAGATTAATGCTCAATACACCAATACACCATCACATATACTGGAGAACGTTGTACACTAACACGAGTAGTGCAAAATGGGCACCAATGTCTTTTAACAACTGATAACTGTTAATCAAGTGAAAGGGCCAAATGCAGACGCCACAGTAGATTCAATAATTGAAGCAGCTTTTGTTTTCACTCAAACTGGGAAAATAGAGCCTTTAGAGGGCACATTTTAAGTGGACTAATGTGGATTCACCTGTACCCTTGGGTCCCTGAGCTAATAGATTATTTACACAGTGAACTAATCCCCCTCTCATTTCTTGGTGGATCTATCATATCTTGGCTGCTTACTAAATAGATACCAGTAACTTGTTCATCTAGAGCACCTCTAACCCCATCAATGGCTATTCTGTTTGTGCCTTTTAAAGGGATAGAAAACACTCCTTTTCAACATGAGCTCAATGAATAGGTCCTGGTGTTGCCTTTTTCCAGGTGTTATAACAAAGAAATATGTTATTTTTAAAGTTTCACTTTATCACTTCCTGTCACTTCCCTCTGGTGAGCAGATGAAAGATGAATTCCCAGTCCACTGAGAAGCCCTCTAATAATGAGTTGGTCAAAGACTGCAGCTGAGGGACGGAAAGGGTTCCTCCGGATGCTAAGAAGCTTAAATTATGGTAGGAGTGAGGGTTGACTATTTGCACTCATTTAGTAAATAAGCCTTTTATCGGACATACAGTATATTTTAACTGTAACTTACTTTGTAAATAAATACTGCGTGTTCCTTCATTAATTCATTAGTAGATATTCTTTTGAAATATAGGATATGCCATGTAAATTTATACATTCATGGGGCCACATCTGGTCTGCGTTTCCAAGAAAAGTCAACAAACGGGTCATTGGCTCTGAAATATGCTGTGAATGGTACATCCTTGATTTCATGCTTTGGTGCTTTCTAATATCACTTTTCATCACACTGCTATGTAATGTATTTACTAATAAAATATTTGATACACTGCAAGATCAGTATTTTAACTCTCAATCACCCTTGGATTCCATTTTTGTTTAAAGGACAAGGAAAGTCCAAAATAGAATAAGGCTAGAAATGCTGTATTTTGTATACTAAACACAAGCATGAACTTACTGCACCACAAAGCCTAATCAAACAAATGATTTATGCTTTCAAAGTTGGCCATGGGGTCACCATCTTATAACTTTGTTAAACATCTTTGCCTGACCCTGACCCTGCACATGCTCAGTGTGGTCTGGGCTGCTTAGGGATCGTCATAAACAAAGCTGCTTGAGTTCTGCATGGCTGGGAAGTAAGGCGGGGGCTAGCCCTGCTGTTCATAAGTATGATTGTTTCCCTGCTCAGCAGTTAGGGACCGTCTGACAATTCCTATCCACAGCAGTAAATTAAGGGAGAATTTCACTGCATACAGTCAGGTTTATTGTAAAAACGGTGCACATTTTTTAATTAAAGTATATTGGAGATAGGTTTCTTTTTCATTAAAAAAAGTAAAAATGGGATTTAATTTTTTTGCCTTTCCTCGTCCTTTAAAGATTACTCCTTTTTCCATACTGTCTTTTCTTAACTGCCATCTCATCTTAAATAGATTCATTTATTTTGAATTTGCAACTAGTGATGGGCGAATTTGCAGCGTTTCGCCGAAAAATTTGCGAAATTCGCGAAACGGCGAAAAATTTGAGAAACGGCGCCGGCGCCCGTTTTTGACGCCGGCAAATTTTTGCGCGAATTTTCGCGGGTGTTTCGCGAATTTATTCACTGGCGGCGAATCACGCAAATTCGCCGCGAATTCGCGCCTGGCGATTAAATTCGCCCATCACTATTTGCAACTTGTAAATTACTCTTTGTGTCCACCTTCTGAAAGATACCAGGTTTTCTTTTGAGCACAGATATACCTTAACATGTTTGCCCAGGTGCAGTAATCTAGAGCAACCAATAAGATTTTCCCTTTAAACCAGTGACTGTGATTGGTTACTATGGGTTATTGCTCAGGTAACAACACTAGGAGAAATTGCACATGGGCAGTAACCCATAGCAACCAATAAAACGTGTGCATTCATTATTCTTTCAATTGTTGATTGATTTCCATGGGATACTGCCCAAATGCAAATTTGTCCAGTGCTAATTAATGAACCCCAATGTCTTTTATTACATAACCCCATTGGAAGAGGTAAGAGTATAAACTGGTAGTAAAACTGTCAAATCTACAGTATTTTGCCATATCTATTTTAAGAAATACAATTTGTTTGTTTTTTATAAAGCATAAGTCTACACAGTCTGAAGAGGTTGTGTAATAGCAGTCTTTTCAGAATACCCTTTATAGTTCTAATCACACAGTAAAACACGCACTTGGCTAAAGTATTAAATGCTTTGGAATTCAGTAAGGACAATAAAAGTAATTAGCTTTAAAGTTTGTATTTTGTTCTTGAATATCTAACAGCTGTGTACCTTAAATTGTTACTCAGTTCAACCATCACATGCTGTTTGTCCTCTGAGAGCTTTAGAGCAATCACAGGCCATACTTTAAATCTGTAGGAGGCTTGCCACACCACTATTGTAATCTTCAGCTACATATTTAGGCACGCTGTATGCGGAACAAGACTTGCCTATCCAATTCCATGATTTATGGAGTCGCATCGATTTGTATTGAAGCAGGGGGTATTCATTTCCCCATTCAGTAGCAAAGAATAGACTACATAGCTCTCAAAGAGAGAGAGAAAGAGCATAAAAGAGAAAAACAATAAGTCTTTCAAGTAATGAGGTGTTTTTGAGGATAGAAAAGGGAATAGATCTTGAATAGTGTTATTGATAAGCTGAATTAAATACCCCCTAGCAACTGTAATAAGGCTATAATTGCATGGAGTTTTCAGGTGATGTTATAAATCACCAGAGGAAAGGTTGCTCACTGTATAAAATGTCACTAAAAGACAAGATGCAATTACAGGCTTGATTAAGTGCAGTGGGGATGCTCCTGGGATATTAGACACAGCATAGTTCTCTTTCGCTCTATAATAATACCAAACCTTTTCTGATTCTGCCATATCCCCCTATACCTCTTCTCACCCAAACTCTCCAACAGCCTGATAGCATACTATACCTATTTGCTTCTGCTTAATATATGCACTTTTATATTTTCAAACAAATCAACAATATACCATACTGCAAAGAAACTAGGATGAACAGTATGCCTTTAACTGCAGCAAGGCTTCATCTGTCAGGAGATCTCAGGTGCCATCATAAATCACAAGGGGAAAGGTTGAGGACTGAATACAATTTTACTAATACACAAGATGCAATTACACTCTTAATTAAATGAAGTCCCAGCCTTTTATCCTGTAGACTTATTTATTGCTGGATTGCTCTGCATTGGAACAACAACAGCAGAAAAATGGAGATTAAAGCTTAATGACTAAAGGAGTTGGATTGGTTTAAAGAATCAGCTAGGAGACCTGTATTTTTATTGAGGAAAAGAAACGTGAAGGGGGAAGGGAAGAAAAAATAAGGCATTGCAGTTATGAAAAGGTCATACGCTAATTTACTAATATAGGTGCTAAATGGCACTGGTGCAGATCCATTTATTAACCATCCAGAAATTAGTTCAGATCAAGCAATTACAACTTAGATAATGGAAGATAAATTACACTTTGTACAATTTAGCACTCCTATCTAGTAAATCAGATCCAGTCTATTCCATGCTCAGGTAAAACAATGATGAAGTACACTTCAGACAGTTTGGTAGCCCATTATGCAGGTTACCTCTTTATATAGTCCAGAATATGTACCAGCACTGGGAGCATTTGTTGATAAATTTAGTTACATGACTCTTTACATGGCTTTTGACAATGCTGGGTCTCATTTACTAATTCTGGGCAAATTTGTTCTAGTGCAGTAATTTAAATGCCACCTAATTTTTTTTTACATTGTAATGTCCATGTCCATTTTAGGAATGTCCATGTCCCAAGACATTCCTAAAAAAATGCCAAAATCTAATCCATACTGGCCTTTGAAAAGGACCCTACTCCCAATACACTGGTTTGGGTTGCCCATGGTTAGCCAACCTCACAGTTTCTGTGTTATGGCAGCCAAGGTGATTTTGGAAATTATCAGTTATCTAAATATGAAATCTGAAAACCAAAAAGGAAAATCTGAAAACCATAGGCAAGACTTTTCAGAAACAAGTACTGTATCATTAGATTACACAGATGTACACTAAATTTCTGATACGGATTCACTAAAACAGCGGGCAGCAAATCCACAGTCACCTTTGTCTGGTGAGGTCCCTGAATAGGTAATTGACTGGCAACTTACTTGCTTGTTCTACTCCACAGAGTTGCACTAGGTATGACTATAAGAAAGTGGGTTCAGCGGTGTAGAACTCCATATATAAATGACCCTTCCCATTTTTTTAGTATTCTCATGATTTTATTTATCAGAAGCAGACTTTGGTAATTCGCGCTGTTTTGTAAATGTTTTATATGTAAAATTACATTCCCCTGATAAGTTACAGTGTTGGTCAAGAGTCATTTAAAACATAGCACTTAATAGCAATTCCGAGTTCTGAGGACTGAATTAATTTAAATCGGATATTCTTAATGAATGTCTCTTGTCTAACCATGCTCCAGAGCACCTGGAGTTTGCAAACCACCAAAAGTAAATACTTATAACAGTACTGTACAACACATAATACTGTATGTCTGCCGCAGCACAGATTGTTCCTTAGCAAATGTACTAGTATACCAGCATATTTTATTGTGAAGATGCTTACTTCTTGCAGCAGGCAAGGCCGTGCATACACAGTGACGGGGACCCACCAGCCATGGGTGGCCCCGTTACATACAGATTACATTAATGGTGCATTTGCCACAAAATAGTACATCATAAAAGGGGCCCAGCGCGTGCAGTAACCTATCTTCCCTTATGCGCACTGATGCGCATCTACTTGCTGCAGGGGGCCTATGAATTTCCAGGGAAGAGAGCTGCCATAGAAGAAGTAGACCCTGGGATCCGCTAGGGTCTGCTTTCTCTATAGTAATCTTTGATTTACAGCACATACCTCCCTAATCCATCCCCCTTGAAAGTGTAATCTATTTTGCTTGCAGGCCTAGTCCTGCCACAGTTCTTTCATTTTAACTGAACCAACCTACAACTTGGGTACTCTTTGGATGCCAGGCACACCCACGGCAGCATTGACTTTACCCCCCCCCAAAAAAAAACCCAAACGTGATGGTTCATTTACTGTATACGCATGGCATTTATAGCATTTTCAAACAAGAGCTCTTCATATACATGTTGATGGTCATTCTTGGACAGTAATATTCTCCTAGGCCTCAGCAACTGTCTTTCTTGTTAGTGCCACATAATGTACTATGTGGTATATTTCACTCGCAACTAGGCAGTGCCAGTCACTGATTTATAAATTCAGTGCACTATGAGATGCTGCCCAAAGCTGCTTCTCCAAGCTTGAATATGCCATATAATTAAAGTCTCTGTAATGCATAAAAACAGATATGTCTTTTATTTTTAATGTTTAAAATGTTATATAAGATAAACAACGTTAGTTCCTATATAACTTTTGATGATTATAATAGTTTGTACAGTTAGACTATTTGTGAAAGATATTGTCATCTTCCCATCATGTGTAGGTGTTAGGAAATTTTGCTGCATAAAAATGTCTCTATTTTTTCAGTATAAAGCCCATAAAGTGTCCATGAACTGGCAAATCACAAGAGGGGCGACAATTTCAATGATTTAAACCATCTTTTTGATATAATTATCTTAGAATAACCCTATAAAATAGTTTAAATTAATATCATTAGGGCTGGGAATGTGAGCGCTTTATGTCCCTGCAGTAGATGCATCCACTGCAATCGTGTAAATACATGAGAGAGTGCTTGAGACCTTCATGGAACAGGACACACTTTTCTCGGAAAAGAACTGGATTGACATGGTATCAGAAGCTTTATTAAATATATACAGTATATTCTCCATTTACAGTAATAATGTGAGGTTTTTGGCTACTGAACAATTCCCATTGCAGGTAAAAGGAAGCAACAATGGAGAGTCCAGCTGATACACTTCTGATACAGTCCAGCTGATGCAAAATACACTAATTTAATCATTTGGAGCACAAAGATTTGCAACCCCATCTAGTGCTATATATATATATATATATATATATATATATATATATATAATATATATATATATATATATATATATATATATATATAATAGTGGTGGTGTGCAGGTTGACCCGAAGCCCGTGGTGACCTGTGGGTTATCCACCAGTTGGTTTGGGTAAAAATCTGGCCAACCATTACAGGTTAAGGTTTCGCGCAGGTTAGACTGGGGAAGAATGCACCATCTCTGCTCTTTTAACTAGAGCAGCACGAAGAGCAAAAACGTGAGGGTACAAATTGGGCACGGTTCCTACAATGGCAACATTTTGTGAGTTAGGGTCAAGTGCAGGTTAAAGGAGAAGGAAACCCCCTTGCTAATAAAAACCTCTGCAACAAGGGGTAATTACCGGCTTAGGCATTTACTTGTGTTAACACCTGTGCGGGGGGGGGAGCAGGGAGGGGGGACAATGGACGGTAGGGGTTTTTATTAGCAAGGGGGTTTAGTTTTCCTTTAAGATTTTGTAGGGTTGCGTATGGGTTGAGTTCTTGACCCGCACTTCACTAAAACAAAGATAATTCTAGGTGGCTACAAATGCTATTTATGTTTAATAGCAATCCAATGGTTCCCCGTGGTTATCCACATAGTTTTATGACTAACTGCAGCAGCATCTGCGTATTCTCTTTCTTTATTCAACCCTTTTATTATTGAATTTAGTTGAAAATCTTAATGTAATTAGCTCGTAACGAAAGAAAAATCAAATAAACATGGTCTTCCAAGCAGATAAACTGGCCACACCCTCCTGTGGGGTAATCTGCTCCTCCCTTTGATGATGTGCTATGGTGCCGCTATTATGGTTGTTGAAGTCTGTAGGACATTTCTTTCTCTTTTTAAGCTCCGTTGAAATCAGCGGTAGAGTGTCCACAAATGAGTTGGGAGAGTTGTGGCCAATTATCAAGTAAGTTATGGCTTTGCATATTTTACTAAACTGCAGTGTTGGACTGAGGTGCCAGAAAATCTTAAACTGCAGCCCCACTCTCCAAACCATTTCTTCTTCCGTCTTCACTCACTTTCTTTTAATCACTTCTCTTGCATATTATCACCTATGCTTCCCTCCATTTCTTTTAATTGTTCTCATACTGAAATGGGGAATAGTTATGGTACAGTCACGCAAGGCAAATAGTTAGTAAACAAGAGGACCCACTGACACTTGGTGCCACCGGGACTTTTCCTGGTATCCCCAGTCCATGGCCATTTGGAAAGCTGCTGATAAGCTACGCCAAAGCCAAAAATGAGTTTTGTATTTCATAGAAACAGGGCTGATTATTTGTATTATGGAGAATGAAATGGTTTCTGAGCTGCCATGTAATATTGATCTGCATTAATTATCCTTGTACTATTACTTTATATTCTGTATATGCTGTTACAGCAGGGAATATAAGTATTGAACATGTCAATGGTTTTCTCAGTATATATATTCTAATGGGCTGATTGACATGAAACTTACACCAGATGTCGGTAACAACCCAAGTAATCCACACATACAAAGAAATCAAAACAAATGCGTTCATAAATGAAGTTATGTGTAATAAAGTGGAATGACACAGGGAATAAGTATTCAACACACCTACTGAAATGTAATACTTAGTAGAAAAACCTTTGTTGGTAATGATAGCTTCAAGACACCTCCTGTATGGAGAAACTAGTTGCATGTATTGCTCAGGTATGATTTGTAGTGATGGGCGAATTCTACTGTTTTGCTGCGCCGAAAAATTTGCGAATTTCCAGCAGAATTCACGAAATGGCGAAAAGTTTGCGTCAATTGTCGCCGGCGTCAAAATTCGCATTTCGCAAACTTTTATTTTTTAGCCATCGGCGAAATGCGGAAATTTGTAGTGAATTTGCGTCTGGCGAATAAATTCGCCCATCACTAATGATTTGGCCCATTCTTCAACACAATCTGACTTCAAATCTTAAAGGTTCATGGGGCCTCTTCTATGAACTCTGATCTTCAGTTCTTTCCGAAGATTTTCAATTGGATTCAAGTCGGGTGATTGACTGGGCCATTCTAGCAGCTTTATTTTTTTTCCCTCTGAAACCAGTTGAGAGTTTCTTTAGCTGTGTGTTTGGGGTCATTATCTTGCTGAAATGTCCACCCACGTTTTGTCTTCAGCATCCTGGTAGATGGCAGCAGATTCCTATCAAGAATGTCCCGTACATTTCTCCATTCATCCTTCCTTCAATTATATGAAGTCTGCCAGTACCATATTCTGAAAAACAGCCCCACACCATGATGTTCCCACCTCCAAATTTCACTGTTGGTATGGTGTTTTTGGGGTGATGTGCAGTCCCATTTCTCTTCCAAACATGGTGTATGCAATGACATCCAAAGAGTTACATTTTGCTCTCATCTTACCAGACTATATTCTCCCAGAATGGCTGGTTCAAATGTTGTACAGTAAACTTTAAATGAGCTTCAACATGCTTTTGATTCAGTAGTGGAGTATTGTGCAGTGAGCATGCATAGAGGCCATGTCAGTTGAGTGTGTTATTTATCATTTTCTTTGAAACAACTCTACCTGCTAATTCACGGTCTTTCTGATGCTCTCCGTAAGTGATACTTGGCTCTTCGACAACTCTTCTGATTTTTCTTTTGACTCCCTTGTGAGGAGCACCTGGTTGTGGCCGGTTTAGGGTGAAATGATGTTCTCTCCACTTCTGGATTATGGTTCCAACAATGCTCACTGGAACATTCAGAAGCTTAGGAATAGGTCTGTAACCAATGCCATCAGTATGTTTTGCAACAATAATGTTGCAAAGGTCTTGAGAGAGTTCTTTGCTTTTACCCATCATGAGATGCTTCTTGCGTGATACCTTGGTAATGAGAAACCTTTTAACAGGCCATAAATTAGGACTAAACCAGTTGATATTAGGGATGTAGCGAACGTCGGAAAAAAAGTTCGCGAACATATTCGCGAACTTGCGCAAAAATGCGAGCGGTTCGCGAACGGTTCGCGAACCCCATAGACTTCAATGGGAAGGCGAACTTTAACATCTAAAAAATACATTTCTGGCCAGAAAAATGATTTTAAAGTTGTTTAAAGGGTGCAACGACCTGGACAGTGGCATGCCAGAGGGGGATCAAGGGCAAAAATGTATCTGAAAAATCTGCCTGTGTGTGCTTGGAAGAGATAGTGTAGGGGGAGAGCTGTTAGTGATTTCAGGGACAGATGATAGTAAGTTTGCTGGCTAGTAATCTGCTTGATACTGCTCTGTATTGGAGGGACAGAAGTCTGCAGGGATTTGAGGGACATTTTAGCTTAGGTAGCTTTGCTGGCTAGTAATCTACTGTTCTCTTTAAACAACTGCCATACGTTGACCTTGTAGGCATTGTTTGCCCAGTTTTTTTGGACGCAGCCACTGAAGCACAGTTGCCAGAAAAAAATATGCCATATAAATGCTGAAAATAGTAATTTTTCGCCATACGTTGACCTTGTAGACATTGTTTGCCCAGTTTTTTTGGTTGCAGCCACTGAAGCACAGTTGCCAGAAAAAATATGCCATATAAATGCTGAAAATAGTCATTTTTTGCCATACGTTGACCTTGTAGGCATTGTTTGCCCAGTTTTTTTGGTCGCAGCCACTGAAGCACAGTTGCAAGAAAAAATATGCCATATAAATGCTGAAAATAGTAATTTTTTGCCATATACGTTGAGTCAACGTATGGCAAAAAATGACTATTTTCAGCATTTATATGGCATATTTTTTCTGGCCTCTGTGCTTCAGTGGCTGCGGCCAAAAAAACTGGGCAAACAATGCCTACAAGGTCAACGTATACACTACTACAGCGGTGGATACGGATTACGTAAAATATATGAATGCTGCTTGAAAAAAGTCACTCCGGTGTTTTTTCTGGAGACGGTAATATTATGGATATTTAGACAGAATGTGAACAAGGTCACACAGCTAGATGGCAGTTGGTTGAATAACACACTGGGCAAAAAATGCCTACAGGGCAAATAATGCCTAAAAGGTCAATTTATACACTAATACAGCGATGGATACGGATTACGTAAAATATATTATGGCTGCTTGAAAAAAGTCACTCCGGTGTTTTTTCTGGAGACGGTAATATTATGGATATTTAGACAGAATGTGAACAAGGTCACACAGCTAGATGGCAGTTGGTTGAATAACACACTGGGCAAAAAATGCCTACAGGGCAAATAATGCCTAAAAGGTCAACTTATACACTACTACAGCGATGGATACGGATTACGTAAAATATATTATGGCTGCTTGAAAAAAGTCACTCCGGTGTTTTTTCTGGAGACGGTAATATTATGGATATTTAGACAGAATGTGAACAAGGTCACACAGCTAGATGGCAGTTGGTTGAATAACACACTGGGCAAAAAATGCCTACAGGGCAAATAATGCCTAAAAGGTCAACTTATACACTACTACAGCGGTAGTAAAATAAAAAAAGTAAAATAAAAAAAAATGAATATTAAAAAAAAAAAATTAAAGTTGGTGCTGCTGAACTACTAGGAGCAGCAGATTAGCACACCAGTCCCACTCCCCAACACTGCTAGACTAATAGCACTGGGCTCTTATAGTAGTAGTAGTAGTAGTAGTAAAACAACAAAAAAATAAATAAAAGCAGTCCTTACAAGGACTACTGTTATTGCAGCAGTCAGCAGATGAGATCAGAAGCAGGACAGCTGCCCACTGCAGCTACATACAGAGCACTGCAGTAGAAGGTAGATTACTAGCCAGCAAAGCTACCTAAGCTTAAATGTCCCTCAAACCCCTGCAGACTTCTGTCCCTCCAATAACAGAGCAGTATCAAAACGATTACTAGCCAGCAAACTTTCAACTGTCCCTGAAATCACTAACAGGCAGCAGCTCTCTCCCTACACTATCTCTTCAGCACACACAGGCAGAGTGAAAAAACGCTGCAGGGCTTCGGTTTTTATAGGGAAGGGGAGTGGTCCAGGGGAGAGCTTCCTGATTGGCTGCCATGTACCTGCTGGTCTGGGGTGAGAGGGCAAAAAAAAGCGCCAACAATGGCGAACCCAAAATGGCGAACGTCGCGCGACGTTCGCGAACTTCCGGCGAGCGCGAACACCCGATGTTCGCGCGAACAAGTTCGCCGGCGAACAGTTCGCGCCATCTCTAGTTGATATTAGTTTGCACTGATAGAGGGCAGGATTGCTTTCTAAATACTGACAGATTTCAGCAGGTTTCTTGGTTTCCATGCCTTTATGCACCTCCTTTTCTTCATGTGTCATTCCACTTTATTACACATAACTTAATGGACTTGTTTTGATTTCTTTCTATGTGTGGATTACCTGGGTTTTTACCCACATCCGGTGTAAATTGTATGTCAATAGCCCAATTAGAAAAATGACAACCGTCAATAGCTTGTGCTGTACATCATTAGAAGATAAAATGAATAGCTACTGGGGATATCTTCAAAGACAAAGATCTTTACTGTTAAAGGGCCTTGAGCTAATAACGAAGCCCAAAACACACACACATATATTATATATATATATATATATATATATATATATATATATATATATATATATATATATATATATATATATATATATTATGCAGAGCCCTGTAAAACAATTATATACACCTACATACACTCTTGATCCTTTGCAGTAGTCTCTTTTCATTCGGTTGCAGAGCATGTCTTCTACAATAATTCCCAAATCAATCTTTATTTAGAAATCACCTCATATATTCATGTTAAGTTTGAAACTTGTGTGCATATTTTGTTTCTCATGCTGATGCACTTCCAGCCTTTATTAATGGCATCTATTACCTACTAATGGCGTTGTTGACAAATAGTGAGATGCTGCTTTCTGTGCCAACTTCAACATTATGAAAAGAAAAGGAAATGAGCCAAGAACTGAACCCAGGCATATTCCATGTACTTTAATGGCGTCACTAGATAATGTCTTTTTATTAGTTATTAAAATACTCAATAGGCTACAGTTCAGCCAGTTTTACATCTAAATTTAAAAAGCTGCATGCTATACAAGCTATTTATATACATTTTGCAAACTTTAAAGAAATCCAGGAACCATGAAGTCCTGCATTATGTGCATTTTATATGGTTTGAATGTATGAGCTAGCAACTCTATGGCATCCATCCATCTCTTTTCATTTCTAATTATATAACATTTTAAAGTGCAGGTCAAATTTAACATTCTTAGATTGTAAGCTCTACAGGGCAGGAACCTCCTACCTACTCTTATATGCCACATGAGTCTTTGCATATTTATATCTATTTATTACAATGCTTGTCTTTCCTGTGTGTACTTTTCTATATTCTACCACACTGCATATTCTAGTTGTGCTATATAAATGAAGTTATACATACATAAATATATTTCAATATTTATATCATACAAGATGTTGTTGGCTTAAACAATAGGTTTTAAAACTGCAATGCATTACTAAGTATTTCTGGGACTGAAATAAGCTCCCTCAGTACCAAGAGATGAACATCATCTTCTCCCAGAGCTTAATTCATCTTGGCTTTATCTATTCTCTTGAATCTGCCAGTCTGGTATTATTCCTGTGGGGCTGGGTCTTTTAATTGTATGCCTTCAGATATTGGCTCTTCTTTACTATAAAAAGAATATACATTGTTTATAGTGTTCTCTTTCTCCTACTAGGCAACTTTAATTTTCAATGGGAAAATTAAAGTGAAAAGAAGCGAAATAGCTTGGGCTTTTATAACTCATAGAAACCTATTACAGATATGGGATCCATTATCCAGAAACCCATTATCCTGAAAGCTCCAAATTACAGGAAGGCCATCACCCATAGACTCCATTTTAATCACAGAATTTTTTAAAAAAAAGTATTTAATTTTTCCCTGTAATAAGAAGATAGTAGCTTGTACTTGATCCAAGTTTTTTAGTAGACCTACCCTACATAGACCCCTCTCCCTGCTCCCCCCCCAGCCAAGCCCCCCAGTAAATGCCCCTACCTATTTACTTACCCCGTGCAGATTCTGTGCAGCGGAGTCCATCTTCTTCTCTTCGGTAATCTTAGGAAAGAAAGATGCTTACCGGCGCATGCGCAGTTGGAGCAATCTTACAGTCCGCCACAACTGCACATGCCCCGAAAGTGACGGAAATTGCCGAAGCGCCAGAAAAAGACTGGGAGATTACCGAAGAGAAGAAGATGCCACCCATGAACTCAGCTGCACAGAATCTGCACCGAGGGGTAAGTAAAGAGGTAGGGCCATTTACCGGGGGTAACACCTTGGCTGGTGGGAGCATGGAGTGGGGTTTATGTAGGGAAGGGGGGTAGATGTTCCATGTGAGCCTGAATGCTGGTTCCGCGTGAGTCTTTTAAAGTACTTGAGAGAATATTTCAGCAATCAAAGCATTCCTTAGGGCTAATGGAGGGCACTTTGTACCTGTCCTGGATTTGTGGCCACACAGCCTTGCACTCCAAAATGGAACACATAGATCCTCATACCCTCTATAAATACAGCACTGCCTTAATTCATTTGCGATGTATTCATGTAGGCGGAGAGGTAAAGCATGTAGGTTTTCTACCATTTTCCCTTTTCATACCCAAACTTGCATTTAAGTCAGACATTTGTTTTTAATCCAGTGTAAGGTGCAGAGCACACCAATACCTATAAGTGTTTCTTAAATGAGTGCCGAGGGCCATGATATTGCTTTAGCCCTTGTGTCTTTATCAATGACCTCTCTTGTATTCTATTTACTGACCTGAGAGGTGTTCTTAAGGTCATGTGCTTACAACAAAGCCAGTGTTTTGTTATAAATGTCTCTTATATTGTGAATAAGGTACCCCCTCTTGTGAAATATAAGGATATTATAAGTTACAGAGGAGTTTCATGACCATATAAAAGCATGAAGCTGAAGGCCCAGTGTTTTTATACAGGTCATGGAACAATAAGTTTCAGTGAGTCATGTGAAAGAAATTACATCACTAAGCTCTGATTATAACTGATGACATCATTAAGCATTGTTTATCAGGATATACTTTACAGGATATTCATGGCTCTTGTGTATTATAACTGTATAAACTTATAAATATCAGGCACACTTCTCACAGAAAGTTTTCAATTCATGGAGAAAACAATAAGCTTCTGTACTTTAAGGGCTATTCCACACGGGGAGATAGCCACGCGTTTGCGGTCGCGGCGACAAAGCGCCGCGCCAGTCGCCGCGACCGGCGCAGGCGACAGTTTTGTATGGGCGCCTATGTAAAAACGCCTGTGCTAACCACACGAGGCGATGCGCTTTTCAACAGTCGCCTGAAAATGCCTCGCCAGGCTTTTTCAGGCGACTGTTGAAAAGCGCATCGCCTCGTGTGGTTAGCACAGGCGTTTTTACATAGGCGCCCATACAAAACTGTCGCCTGCGCGGGTCGCGGCGACTGGCGCGGCGCTTTGTCGCCGCGACCGCAAACGCGTGGCTATCTCCCCGTGTGGACTAGCCCTAAGGCATGCAAGCACTTGTCAGCAATAACATCCACTACTGAACTTGGCTGAACTTAGCTGGCTGAGTCTTCTATTCATCAGTCACTAGAAAAATACAGCAAGTTTATTGTGTCCTGTGGGCTGTCCACAAAGCAGAGAACAGTAATTTTTTTTTTTTTCTTTATAATTCCATCTGTAGTTCTACTTTGAAATCACAGTATTCCAGATCACTGGATCTATATTATAGGTTGTTTGTTCTCTTACTTGTTGGGGCAGAAAATGTAGTAGAATTTAGAATGTAGAATTTAGCTCAGTCAAAAAAGTATGATGTGGAACTTTTAAAACATACAGTTTGTACAGTGCTATTTTAAATCTATTGATCAAGAGGTGAAAATTTTAAAATTTTAAATTATGTATATTGCATCTAAGTCACTTTAACAGTAATACTGCCAATAGCAACCAATCAGATCTTTGCTGTTGTTTTCTAGCTTTTAGATGACTTTACAAATCTAATTGCTGATTGGAAACATCACTGATGTTATTTATGTTCAGTATTAGTAATCATGCCCCTTAGTCTTATTATCCATTATTTTTCGGGCATTCAATCATGTGTCCTTCATGTACATGCTATATATTCTGCAAATTTATACAACCATCTTTTCATTGTAAACTCTACCAAACAAAATATTAAACAAAATAATAAATAATAAACATTAATTAGTAAACATTAATTAAACCCAACTGGATTCAAGCAGCTCAAGGGAGGGATTCAACAGCTCAAAAACTATGGAGCCCCATGAACTGCACTGAACCAACGCCACATAGAGACCTGGACCAAACAGATGTAAAAGAACAAAATTTACTTCAAATATATATTACAGTTTGATAAGATTCTTTAATGTGCCACTTAATTTGATATTAAACTATCTGTTGCTAAAGTATTCATTCAAATGACATTACTTTTTGCCTGTTTTTATTTCTCTACTATATTTATCGTCTTTCAATAATTAACCACTGATTCTTTTTGTTTTTTTGTTATAAAAACTTAAAGAGGTAGCTTAACTTTAAATTAGTTTTTTGTATGTTATACAGTAGAATGACTAATGCTAAGAAACATTTCATGTGGTCTTTATTATTTATTTTTTATAGTGTTTGAATTATCTGTCTTTTTCTGACTCTTTCAAATGGGGATCACTGACCCCATCTAATTCAACAAATTTTCTGTCAGGCTACACGGTTATTGTTACTGCTTCTTTTTATTCATTATCTTTCTATTTAGGCCGCTCCAATTCATATTCCAGTCTCTCATTCAATCTGGTTGCTAGGGCCTAGATTACCCTAGCAATCCATGTATGCATGGTTGTAATGTGGGGGGTCACACAAAGGGGGGGGGGTCACAGGCCGCTACTGTACATAAGATACAGAAAAAACTGCCCTGTTAATGTGTTACATGTGCAGGGTGCACATTAAAAGATCAGTGTCTGGGCTTTTGTTCCTTTCAAATGAAATAAAAAAGTCAAAAACTAGTGACCCCTCACACTGTATTTGAGGTTGGTTACATGTATTTGAGGTTGGTTATATTTAGCATTTGACCACTTTGTGGAATTCATACTCCCAAATTAATTTTTTTTTCATCATGTACAAGAAATCCCTTTCTTCTTTCAAGTGTGAAAAATCCTTTATTGCAGTACAGCAAGAATCCCATTTGGTCTTCTTTGAAATCCTTGGAATGAATTGCTTTTCAGTTCTTTGTCCTGAGCATTCGTGTAGTTAAATACAGAAATTGCATTATGTTATATAAGACATTGGCACTGTGAATTACAAAAGATAACTGTGCCTTAATTAGCACTGATGTAAAAAAAAATGTTATGCAAAAAATGTAAATAAAAAAAAAAGATTGTAGTCTGAATAACAGCTTGACTAATGCAGCACTAAGGGGGTTATATACTAAACCATGAATTTATCTCATAATTAAATTTTAAAAAAAGTTCAACCCAACTCCCACGCCCAGGTCATATGATTTTTTCAGACTTTTTTCCAAAATCGCTCATTTTTTTTCAGGCTTTTGGTGAAAAACCCTGAAAATATCAGATTCTCTGGCTAAACCCAGTACAAACCACGATAACTTCCAATTGGAATAGGGGCATCTTCCATTGATTTCTACATGACCGCAACAGGTCTGAGATGGCAGATTTTCAACTTTGGGCATTTTGCAGCAACAAAATTTGCCCCAAAAAGCCCAACCAGATAAATTTGTGGTTTAGTAAATACACCCAATATTAGCAAAATGGTGTATTTAAGTGTTAAAATGAACACATTCATTGCATAATGGCTAGATCCAATAGATAAATTATTTCTGGTTCTTAGCATTCATATAAAGCATGATCAGCACCGACTTAATGCTACTACTCTAGTTTGAAGTTTCACTTGGACTAAATATAGATTTAATATATCTTTGAATTTGACCTTACAAGTGCACTATGCCTTCTTATCAATTTGTACCCTTTGCTATGTACTTGCCTTTCTTCTTTTTGGATGTAAAGCCATGCACTAAGTTTGCACAGCTGCAGTTGCCCAAGCAACCAGGGAGATGTTTTTTTAAACGGGTGAGGAAAAAAAGGGGGGACAGAATTACTCAGCAAAGATCAGGAGGAGGCTTACCTAAATAGGCCATTCATATTTGGATAACACCTGGCCTTAACAAGCCTGGAGGTGGAGACTATGGAGAGTAGTATATGTTTGTCAGGATAAACACCCTCCAAAAGCCTCCAGTGGCTCTGCAGTAGGGATGAGGGTAATATTTTTGCCACATTTCACAAGATAACACCACCCATAAACTTTAATGGATAGTAAAAAGAATGTTGCGTGGCTTAAAAAAATGTTGCACAAAATTGTCACACGGAAAATCACCCATTGACTTCAATGCATTTGCCATTTTCTTTGCTGATTGTACATACAGTAATTGCAGCCTCTAAACCCAACATTTTGTTGCACATTTAAAAAAGACATCCCTTAATATTTTCTGCAGATTTAGGGCTACATGAAAACGTAAGCTTTATAACAGTAGTTGAATGTTTGAATGGGTAAGATGAAACACGTTGGTTAAAAAATGTTTGCCATGATAAATATAATATCCCCAATGGGAAAAGATTTTGCCTTAGGGCCCCTATGACTCCAGGAAGCTTGCGTCCCTCAGTCTCAAATCATCCCTGTCAAAAAAAAAAACAGTTTTGCTTTACTCCAGTTCCAGATGCAAAATTTTTGACTCAGACCATGGATCAACATGGAGCAAAGTCTATGGGGCAACTTTACTAAGTGCCGAAAATTCGCCAGCAAAGGCTTCGCAGGCATCACAACACTTCGACAGGCAAAAATTCACTCAGACAACGCTAATTGACATTAACATGCAAAGTTGCGCAAGCATTGGCTAATTTGCATACGGCGGGAAGTTAAAGTTGAATGGACGTACTGTATATATTGCAGCAAATACATTACACTACACAAGCCCAGGGAAGCTTAATAAAAGAAAATAGAGTTGTTATAATGCCCTACACATGTGCCCAGTGTATAGTTTATGTTCCATATGTTAGGAAATGTAGGGGGGAAGCCGGTTGCCTCAAAAAATTCTTACTCTTTTGCAGCCTATCACCCTGAAAAAAGGAAAAGACGCCAACATTTTTTGGGGCTTAGAAAAACTAAATTTTCAAACTAAATTTTGAGGAAGCCCTATCTACTCTATTGCACTTCATCTGATCTGAGGTGGCGAAGGCAAGTCTGGCGCAAGAGTTAACGTTCAGTAAAGTCCAAATCTTAGTGAATTTGCGCAGTTACGTCCCTTCGTCAGAGCGCAACTTCGCCTGGTGATTGAGTGTGAATGAGCGCAAATACCAAAGTACCGAATTTTCACCAGCGTTGGTCA
Organism: Xenopus laevis; assembly: GCF_017654675.1. Taxonomy (NCBI): domain Eukaryota; kingdom Metazoa; phylum Chordata; class Amphibia; order Anura; family Pipidae; genus Xenopus; species Xenopus laevis. The sequence goes on from NC_054387.1 coordinate 101,261,993, forward strand.
CTTTGCCCTTTAGTAAATTTGCCCCTATGGCACTAGTCTAATCATTCATAAATGCCAAAATATATCATAAAAACCCAAATCTTTCTCTCCACTGGAAATTACAGTTAGAAACACCCTCATATCCCCTCTCCCCTAATGAAATGATGTCTCTATTATGTGGTTTATATGTCTAAAACAGATGCCTTGTACATTAAGTTCATGTTATTTCAGTTCCCGCGTTACCGGCATTAAAATCATCCTGGGGAATTTCATATAACTTCTACATAAAGGTGATTTTCATACCTGCAAATTCATTCCTCCTAAATGTTCTCAAAGATATATTTATTTAAACATATTTTAATTATTTAGTGAACCTCTGGCGTTCAGCCCCAATATATTTTATTACATTATCACTGCTACCAACAGTAATCAGATTAATCACTATTGTAGAACCATATTCAATGTAGTTTTACAAGCAATATTGAGCTACAAAGGCTTAGTGCTTTTCAGGTGACTGTATTTTATCTTTTGAATCTGAAGGAAGGTACCTGGCTATGGTGTCAAGGTTCCCCTCTCACATTTTACATTAATATCACCATTGCAATGTCTTTTCTCTGTGATAAGTACTCGCCACCTTGTAGATAAAAGAAACAAACATTTTTTTTAGGAATTTAACATCTTTCATTTTTTGAAGAATGGCTCCTTTATCCCTAACATCAGTACTGTATAATATAACCAGCTGTTCTACTCTTATGCTTGTCAAAACTACTCTATATACATTCTGACTAAAATTAGGTCATTGAACATTTGTGTACTTGGGACATTCACAGAATATGAAACTAGAATGGAATTTTGAATCTTTTTTTTTTTGTCAGTAAATAAAACTTTAGTGAACTTTCCATTAAAAGGAATAGTTATCACTTCCTAATGCTTTTCTGTTGGGGACGAAAGTATCTGGGAATGGAAATTTCTAAAGATATCAAAGTGGGATGTAACATAAAAATGTATTCTAGTAGGGAGAACTAAAGCTTAACAAAGAAATAGCCAAGATATATTATACATAGGTCCAGGTGCAATTCAGTAAGAAAAACTCACCATAAAGATCAGGTGGTCCAGGTGCACCAGCCCCTCAGCTTTGGGAGCGGATACCCCAATAGTAAAACAAACAGGGGGCTTCCAGGCACTCAAAATAACTCAACAAGGGCCATCAAAAATAGTATAAACAATATATTGTTTATTTGTAGAATCATTTTAAAAAAGGATCGGTATCGCCATTGGCCATTTTTTTAAAATGTAGATACTGATCCTTTTTTACATTTAATCTACAATAAACAATATGTTTTTAAACTATTTTTGATGGCCCTTGTTGAGTTTATTCGAGTGTCTGGATGCACAAGGCAAACACAGCCCTTAAAGGAGACATTTTATGTACAAAATGTGCCAGTGCATTAAACTCTTTTAAATATAGAAGGAATGTGCTTAAAAAGTGGTGTTTCTGGTTTCTTGAAAATTAAAAGCAATTGCAAACTGTGCACATAGAGTAGGGGGAAACTGCCAGTACAATACTATATGTGTAGATGATGCTAAATAACCAAAACCTTCACCACTACTCATATTTTACTTGTTCATGACATTGGCCTAAAACAGCAGTTTTCAGAATTTCATGCTATGAACACCATTTCACTTGTTTATATTTGGCCTTCTATGCCTATGGCAAAAAAAAGTCGATTCTGGTGTTTCAAATATAATAAACAGTACTGGAAGTGGGGCACTGTGCAGCAGAATTCCAGTTGTGGATGTTGCTGAAATTGGTGGGCATACATTTAAAGATATATAAAAAATATGTAGCACAAAAGTTTGTAAGCAGTTCTTCCTACAGATAGCTCACACAATGACAAAGGATGCTGGGATCTGCATTGAACAATATTTTTATTTAATTCACTGATCACGCTCCACACCGTCACCAGCAGCCTCACTTACACAGGATATTCATTCATTCCAGGTATTGGCACAGCCGGGTGGAATATCTACAGGCACTACCCTATTTCAATTCCCGGTTCCTCTGGTGTCTCTGGTGAGCTTTCTTGATAACACATTTCTGAAGTAGAACCCCATACCTGTGCTAGCATTCCTATTCTGCTTAGTTCCATCCTGCAAGTGAAAATGCTTTCCGATTGTCAGTCACTGACCCTAACAAAATTATTTGACCTTGAGGGTTCGTTTCAAGTTTTAGTCCTTTTAATCACTTATCGTTCTCTTCTGTTCCACTTGTATTGATCTTTCATTCTGATCTTCAAACTGACACGTGGTTTGGCAGCTGAACTTCAAAACCTGAGGTCTCAAAACATAAAAAAAAGAATATTTCAAAAATCAAAAAAAAAACCAAAAAATTATGACTATAAGGGGCACATTTACTTAGCTCGAGTGAAGGAATAGAATAAAAAATACTTCGAATTTCGAAGTATTTTTTTAGCTACTTAGACCATCGAATTGGCTACTTTGACCTTTGACTTCGGATCGAAAGATTTGAACTAAGTCGTTATTCCACCATTCGATAGTCGAAGTACTGTCTCTTTAGAAAAAACTTCGACCACCTACTTCGCCACCTAAAAGCTACCGAACATCAATGTTAGCCAATGGGGAAGGTCCCCATAGGCTTTCTAGCTAATTTGTGATCGAAGGGAAATTGTTCGATTGATGGATTAAAATCCTTCGAATCGTTCCATTCAAAGCATTTAATCGTTCGATCAAACAATTTTTCCTTCGACTGTTCTCTTGTACTAAATGCAGTAAATCCTTTGACTTCGATATTCGAAGTCGAAGGATTTTACTTCGACGGTCGAATATCGAGGGTTAATTAACCCTCGATATTGGACCCTAAGTAAATGTGCCCCTCAGCGTTATCAACATGGGCCCTGTAATCTAGAATGCTTGGGGCATGGTTTTCCAGCTAAGGGATCTTTCTGTAATTTTTATCTTTATCCCTTAAGTCTAATAAATATTCTTTTATAAATATTGACATCAATTAATCTTATAAGGATTAGTTATATCTTAGTTGGAATCAAGTACAAATTGTATTACTATAGAGAAAAAATAAATAATTTTTAAAAATCTGAAGTCTATGGGAGATGGCCATCCTGTAATTCAGATCTTTCTGGATCACGGGTTTGCAGATAATGGATCTCATACCTGAACCACTAAAAAGCACAACTTTTTGTGCTGACGCCATATTTTGTTTTAGTTGACCGTCAAGCTAGACTATGTATAAAAGTAACGTGCCTTTAGCTTGAGCTCCAGAGTTGTATCTACAGATGAAGGAGACTATGCAGCTGCAGGGGGTCCAGGAGCCCCATAAGTCCCTATATATATATATATATATATATATATATATATATATTGTATCGATATACAATTTCAATAAATATTGATAAAACAAGTCAATAACTAGACATTTTCGGGGCCTAAAAAAAAAATCAGTAATATCTAGTTACTCCACTAGCTCTAGCTAATATTCTATCTGATAGTACAGGTATAGGATCCCTTATCTGGAAACCCAATATCCAGAAAGCTCCAAATTACGGACTCCATTTTATCCAAATAATCCAAATTTTTAAAAATGATTTCCTTTTTCTCTGTAATAATAAAACAGTATCTTGTACTTGATCCCAACTAAGATAGAATTAATCCTTATTGGAAGCAAAACCAGCCTATTGGGTTTATTTCATGTTTACATGAATTTCTAGCAGACTTAAGGCATGAAGACCCAAATTACGGAATGATCCGTAATCCGGAAAACCCCAGGTCCCGAGCATTCTGGATAACAGGTCCCATACCTGTAGAAGGAAAAGTGACCCTTGAATAAATGATGCCTATCAAAGTACTGTATGATGGTGCTAAATGTTCAGAGGCATCAGGGTCACACTTTGTGACTATAAATATGCAAATTGGCATACATATGCTACTTACATATCATATGGAAACCGGTGATGTTGAGGACACTATGATTGGGGGTATTTGTTGTATCTATACTTAAGACCAGTGTGGGTTCTTAGGAATCTTTTAAAAAAAATAATTACCTTAAATTGTATAAAATTTTGTATTAAATGGTATTGTGTTTTTTCCTGGAACGTATTGGTGTTTCTTCTCCTTCTCTCCTAAACGTCACAGCTGTGTCCTGCTACTGAGATGTGACTTAAGCTATCTCTGTAACAGTTTATTTGCTTTTTTGTGTTGGGGATTTTCCATTGTAAAAGTTTCATTGCCACGATCCAGTGCCAAGTAAGGAAAAAGTTGTGCTCACCACTACAGCTTTAAATAACGAAGAAGGGGGGGGACCAATAAGGACATTGTGTATGCAGGCATACAATTTAAAATACTCCAAATGTGTGGGATGTAAAATGTAGCTCTCAGAGGGATTCTGGGAACTGTGGTTTTAAAACCCATGGAGGGCTGCACCCACGACCTCTGTGTCCAATTCCATTTTCTTCCAAGAACTCAGTTATTGTAGCCGATGATGAAAAATACTGTAATATTCAATATGTTATAAAGAGAACAGATTAAAAAGGATTTTTTTACTGCTTTTGAAGGTTAAATCTCCAGCAATTTTACTGTAAGTTGTAATTGTCCTAGTTTCACTGTCACAAATATGAACAGGCCGCAGGGCAAATGACTAGAACATTATTAAGGAACATGCTGATTTAAAGAAGGAGATGCAAGAGGCATGCTCCAGTGCTAGCACTGTTATTATTGTATGTAGGTCTCTCCGGTGGCTTTGCTCCACTGCACAAATCCCAGTCATACAAGTACTACGGGTCACCTCTATTTTGACATTTTCTTTAAGAAAATGTTTAGTCTCTAGTTTTTCAGCTGTTATTAAATAATGAGAGGTTTTTCTCTATTTTATATTCTAGTAACAATTGAAATATGTCAGGTTTTAAGGAGCATTGCCAAAGGGAAAACATAAGACACCAACTCTAAAAAAAAAAGCGATTTCCACATTTTTGTGGACCCCCCTCAGATACAGGTGAACTACTCAGGCCCCCAGGCAGCTAACGATTCATGTTCATGCATAACATGCAGGAGGAACAATTGATGAGGTTCCATTTCTTTCCATTCCCCTCTGACACCTGCAACAAAAAGAGAAACAACAGGAAGGAAAATCTGTGACCCAGTGCTGATATTGCTATCAAAGATGTTAGAATGATAGCTTAGCTTTACTCTGCAAGATGGTTTTTTTTTAATAAGATTTTTTTATTTGTTATATATATATATATATATATATATATATATATATATATATATATATATATATATATATATATATATATATATATATATATATATATATATATATATATAGATAGTTTTGTTAAGCTACAGTATATTCTAAATTTAAGGTGGAATTGGTGGAGCTGATTTACTAACATTCAGATTTTCTTTTTTGTTTTTTTCTCCAAAAAATTGGTGTTTTTTTTAAAAAAAAATCTAAAACAAAAAATTAAAGTTTTTTTAAGTGTAAAACCACAAAAAAGTCAAAACTGTGCCAAGTGAAAGTAGTCAAGGTCCTATAGAAGTCAATTGGAGCTGTTCTATCCTATCTTCTTGGATATTTTTCACTTGTAATTGTTCCAAAAACATGAATTTGTAGAGAAATTTGTATTTGTTTCTGATCGTTTATAATTTTTTTCGGTTACTACTTTTTTTTATTCAGATCTTTTAATAACTTTCATGGCATTGGTGAGTTTAGAGAAAAGTTCAAAGCTCTAATACCACTAAAATTCAACCTTCAGTAAGTGGGCCTCCTCCGATTCTAATATTGGGCTGCAGTTCTTTGCATTTGAGTGCCCAACTCTGACAGCATGTTCCTTATGCTAGGGTCTGCAACACTAATATATGCATTAATATGTTTTAGCTTTTCCAAAATAGCTATATTTTATACTTTAAATCTTTGATTTCATTTTAAAATATCTTAAACCTCACAGTGTTCCCAAGCACAAATTATGACAGGAGCCTTATGGTGTGCAAAGGCATAATGAAAGCATAATACACGTGAGTAACCTGTGTACCAAAAAGTCTAAAACAATAAATAATATATAAATAATTGATTGTTATGACATTATATATTCCTTAATTATATGAGGGTGACTTGGAACTGTTGAGGCATAGCCAACAGTGGAAAAATCTCTGACCTTCCAAATATTCAATAATATTTTAGAGGAAATAAAGTAGTTAATTCCTTAAACACAGGATAACAGGGTGTATTTTCCACGTAAAGGTAAAGTGCAGACCATGACCACACTGGAATATTTACAGCTTTTATTTTTCTGAAATAAATGTAAAATTGCTGCTTTATATTACTTGACAATCAATACACACACTTATTTGTGTGTACAGTTGGATTAGGATGTCAGATATATGTGATCAATAAAATAAAGGGGAATGATCCAGCGGTATAGACACTGCATTATTAGTTCCTTATAATTACAACTTCCCTTTTTCACCATGATTAATATATACTTTAGAGTGAATATAAAACAGAATTAATTGCAATTTTTATTTCTTTATAGTATGATTGTTTTACAGTCTATTATCCAGAAAGCCTCACCCAAAAACTTCAAAATTGCCCTATTTAGGCCCTATTTTTTTACTCGTTGAGTGTGGTCGAGTTATGTAAAAATCCTTATACCGAATGCCCCGGGTTCCAAAGCATTTCAGGTACAGGTATGTAATCCCTTATTCCCTTTTACCAGGAGGGCTGTTTTTTTAAGGCAAGGGCAAATTTGCTAGACAATGTTCTGGTAAATGCAGATAAATCTGAAAATTTGGGTTATACTTATTGTATCAGTGGTGAATGCAAATGCTACCTTTCTGCTTGCATAGGTTAGTTTATTTCATGCTTGCCATATGGCTCTAATTAACTGTCATACAACAGAGGTGCTGAAAATGTTTATTTATAATATATATACACATGCTGTACCATGGTTTAAAGTGGTCATTTTTATACACCTTTCTAAATATGCCCTATACCATCATTTCTTTAATGCTGCCTTTGTATATTCAGTATCTGATAAACATTTTAAGAGTCAATGTATAATGTCAATAAATCTGTAGCCTAACAGTGACCCCCACTGGAAAGCTGGAAACAGTCAGAAGAATAAGGCTAATAATTCAAAAACGATAACAAATCAAAATAAAGCCAATTGTAAAGTTGCTTTAAATAAGCCATTCGATAACATATTAAAAGTTAACCTAAAGGCGAACCAGCCCTTTAATGGGGCAGTATACCCCTTTGTTCAACATGAGTTACATAAATGGGGTTTATGCTAGACATACTGTTTTGCTGCTTTAATCACAACTATGGTCTTGCTATTTTTTTCAGTTACAGAGGGCAAACTGAGAAATCAAAGCTACTCCATATTTGGTTGTAGGTGGAGGAAGATAGTTGGTTTAGTAGAGCACAGATAATCCCCCTGTATTATGAACCATTGTTTATCTGTGATCTGCTAACCTAAATATCTACCTCCTAGGACTAAACATGGAGTTGCTTCATTTTCCCTGTTGAGACAAATAAAGAAAACATTTTTTTAGGTATGTTCGGCACAAATGCTATTCATTGAACTCAACTTGCACAAAGAAGTATACTGCCCCTTTTAGCTTAAAATATGTTGGATGGGAATTCATATTTTTAAAGGCACAATAAAGAAATATTGCAAACCAAAACACAATGCAAATGTGGACATTGGTATTTCCTTGTATTAAGCACCATAGAAGTCTTCATTACTTAATATACTTCTTCACTGAACTCTTCCCAGCTTTCAAATTGGGCTCACTGATCTCAGCAACGTGAATGTTGATAAAAGGATCCGCACACACTTCTTTCTTTTGCAGTGGGGGGTCACCCCTTCACTTTATTTGTTAAATCACCACACCATCAACGTTTCGGGGGGGAACACCCTCCCTTCATCAGGATAAAAAGAATTGTGCACATACATTTTTCACATACATCAATGAGATACATGAAACTATCAAATTCACGATGACTAAGGGTCCCCATACTGTCAATTACCTAGATGTACAGGTGACACTTACAGAAAGAGGTTTTATTACCGATGTATATAAGAAAGATACTGATCGAAACAATATTTTACGGAAGGACAGTTACCATCCAGCAGGAACCTTTAAAGGGTTACCTAAAAGCCAATTTATCCGAGCAAGGAGAATTACTTCTACCAATGAATTATATAACAATCGAGCGAGTAAGTTAGTGGAACAATTTCAAGAGAGGGGCTATGAGAAAAATAATTTATTGGGAACAAAAGAAGAGGTGTTAGGAATCGAAAGGAAGGAACTCCTAGAAACAAAACAGAAGGTCACTAGTTACAAACCAAGTGTGGTGTGTGTTACAACTTATGGCCCGCATTCTAACTTTATTAAAAAGACCATAATGAAGCATTGGCCTATATTACAAAGGGATAAAACCTTTGGTAAGCTATTTGAGAGTAAACCTCTATTTAGCTTTAAAAAGGGCAAAAGTGTGGCGAACGAAATAGTAAGAACAGATTTTAAAAAAGATAGAGATGGGTCCATATCTTGCAGAAAAGGTACCTATCCCTGTTTTCATTGTGGCCATTGTAATGGGGTGATTAAAGGAGAAGTTTGTCAACACCCCTCTTTGGGCCATAACATTAAATTGAAACATTTCGCCACATGTGACACTGAGGGAGTCGTGTATCTACTAAAATGCCCATGTGGCTTAGGGTATGTAGGACAGACTTCTAGGGCCTTTAAAGTGCGTATGTATGAACATAAGAGTAAAATAAGAAACTATAAGCCAGAAGAGAGAAAGGAAGAGGTTAAAATAGAGAAAGAAAAAGAGAAATTTAAAAATGAAACCTTACTGGCAAAGCACTTTTTTGAATCAAAACATAATGTTTCACAATTAAGATGGCAAATACTGGAAGTGATTCATAGACATAATGGGAATATAGATAAAAAAGCACTGTTAAAACGAGAGGCGTATTGGATATGGTTGTTAAAAACTTTAACACCAAAAGGTCTTAATGAAAATTTTAGTTACTCATGTTTCCTATGAAAATATTTTAATCTTCATTTTATTGTCTTTTATTCTTCACAGATAAGAAATGCCGAGTGGCAACATAGAATATTATTGGGTGCAATAAATCACAAGGGAGTAAGGTATTTAAATATTTATTGTTCAATAATGAACTGAAAGATAACAATGTTTTATCATGAGTGTAATTGTTTTTTAGACACAGTAATTTATTGCACTTGGTCACTTTAAAATTGAAAGAATTAAGACACAACGCGACATTTGAAAATGGACAAAAAAAAGTCTTTTTATTATGGACAATTAGTTTGACACTAAAGGGTTAAACATTGTTGTAAAACACAAGGCACTATGGGCAATGGAGGCGTGGGATGAAGCTTTAAATTTGTATGTGCACAATTCTTTTTATCCTGATGAAGGGAGGGTGTTCCCCCCCGAAACGTTGATGGTGTGGTGATTTAACAAATAAAGTGAAGGGGTGACCCCCCACTGCAAAAGAAAGAAGTGTGTGCGGATCCTTTTATCAACATTCACGTTGCTAGGGGACCTTGCCGGGTCGACGGAAGAACGCACCACCTCTGCAGGATCAGTGAGATTGGGTGTGCGGTAAGAAAAATTACATTTCACTGATCTCAGCAGCCAAAAGACGTTTGCTCTGTAAGGCTAAAATGCTATTGTTTTTCTTACTTAACTTCCTACATAGTCCCTCTCCTATTCATATTCCAGTCCCTCATTCACACCGCTGACTGGTTGTTAGGGTCAATAAGAAAATTCCAAAAGAATTCCAAAACGAGAGCTGTTGAAACAGAAAGCTAAATAACTGGAAAACCACAAAAAATGAAAAAAATTGAAGAACAATTGCAATTTTTTTTTCAAAATCGACATCATACTATGTTAATTTAAAGGTGAACCCCTTTAAAATAATGAATTAGCTGATTGAGAGACAGAAAGCTAAACCTTGGCACAAAAACACTGTGATACTTACTTTACTAAATATTGATCTGAGGAATTCAAAGGACATCCCAACAGCAGTTTGATATTTACTCCACTTATGAATAAGCTGACACGTTATCAAACATGATGAAGGTGTCCGTTTGACAAAATGTGTTCAACCATTATCCAAAGCCATTCTACTCTATGGGGTGACCACACTGAGCTCTAACACACCTCTCACACCTGAATTGTTCATCCCGATGAATGGTGAATAACAATTTAGATAACCATTTCTGGAAAATTAGTAGTAAGACAAAACAGAGGCGCCAAAAGGATAAAAATAGCTAAAAGCACTTAAAAACCCAATGGGTAATTCAGAAGAGGTAGTAATGAACTTACCTCCTCCAAGCAGACACCAACGAAAGTGGTAATTTTCAATAATAGTTTATTCACAAAACAGTTCATTACTACCTCCTCTGAATTACCCATTGGGTTTTTAAGTGCTTTTAGCTATTTTTTATCCTTTTGGCGCCTCTGTTTTGTCTTACTGCTATATCGAGTCCACCCCGAGTGGAGGGGTATCATCCCCTTTTTCTTCAGAGAGCGACGTTTTATTCCTGAGTGGGGTCAGGATAATCTCCCCACCTGCCTATACAGTGGTTGCCTATCGGTAACCCTGGTTTGTGAGTATTAACTTGTTTACTCTACCATTACTCCCTGTAAAAACATATTACACTATTGGGGCTCTTGGTGTTCCTTTTTGTCTCCATTTCTGGAAAATTGTACTGTTGTATTGTATATACAATGGACTTGCCAATAGTATGGTTCTTCATTGGAAATTTCCCAAATTAGAAAGGGGCATACAGGTATAAGGTCTGTTATGCCAAAACCTTTTACCCAGAAAGCTCTGAATCATGGAAAGGAGGTTCCCCCATAGATCGTATCATAATCAAATAATTTTAAAAAAGTTTAAACGGTTTCCTAGTTGTTTGTAGTAATAAAACGGTGCATTGTACTTAATCCCAAATAAAATATATTGTATCCTTTTTGGATGCAAAATAATCTTATTGGGTTTCATGGCCGATGATCCCCCATTGTTTGGCCCTCCACATGAAAGTCTGCCTGCTGTAACTGCTTACCATGTTTAAGATTAAAAGGTATCAGCCCTTGCGTTGTTTACAACTCAAATTCAGACCATAAAATCCTGCATTGTTCACATTTGTAATCCCCCCCTGCATTGTTCACACATTATAAACACACCATTTATATTATACCACTTCTTAATCCTTTTGTAAAAATAATGTTGCACAGCTTTATATTTATGCATGCCCGGAAGACAGCATATGGGAGCTGTGACATTAGTAATTTACTTTAGAACACACACACTGGAACCTCTTAAGAACTAATATTTTCTTCTCGCAGTGAAGCTGTTTAAAAAGAGAATGTACAAGTCTATTTTACTCTAAATCAGGCTGAAAGAGTTCATTTACATTAAGCAGAACTGTTAAAACGGAATAACATCCGGCAAATCAAAAAGCAGTGTGATCTCTTCTGGTGCCCATTTTCCTAGCAATCAGCATCGCATCTAGGAAGTGGCAGCGTTCGTGATTGCAGCTTTAAGGTTTGTAGCACTCCAGACAGCAAATTACAAGCGTTCTGGAGGGGGTGAAGCAAACTATAAAGTTCAAGAACCTAAATCAATAGGAGAGTTATGGCAAAATGTTAGGCACTACAGAGGCGCTTGAACAAAAGCAGCAAGATTCAAATGAGCTTTTTTTCCCCCTTTTCCCAGTTGCCGTACTGAGCTGATAGGCCCAGACTTCATACTGTGGTACCATTTGTGTCTCCATGGGAGAGAAAAGAAAGATTCCCTCTGACTTTGCTTTGATCATACACTAATTACTTTAATGTTCTTGATGAACTATCTGTTTCCAGCACTCCCACTGAAAGAATTAAAAGCTGCCCTCCAACTGAGAATACATGGCTCTGCAAACGAAGGTTCTGAATGCTAAAAGGTTACAAGAGGAGAGAGCATGTTTTATCCAGTTACAGCTTCACAACTGGGCTACCGTTGGAAATGAAGACTTTGTAATACAGGTATGGGATCTGCTATCTGGAAACCTGTTATCCAGCAATCTCAGAATTAAAGTAAGGTCAACTCTGTATTAATCACATAATTACATTTTAAATGATTTCTGTAATAATAAAATAGTACCTTGTACTCGGTCCCAACTAAGAAAGCAAAACAATCCTTTTGGGTTTATTTAATGTTTCAATGTTTTTTGTTTTTTTTAAATAAGGTATGAAGATGCCAATTGAGGTAAGACCTGTATCCAGAAAACCACAGATCCATAGAATTATGGATCACAGGTCCCATACCTGTACTAAAATATTCTTTACTGTAAATGGCAGCCTGCACTCAGTTATTATAATAGGGCGAATACATACTCATTTCTATGTAAGTAGACATAAATATGATGTACAGTAAATACTGGATCTTAAAATTAAAAATATAAAAAATATAACATATGCTGTAATGATAATAATGCTGTTCTAGTACCTTGTTATGCAATGCAGGGAAAATCTCAGTTCTTGGTGGGGCAGTGCAGATATTGGAACCTCTACACTGAAGGATCCAACACAGGTTGAGCAATAGCCCAAGCCTCTTTCTGCCATCTACAACATTTTAACCTCCAATCTACACAGGGAAACTTCACCCTGTCTGGCAACATACAAATATCCAAACAAAAATTATTTTAAACTGCCTATTCAAATACTCAGCCTTCTTATAGGGTATGTTTAAACAAGTCACATTTGCATACAGAGTATCCTAAACACTCTGTACAAGGCAATAACATCTGCTCAAGCTCAATGTCAAGCTTATTATGGAGATTTATATCACATGATGCAGGACTGTCGTGAGTTTTGGTATTGGCTAATTTACCATCCACATCAAAGTTTTTTTGTTTATAGTTTTATTTTTTTGAAATTTCAAAGACATTAAATACAACCATTATATTTAGTGTGGGTGAAATTACTGTGTTTAATAACAGTGTAGAATAGAAAAAAAGAGAAAAAAAGATCATAAAAAAAAAAGAAAAATCAAAAGTACAGGCTTTTGAAGGCACTAAGATAGGTTTGAAAAAATGTATTATATCCTCAGGTTATGGTCATATCCATTGGGGAAGCAGTAAGTCCAGTTACCCCAAATCTCATCGTATTTTGATATTGTTCCATTAAGCAGGGCTGAGAGATATTCCATCCGTTTTACTTCCTCTATCACAGCTTTTTAATATTTAGGGATTTCATAGTTATGTTCTTTGGTCATGTTGAGGAATTAACACTTTACATCTTGAAGCATACACTAATCCATCATACGCTGCCAGCTAACTAACTGTCACACATTGCTAGGAAGGAAATCAAGTTTTTCTCCTAAAATTCCTATTAGTCCAATAAAGGGGACATAAGCCTTCAATAAAGCTAGCTCTTTTCCTCGCCCAAGTACCAAACATAATTAAAGATATAATAATTTCTTAGCACTTGTTGATATCTGACCTACTGTAATAACTAGGCTGTAATTATGGCGTGCTGCATGAGATGGAGCCGCTACACACTGTAATGCTGGCCAAACAAACACGCATATGTGCAAACAATTATCAGCTAGGGTCAGAAACTTGAATGGGACTATCTGCTGGTTTACCATTAATCTGTTATTAACTGGACTCATGAAGTATCCAGGAATAGTAAGTATACTACTCTGACAAAAAGGAATTGTGTATTGTGTGCAACCCCCGATTTTGGTGGGATTTTTTTTATTAGGATGTGTGTATGTGTTTTAAACACTGGTGCATGATGCTTTTTAGCTAATAGCAAGGAAGGCTGAGGCAGATATAACTAGAGTTTAAAGGAGAAGGAAAGCTACGGAGGCATTTTATTGCCAATAGATTAGCTGCAATAGTGCAAGCTAGAATGCTATATTTATTCTGTAGAATGCTTTACCATACCTGAGTAAAAAGCTCTAGAAGCTCTCTGTTTGTTTAGGATAGGAGCTGCAGTATTAACATGGTGTGACATCACTTCTTGCCTGAGTCTCTCTCTGTTCTGGGCTCAGATTACAGTAGATAAGGGAGGGGGGTGGGGAAGAAGAGCAAACTGAGCATGCTCTTGCCCAGGGCAATGAGGTTTAAGCTGAAGGCAGGAAGTCTGATACAGAAGCCCATGAGTACACAATAGAAGGAAAGAAATGCAGTGTTTCTTTTGACAGGGGACTCAGAGCAGCACTACTTTGGGGGTTTACTGGTATATTTAGATAGACCTTTCTGATAAGGCTTACTTAGTTTTAACCTTTCCTTCTCCTTTAACTGAACATAGAGCAGGAGGCAATATGTGACTTTTTGGGGAGAACATTCAATACCACACAGGTATGTGTCCCTCTACCACACCTAGAAACTGGAATTTATAGAATTATGTGGGCAGTTTTCCATAAATGTCTTTTTTTTAAGGAACAATCCAGTTGAGTGTCTGCAAAACGTATACTGCTTGTTGAGAGGTACATCCAATTTACATGAGTTTCACAGGAGGAGTAAGAGGAAAGGCATTTGGAAACATAGGGATAAGGCTGGTTGTTAGCAGAAGCAGGTGTCTGCTTTTAAGCCAAGGGCAAATGACTCCTCTAATTTATTGGGAAAGTTTATAACCACTAGGTCATTTGTAAGTCTGTGAGATCATCTCTGCCGGAAAGCCTCATTCATTTCTCCAAGAATAGACTGGAATTTAGTGACCTACTGGCTGGAAGGGCAATTACTCTGATTGATTTGCATGAGACTGCAGCCACCAGAGACACCAAATCATTTTGAGCAAAGAGATACCCACAGTAAGACATAATCTGCTAAACAGTAGCCCATCTTGAATTAGGGCAGCTGCTGTTTAAATTGGTAAAGCACCAATTGATGAAATGCCTGCAAGGCTGAGGGTCAGCTATGAAACCCGAAGGAGGCAGAAAGGCAATAGTTATCCTTGGGACTTGAACAACAGCCAGAGGCTTGGGTGCTGGAGCAGTAGTCATCTGAAGTGAGTTTGTCGCTTTTTAAGAGTGAGTTTGCGGATTCTTATTAACATCTATGCTTGAAACCAGCATCTGGAGTCCAAGGCCTGATTATACTGCCAGGACACAAGGCCATCAGGATGAGCAAGTAAAAACATAGGAGGAACATTGTTTTCCTTGTCAATATTATTGTCAACAAACCACAGGCCTCAGACTATGGGAGAGATTTACTAAAGGGCAAAGTAGCCGTCACTAGCAACAATTCACCAGAGATCCCATTCACGGGGACATCTCCAATTTACTAACAGGCGTAAAGGAGAATTCGCTAGCGAAAGAGACCGTCACTAGTGTTCATTCGCACCCTATTACCAGGCGACTTTTCACTCTGGTGAACGGTCGTTACTCTGAGAATTTTACTGAACATTACCAATTTCGCCAGAGTTTCCTTTGCCACCTTAGACCAGGTGAACTGATAAAACAAAGCTACATCTTCCTCAATCTTATGTCAGTGACATCATATCCCGTAAGCCGCAAATTCATAAAAGTTGTAAAAAACACTGGCGATTTTTCCTTTTTTAAGCGGGATTGCCTTCAAAAGTCCTAAATATTAAAGATTTTTGTGTTAACATTTTTTTTCCAGACATTTGAGGAGCATGCCACATGTGTTTTAGGGTGGGCTCATGTCTAGGGCATTTGAAGATCTTTTATGTCTTTATTATGGCTCATTGGACATTTGCAAAAAAAGAAAAATTCGCTATGAAATGCTTTCACTGCTGAAGTAACGCTAGCGCAAATTCGACGGTGTTTGGCTGCTGAGACGCAACTTTTCATTTTATTGAATTAGCGCAGTGGTAGAGAATTTGCAACTGGAGAAGTGGCGCCCCCTATATGTCTACTGTGGCAAATACTACAATCAACAGACATGCATAGCATTGTCCTAGTATACTATAACCCAGCAGGCTAAACCATTTTATAATGAATCCATCCCAGATTCAGCCTGGCCAACTCTCGCATGTTCTGTAAGTTCTTTTAGGCCTGCTCTGCTTCTTGCATCTCATTCAAAATACTATTTCTTTCTGCAATTCAATTTCACACATTCAAATCAAGATCTGTTGTCATCTGAGTAATAATCTGAGCTTCCAGGTTATCATCTCAAGAAGAAGAAGAAGCATATGAAACAGATTGGGGTGAGCTGATATTTGTATAAATTGGCAAATTGTGCAAATTGCCGTATGCGTGTGAGTTCAATAAAGCTAGCAGGAATATTGGCACACAAACCGCAGAGGTCAGAAATAAGAATTCGACCTGAAAGGTAATGTTTTAGATTATTATTAATGAAGCAATTTTGCCTGTCCTTCAATCTATGTCTCTAAAGTGTTTGTTATCAAGCCAGTACACACCATGTGCCCATTTATTTCAACATGGGACTGAAGGTGTTAAAACCGACATGTCAAAAGCGCTAACACTCAAAGCTAAAAATTGCAAATTTGCTAGAGGGAAACATATTCCTAGAGTTACTTTAACTGGTGCAGTGTTATTTTTATGGTCTAATTGTTTTGTTGAAGGTTCTTACACAAGACAGTAGCTCTAGAAAATCATTTCTGTGCATTAATAAGGCCAGTCTGTCTGGCTTTGCTACTATGCTCTCATCAGTTCAGGGCTTCTCAAGTAATAGCCTGCCTAGAGCTCTGCACGATAAATTAGTACCACTCCCATGGAAGAACTGGACAGATTTAATTGTCCTTAATATTCAGTGTGTTGTGTTGCCATTTACCCGGGGCACTCACTTGTAGCAGCTGAGAAATCTGGAATAAAAATGGAAAATCTATTTGCAGCATTGAACAACACAGCACTTTTACATTTTTTTTACTTGGCTGAGTGTATAAGGTTGGGTTCACTTGAGTGGCTTTAGGTACAGAGATGCATTCAAGTTAACCCATATGACAGAATACCATTTGAGTATGTTGTTCAAACAACAATTACCCCAAGTTTAAATTTGTTTTTGTTTTTTTTATTATTTTTCCTGATATTTCAGTAATAAAACAATGAATAGTCACCTGCATGAATAGTAGTTGCAGTATCAGTGGAAGGCATTTATGGGATCTGTTCTCCAGGTCCAGGTAAGTATTTAAATTCTCTGAGGAAGTGCATTGAACTGCAAGAAACATGTTAAGCCTTTATATGTATGTTTTTCTTTTATGCATTTTTTATAATTATCTATTTATTTACATTAATAAAATAGTTTTAAAAGGATCCCATTGGTGGTACAGCCTGCCATGTTCTCCAATTAAATGTTTGCTCATGCTCAAGCAAACTTAAGGTATGAAGTTTTAAATTACAGAAAGATCCCTAATCCGGAAAACCTCCGGTCCTGAGAATTCTGGATAACAGATCTTCATACCTTAAGTCTGCTAGAAAATCATATAAACATGAAATAAACCCAATAGGCTGATTTTGCTTCCAATAAGGATTCATCATTGGATCAAGTACAATGTACTGTTATTACAGAGAAAAAGGAAATCAGAGACAGCCTTTTCATAATTCGGAGGTTTCTGGATAACAGGTTTTCGGCTAAAGGATTCCATACCTGTTTTGTATTATTCAGCTCTTGGCCACCATAATATTGCTTTCTTTGAGAAAAGTAAGGTGATATTTCTGCTAAAGATATCCACACTGAGATTACTCCCTCTATACGGTAATCCGAATAGGATAGCCAAATAATAATATTATATTTTTGAACAGATAAATGTGGAAGAAAATTAAATATTTAATGGTGGTGTTTGTCATTGCATGTTGTTGTGTTTTAACTGTGGTAGAAATGAGTTACTCTGAGTATGATCCAACAATCTCTTTTCAAAATAAAAAAAGGCGTTTTGAAAGGAATGGCTCATGAAACACTAATGGAGCATTTGCATTGTTCCTCTGACAAAAAATGAACAAAATACAGTATGTGACGGAATAACTAATCCTCTTTTACGCAATTATAAGTTGTCTTGAAAGCCTGCCTCTGTATAAAACTCCTATTGATTTCCAGTAAGATTTTCTGAACATTATTCTCAACCCCAACCCATGCTGCAATTATTTCTCTACTACAATCGCTGAATAGCCCTATGAAACTAATTGGAAGTAACAAACTGAATAGAAATGGCTGGAACACAATATTAAGTACAGCAAAGTTGTTCTTATGATGCTCGGTGGCATTAACAAGGCGAATTAAACTGATTTATAGGTAAATTATACATTCAGATTATTTTTGCCTAATAACATAGTCTTTGTTTATAGAATGATACATAAAAAAAAGTCTTGCGTTCTGTTCATCAACCAACTTTATATCTCCCCTGCTCCTTATTGAAACAATAAGACTTGTTAATTATAATACAATCGCTACTCTCATGAGACTATTGCTCAGAATTATGGGTACTCAGCTGGTTATATCAGAGTATCACTGTCTGCACCATACTAAAATTTAATTTAAACGTGAACAACCCCTTTAAACAGTGTTAGCTTATGTGCACAATACATATTTACTAAGATGCTTATATTTTACCCTGATCTGTCAAATACTTGATCAAGGAACAGAGCACAGCTCTCTTTATTTGGTGATTTATGCTAAGAGATTATTCCAGAAACTTTTTAAAACATTTTTTATATTATTTCAAATGATTTATTTTTCTAATAATTTACATTTCCAGATTTACGCCTTTCATTGGAGCTTGTCCTGCCCTCCTGATTTCTGACCTTTGTTTCAATATGATGCTCTTATGCATCACATGCCCTGCATTTTTCCTTTTTCCCTGTGCTCATGGCAGAAGAACTACCTGATGGCACTGCAAGGACACAAATATTGAAATAAAACCCTTCTCTTGACAATAATGAGTCAGTAATTTGATATTATTGTAGAAGAGGTGATTTACTTTTAATTAATTTTGAAAATGTATTTTTTGAAGCACAAATTGCTTTAGCATTTTACACGTTGCCATGTAAGATGGGCCAAAACTAGCATACAGTACTTACAGAGTAGGTGGTAGGCAGCAGATAGGGGTCTCCAAGAATTTACTTTAGCTTGTGGATCATTGCAAAGTTTAAGGGACTGGCAGGGGCAACAATAAACCCACTGAAGAAATTGTACCCTTTAGGAGGGTAGCAAAATTTGCTACAGGTCTAATCACCTATAGCAGCCAATTAGCAGGTAGCAGGGGTTAGGGTTGTGGTGTTTCTAATAAATAATAATAATAGGAAATTACCCCAAAAAATGGGATGGGATAAGATCAGTCACTACTGTACTGAATCTACTGTTCTATAGAAGAAAATTGCAATACATTTGCCACAATCAATTTTGTTAGACATGAATATATTCCAGACAACTTGTAATTGAATAATTTACAAGGTCTATTTCTGATCAGGCAGAAGTGTATAAAGTCCATTTGCATTGACATTCTCATATTAATATTTAATATTAGCAAAGGAGATAATTGATTCTTCTCGACTAATACTTGTAATATATGTAATGATGATGAATGATGATAACAAAAATCGCAACTTGCCACAAAGCTGGTCAGGTTTGTTTCAACATCCTTATATTATAAGAATATTATAGCTACATAGAAAGGTAATATTTAATTCTAATATTTTAGGCGTACTAAAAGAAAATAAGAGTAGATCATCATTCACCCCCTGTTTTAGCCTAACTGGCAGTTACTCTGATCCAGCATTGTAGATTGCTTGGCGGACTCATAGTTTGGCCATAGATAAAAGAATATTTAGACTTAGAGTACAAGCATCAAAATGCATAAATTAGGCTTTATAATTAATATGATGAACATGTGCCCCTCCGGATCCTGTTCATCTAATAGTCCCAGCATACAAAACTGACAGTTTGTAAGTTAGCAATAAGGCAAGAGAGGTGGACATCTCTTTTTTTATATACTGATTTCAGCCTAGAAACTGGCCACCTAAGTGCAACACATGAAACAGCTTTATGTTCCCATCTGTCGGATGATGGTTTCAGAGCAGATGTACACTTTCAACAAACTTTGTTTTGATATCACACAGCACATATGACGCACCATGGCACCCATTGACACATGTCACAGCATGCAGTCGCAGTTCAATGGAAAAAAAGTGTCAGAATGATCTATTTAAATTGAGCGACATGTTCTGTTATCTGAGTCAAATGTCGATCTGCTGCTTGCTGTAGATGTACTTCAAAATATTAGTTTCTGACCTAAACTTTCTGTGGATGGTGGCATTTGTATTTAGAAGGTACGGTCTCCATTGTCCGGAAACCTATTATCCAGAAAGCTCCAAATTATGGCATGGCTCCCATAGACTCCATTTTATCCAAATATTCCAAGTTTTTAAAAATGATCTCCCTTTTCTCTGTAATAATAAAACATTTCATTCTGAATTATGGAAAGATCCATTCCCCGAAAAACCTCAGGTCCTGTGCATTCAGGTCCCATTCCTGTAATAGTAAGCCATTCATTGGCAATTCAAAAGTCTACAAACGTGTACCTGGTTCATAATTCTTATTGTGTTGTATACAGGAACAATCACTATTCATGTAATTTCAAAGATAACTAGGGAAGTATAATATGGATATTTTCTGCTAGAAAAATGTACATTATCCAATTAGATGATATAATAACAATGTGCTCTTCAAGTTTCCAGTGATCTGTGAGCTGCATTTTCACATTTTTATATGTTGTAGCCTGGGAGACCTGTTGTAATGATAGTTATAGTAATTTATTCATCCTTCATCTCATATCTCATCAGCCCAATACTTGGCCTATTATTATCGGATAAGAGGTGAATTCTGTAATTAACAATAGTTTAAGTCAATGTTAACAAGGTCAGCAGACCTTACCGCACATATATCAGAACAACAGCTCTTAAGAATTGCACTGCATTGTATATTTACTCATTAATTACATTATTTGAAGTCACATTTTCTTCTAGTTGGTTCTGCAACACAGTTGATTTATGTTACTATGCCAAATAAAGATTGTTGCTATGTGCCTAAAATGATGACATTATTATTATTATTATTATATCCAGGAAATTATATAAGAAATGTCAGTACTTTATCTAAAGAAGGAAAAACATTATTAAAAAAGATACATGCTCCAGAGTTATTTAACTCTTGGGGGGTAGAACTCACAAGTAGAGTTAAAATGTTGCTGCAGGATACAGGTATGTTATCCTTTGTAAGGGGTTTTCCAATAATTTGAAGTGCTAAATTGAAATCTAGTTTAGAGAAGTTCTGGCCAATCGGTAAAGAAGGAGAGAGTTTGAATGTTACACCCCCCCTAGGGTTTTCACTCTCCTTCCATCTTCTTCTTCCCTTTGATCCCAGACTTGAAGGGGGAAGAAAGTGAAGGTAGAGTAGAAACCCTTCCTAAATCAGGCAGATGTCTGGCTTTGGGTACTGGAACTGCAGATGCATTAAAAATAAAAGGTAGTTGGTACTGACACAACAGACACATTATATACGTAAATAATAGTGAGCACTGACACCCAAAACATATAGCAGACTAGGGTTGCCACCTTTTCGCTCAGTGAAGACCGGGCAGGGGATGGGGCTGTGTAATGGAGGGGGCTGGGTTGTGACATGGTGGGGGCTGGTCGTGATGTCAGGGGGGGCCATGACGCAGCAATGGGCGATTGGCCGATTGCTGTGTCAATCATGGGGAATCCTGCCCAGCTTTCCAAATTAGTTTTGACCCAGGCAGCCCTTCAAAATACCAGGCTGTCCAGGTCAAAACCAGACAGGTGGAAAACCTATAGCAGACAGTGAGAGGTAGTATGTACTGACACCACAAGTTAGAAAAGAAAGAAAATTTGTGGGACCACATGCAATACCAGTAGGTACTGGTAACCCAAAAGAATTATATACAAAGAGATTCTGTGGGTTTTGACACCAAAAGTGCATTATATACGGTGAAAGGCAGTCTATTGTTTATTTATAAAATGGCAGCATATTAAGACTTCAGCCCTTAGCTTAATTTATTGGAGTATGGGAATGTGTACCTACATTTCAAACTATACTTCTGACTCCCAATATTGGGCCAGATTCAATAATCTCATGGTAATCTCAGTGTAAACTCATGGACGACATTCAATTAGTGGAAAAAAAACTTCTCCAAATTCAATTCCAATTTTTTCAATAGAGTTTTCACATGAGATTTCTGAATTGAATTGCATCTCAAATTAAATCTAGTCTTGTCTGAGTTTTCACTTGATAAACCTTTTTCTCACTGAATTTAATCTGGCCCATTATGCTATATCTGGATATCGATTTAAGCATCTTAAAACATAAAT
This sequence comes from Xenopus laevis, assembly GCF_017654675.1. Lineage (NCBI taxonomy): Eukaryota > Metazoa > Chordata > Amphibia > Anura > Pipidae > Xenopus > Xenopus laevis. The sequence continues at coordinate 101,284,336 of NC_054387.1, forward strand.
AGTTAGTTTAATATCCATGAGTCTTCCCTTACATAAATATAAGGTATTTGTGCATGAAACTTCAATATTGTATAATTATGCAATACCATACTGTTTGACTCCATTTTCATGTAGCATCTGTAGCAAAAGCACCAGCCAAAGCACCAAAGTAATGTTCATTAATGCCATGACATGCCTGCTGCGGTAACAGTTCAGAAGTACAGCATCACTATCACCTTGACTGTAATGATAACCTCCATGTAATGAGTTTCTTGGTTAGTGCCTCTGGTGAAGATACAGAAGGTTCAGAATAAAACCATCAGTTTCATAGCTATGTTATATGCAAGTCTGTACCATGAACCTCCCAGTGATCCTATTCCTATTAAATGAGAAAGCCTGATCCCCAGACTGAAATGGGGTTGGCTTACCAGAAAGTGTCTGCAGTTTAGAAGGATCTGGTTGCTTGGGGGTGTAGTTAGGATATGGTAGGGTAGATAAGGGGTGTGGAATGATGAGTTATACTAGAGTTTGTAGGAAGATAAGTCTATTGTCATATCTCTGAGATTGTACAGACCAATAACTAAGCCAAACGTCATAGAATAATTTTGGTGGCCGCTCCACTCTACACACCCCAACCGTGCAGGGATTTGCTGCTATGCTGTAAATCCAAACCTGGCTTCCAATGTGGGCTGCAAGTGCAGCATTATTTTCTATATATATTTTCTGTGTTTAATGGGATAATTGGGTTAAATGTGTTAAGATATTCTCTGTTAAACACGCACACCAAATTTGCTTCATCTGTATATGGCACAAGGGGTGCATATTCAATGCCACTCAAGACATCCCAAATCACCTGTTACGCATTCTTATAGCTAAGCATGGGAACCAATCGGTTTGTGGACGGTTGGGTGCTTAAGTTTTATTAATTTGCTATTCAGTTGTTTATTGTCTTACCGATTGTCTGTAGTAGTGATGAGTGAATCTGGCACATTTCAGTTTGCCGAAAATTAGCTAAACGCATAGCAGTTAACGGCAACTTTTTTTGCAGCAACTTTTTCTGTGCACTATACATTGGAATCTTTGGGAGTTGGGAAGACCACAAAAGTCCCGATTTAAGGAAGCATGTCACCCATGTTCTTTGTCTCTTGTGATAGAAAGGAAGGACCTGATCTGGGCATCTCCAACCTGCCAAGTTTCCAGTGTGGCTCCTTTTTGTCTTTTAGGAGCAGCTTGTTAGCAAGAGCACAAAGGGCAGAATATGTAAAGAAATTGTAAATTTCCCCCACTGTTCCTGACAATTCTTTATCTTTCTTTTATCTGCACCAAAATGATGGATAAGTGACCCCCCCCATCTAAAAACGCAGATATGATGGACACCAGTTGAAAAGTTGCATAGAACAGGTCCATTCCATAGAAATCTAGAAGATGAACATACCATTTAATACCCTTTTCAGTCTTAACAGTGCCTACACAGACATAATGCAGTGCACACAAGAATAAACAGGCATGTTCATACATAAATAAACAATGCATCCGTCTTCCGTCCTAGAAGTCTTTGAAATTGGATATAAAAGAATAGTATAATAAAATTTTGATGGCACTTTTTGGGGAACAGTTATATCGGCTGATTTGACTAAAAGCTATCACAGCAGAGAAAACAAAGCACTTTGCCAGTATCTTTCATTTGTCTATTATTTATGATCCCTTTTTGTTGTGCCAGACTTCAGGCCTTATTTTCATGCAGTGTACGTGTGTTTCTAATCCAATTTGTATGAGAACAGTCAGTGCAGAGCAGAGCAGTGTTCTTGCCCGAGTTTCTGTTTTTGGAAAGCGAATCAGCCTGAAAATTAGGTCGCAGAACGGGACATATTTCAGTTTGTGTTAAAAATTAAATGAAATGAGACTTTTGAGGTTTATTCTTTTTTTCACGCGTTCTTTTGGCATCAGTGTTATGCATCATATCTGCTGGCATTGAGAGGATAAATACATGATGGAGAAGTTTTGGCATGACCAATTGCAGGTCGAATTTACATATGTTATATAAGCATCTGGAAGCTGTCAACAAATTCAGTTCAGAAGAACTGTGATTACCAGCAGCAAATGTTACTGTGAGAAAGATCTAATCATTGTTATTTAGTGTTATTCTTGAGTTTCACCTCCTTTGCTAGGTGCTGAGCCTTCACTATGAATAAAAGTCAAACAGCGTAGACTTTGGTAAACTATTCTACATTCTCTTTTGGGAATTTGAGCTTCCAATATACTGTATACATATATTTCAGCTGGGAATGTACTTTTTTGTTGTATATTTTCCTCATTGTGTCATTGGAGTAAATGGTATATGATGAGGTAAACCAGAAACTGGAAATATCCAGTACACCCCATGCATCTATGACTTTTTTTAGTCATAGTTTTAGTTGTTCCTGTCCTATCAAAGATGCAAAATGACTGCAATCAGATCTGACTACCTTGTCTTCTAACTGTCAGGTTAGTCCTGATTTGCTGACCCAAAATGGCAGGAGATGTGCTGTGGGTAGGGATGAGTGCAGCAAAAATTTTCGCAAACCTACACTAGAATTTCACTCAATAGAACAAGTTCTTGCATTAGTAAAACATATAAAAAAATAGACACTTCATTGTGTCCTTACAATATAATTTGAAGAGTTGTGCCTTACTTCAAGGGGCTGATTTACTTAAATTCATATTTCCTTTTTTTTTTCATGAATCTTATTTTTTCTCTAATTATTCATTTTTTCTTAAGATTTTTTAGATTTATGTAAAAACCATTGAAAACTCAATACAAAACGTCCAAGTAAATGCAGTCCAGGTCATATAGATTTAGACTTTGAGGTTTTCAGATTTTGTTTTTGCTACTAATTATCCAAAAAAAAACAAAACCATTTTGAGTTTATAGAAATATTTGCACCGTTCAGCATTTTTTTCCGTTCATACTTATTATAATCAGATCTTTTTATAACTTTCATCACATGGCATCATGGACCTTTCTTTCCCATAAAAAAGGATCACCACACCAGAGGCCACCCCTTTTTGTGGAATGCACTGCCAGTCGATGTTGTGAGGGCTGATTCTGTTAATGCTTTTAAGAGTGGCTTGGATGATTTCTTGGGCAAGCATAATATCCAAGGCTATTGTGATACTAAAATCTACAATAATTATAGATATTGGAATATATTGTTTATGAGAATGTATGGAGGGGTAGGTGTGTGTATGTGAGCTGGTTTACATTTGGAGGGGTTGAACTTGATGGACTTTGGTCTTTTTTCAAACCAACTTAACTATGTAACTATTTGTGATTTTAGAGAAATAGAGTTTAAGGGGCTGATTCACTAAGCTCGAGTGAAGGATTCGAATGAAAAATACTTCGAATTTCGAAGTATTTTTTGGGTACTTCGACCATCGAATTGGTTAAATTCGTTCGAATTCGAACGAAATCGAACGAATCGAACGAAAAATCGTTCGACTATTCGACCATTCGATAGTCGAAGTACTTCCCCTTTAAAAAAAACTTCGACCCCCTACTTCGGCAGCTAAAAGCTACCGAAGTCAATGTTAGCCTATGGGGAAGGTCCCCATAGGCTTGCCTGTGATTTTTTGATCGAAGGATTTTCCTTCGATCGTTGGATTAAAATCCTTCGAATCGTTCGATTCGAAGGATTTAATCGTTCGATCGAACGGAAAATCCTTCGATCGATCAATCGCAGGATTAGCGCTAAATCCTTCGACTTCGATATTCGAAGTCGAAGGATTTCAATCCGAGGGTCGAATTTCGAAGTATTTTTAACTTCGAAATTCGACCCTTAGTGAATCGGCCCCTAATTGTGGTTTCAATAAGCTCTAAAACCACAAAACTTTGACCTTTTAATAAAAGAACCTCCACTTGTTGCTCCATCTGTCTTTCCTAGTACTGTACCTGTAGTGGGTTGTTTATCGTGGAGATTCAGGCACACAAGCTATGGATTGCCAGTGGGCTTTAGGCACTTTACAATTAAGTACAGGGTTCCTTTGCCTGTCAGAGCTGCACCTTGCACCAGATTTTTAACCCAGAACATGGTGCAGAGATCAGTCTGCATAGACAATATCCTTGTCATCAAGAGCTCTAAAGATGACTGAATCTGAATCGTGATCATATCCACAAGAAGTGGCAGTCAAAACACCAAACATGCCATAATCTTTTCCCTGACCCCAAGAGAATGAAGGCACTTGGTTGCCATGGTGATAACATTCCTTGACATCATATAGATATAAATAAAAGTTGTCAGAGGATTAAATAGTCAGTGCACAGCTTGGTTTTCACTGGCAGGGTGCAGGTACCACAGTGGGAACTTACCCACTTATATGACAGAGTTCTCTCATTTTTCTATTAAAAAATGTAAAATCCTGGGGGGAAAAAAAACTCATTGGTCTGTGATAATTTAAGAAGTTTTTTTAAGAATAGTGGTAAACATTCTCAAAAGAAATCCCAACCATACATTTGTAACGCAAATAAAATAAACCCCCCTGAGGGCTGGATGAGTCTACAACATGTTCCACTCAATAAAGGTTACAGAAGGTTAATAAGAAAGAGACTTGAAACTTGTTACTGCTTCAGGTCTCTTAACATCTAACAGTGATTCTGCTAGCAGTCAACCATTTCAATACACCCTAGGGACATTATCAACTCAGTATTGGCAAGTCAGGTGAATTTATTCATTTTTTTCTACTATGAAATCCCCAAATAATGAATATGTTAAAAGACTATCTTTACTGAAGAGACATTTTAAACCAGGATTGTCTGAAATGAAGTCCTTTCATTTCAGTAATACCATTATAACAATTTTCTCAAATAAGAGAATTTACAGATACATTAACTTTTTTTCCCTATATTTTTGTTTTTTTGTTGAAGTTTTTACTTTTAGAACAGCAAGATTACAACATTTTCAATTTACAACAGATGAACTCAATTTCAGCTAACCGACTGAATCAGCAATTCATTTACTCTAAACATGTAAAATCAATCTTCTATTGAAATATATAATTAAATAAATATAAAAAATAAAATGAAAATTGATAGAAATCACAACCTTATGCAATGACTTAGAAGTCTATGACTCACATTATGTTAATAGAATTTAGGATATGCAGAAAGTTTATCAATTAAGAGAATTTGCTGCTAAAACCTGTAAACCTTAACTTGATTACACTGTAGTGTTTATCCCTCTAGCTCTCAGGATACATCAATTTAAAATTGATTGATTTAATCAAATCTGGAGACACTGTATCTTATATCCAAAATTCATAAGAAATAAATGTTACTGTTTTAATTGTTATTTTACTAGCAGCATGTGAGTTCATAACAAGTAGATTTTAATATTTTTAACGGAATTTCATTTGAACTGAATACAATATTTGGTACGTTATAATGTTTTTTAATTCGCAGAATTGTTTTTAAATTACATTTCTCATTGAGATTTTGCCAGTATGTGGAGACATACTGAATTCCTTCCACCTAAAAGATAGTCAACTTAAGTTTAGTAGAACATATACCATCATATTGAAAATAGAAATGACAACGAATAACTGGAAAATCTATTTTTTTTTTAAATATTTAGTAATTTTAAAGTGTCTCTGTAGAGAGAGGGTTCAGTTTAACTTAAATGTCTTGTTACTTCCACATTCTGTGTAACAGTTCCCAAATGTGTATTTTGGAATCAATCATTGATTTAAGATTAAATTCAGCATATTTTAGTTCTTCCACGTATAACCATTTCAACCAGTATCGGGTAAAAGATGGTAAATTAACATTTCTCATGTTGGTGATAGCCAGACCATCTTGATTTATGCTATTACTTTATCTGATAAGGAGTTTGTATATCTTTGTGCTTGAAAAGTTGTGGGAGGTCCATCAGTGGATATATTATCTATAGAAAGCTGAATGTTTTATAGATACTATTTTTTTTTTTTAATTTAAAGGAACAGTAACGCCAAAAACTGAAAGTGTTTATAAAGAAATGACAATATAATAATAGTGTTGCCCTGCACTAGCAGAAACTCTACTATAGTTAGAAACTCTACTATAGTTTATATAAACAAGCTGCTGTGTAGCAATGGGGGCAGCCATTCAAGCACACAATACACAGTAGATAACAGATAAGTTTGAAATAATTCCATTATATAATAGAGAGCTTATCTATTATCTGCTGTGTATCCTGTGCCTAATACAGTTTCTGACGCAAACATAGAAGTTTTTCCAGTGCAGCACAACAGTATCTTATATATTTTTTACTTTGACATTTTCATTTTTTGGTGTTATTGTTCCTTTAAAGGGTAATTTTGCTTACTGTGCTATGATTCTTTTATTATAGACTTAAGGGGTTACTAAACTCTGAATGCCAAAAACCCAAAAGATTTGTGTTTTTTTAGTATAAAATCAGAATTTTTAATGAAAAAAAAATCACCAATTTTTCAAAATTTATTATACCCCGAGAATGAAAAAAGACAGAATCTGAAAATCCCACATGTCAGACCTGGCAAAGGTTCATATAAGTCAATGGGAGAGATCCCAAAAATGTTTTAATCTGCACTGGGTTTTAAGCAATAATCCAAAATCTGAGTTTTCAGGTAGAAATTCCGAAATATTCGTAAAAATTTATATTTTTCAAGATTTTTTCCCGCAAATTTTTTTCGGGAAAGTGTATTAATAAATAAGATTAAAAAAGGAGGATTTGGACGGAGTTTTTTTCAGAAAATGTTGAGATAAATTTGGACTTTGATAAATAACCAACTAAATGTTAAGCAAACATAATAATCTTATTTAATTTGATTTTCTTTCATTATTAATTTTGAGCTTCATCAAACTTAGCGGTTTCACCACATATATCCAGTTATCCCATTTTACCTATATTTACTTTATACCAAGAAATTAGACTAGTTATTTAACAAGTTAAACATTGTCTCTCTAGATTTGTTTGCATATTTAACAATAAAATACCATCAGCTAAAGTCAATATTTTAACAGCTTTTTTGTTGGTCTTTTTTTTTTCCATTATATTGCTATATATTATAACACATATAATGGGGCTTCAGGCACAAGCTGAATAAAAGGTATGAAAGGTAACAACCTCTGAAAAGTGAAAATGATTTTTAAATCTGACCCACAGTTAGAATTTTAGCTTGCGGTTTGGTTTTGAACATAGCAAAGGGTTTTCATCACCATTGTAACCTAAGGGCATGCCAGAGGGTGGCCATCTGCTGCTCTGCCTATTTGTAATACTGCCAAGCACCCATAGTGCTGCATACAAAGATGTCCAACCTTGGGTGTTCCATTCTTCTCCTTTTGCAAATGAACCAAATGTATTTGCTAGTAAATGAAAGTATAAACGAGGGATGAATAGTAATACTAAGTTAATATTAAATTAAGTTTAGTGCTGGTACAAGAAAAGGAACCCTATGCACCTTTGCATTTAGATTTCTTTTTAAAATAACAATGTGCAAGAATACAATTTTATTACTCCATAATACCCTTAACATTACTAGAAAAAGTTTTAAACATTTTAAAAAAAAAAAAATGATTAACTAATAAACCTTTTGCCCATTGAAGATCCCAGTTCAGGCACCCCAACCTGTAGCCAAGAAGAAGATGAGTTTTTATGCCATAGGTAGGGTGAGTAGTATTGTAGAGAAACTAGAGGGTCAGTATTATTGTAGAAAAACTAGGCTATGTATATGTATATTTCTTTGAATTTATAATAATTCATTATAAGATTCCCACCCCAGATGCATGGGAAAGACAATGCATGTATGTTTCTAATGTGCTACGACTAATCTGTGTCTTCTAATTCGTTTCTTCTCCACCATACACAGAGCAGAGTTGGGCATTATTTCCATGCAACAACCATTCTTGATACTGTGGGGCAAATTTACTTATGGTCGAACATCGAGGGTTAATTAACCCTCGATATTCGACTGCCGAATTGAAATCCTTCAACTTCGAAGATTGAAGTCAAAGGATTTACCGCAATTCCTTTGATCAAAGGATTTTAATCAAAGGATTTTAATCCATCGATCGAACGATTTTTCTTCGACCTAAAAAAGCTAGCAAAGCCTATGGGGACCTTCCCCATAGGCTAACATTGACTTTGGTAGGTTTTAGGTGGCGAACTGGGGGGGGTCAAAGTTTTTTTTTAAAGAGACAGTACTTCGACTATTGAATAGTCTAACGATTTTTGGTTTGAATCGGTCGAAGTAGCCAAAAAAACATTCGAAATTCGAAGTTTTTTTTTATTCTATTCCTTCACTCTAGCTAAGTAAATGGGCCACTGTATGTCTCTGTGATGTGATGGAAAATGTTCACTTGAAATTATTAGATTTTACCTCATCTCCATGCACTGCCTTTCTACTGTTAGCTCCTTAAAGGAGAAGGAAAGCTACGGAGCCATTTTATTGCCAATAGATTAGCTGCAATAGTGCAAGCTAGAATGCTATATTTATTCTGTAGAATGTTTTACCATACCTGAGTAAAAAGCTCTAGAAACTCTGTTTGTTTAGGATAGGAGCTGCAGTATTAATGTGGTGTGACATCACTTCCTGCCTGAGTCTCTCCCTGCTCTGGGCTCAGATTACAGCAGAGAAGGGGGGGGCGGGGGAAGAGGAGCAAACTGAGCATGCTCTTGCCCAGGGCAATGAGGTTTAAGCTGAAGGCAGGAAGTCTGATACAGAAGCCCATGATTACACAATAGAAGGAAAGAAATGCAGTGTTTCTTTTGACAGGGGACTCAGAGCAGCATTACTTTGGGGGTTTACTGGTATATGTAGATGGACCTTTCTGATAAGGCTTACTTAGTTTTAACATTTCCTTCTCCTTTAAAATCAAAGAAAAGTGAAAGGTGTCCTAGCAGAAATTGTACTTTCTGTAAGTAACCATCAGCAATATAAAGCAAATATGAAGTCTTATGTACATACTTGTTCTGTTCAGTATCATTATTCCAGGGTTTTAAATGATAACTAAAACTTAACCAAAGAAGTAGGCTAGAAATGTACCAGCCCAAGGCAATCGCATCCCTTTATTAGGGAAGATCTGTGCCTCCAAAGATGCCCCAGTATCTTCCCATCTTCTTTTCTGCTGATTCACTGCACATTATCTGTGCTGCTGTCGGTTACTGAACTTAGGGACCAATTGAAAGTATACAGTGCACATAAAATACAAATATCATAATATAAGGCTAAATTGTAATTAATACAGACAATTACTACATGGCAGCTCAGAAACCAGTGCGACTAGCATCAGAATAGAATAACCATCCCTGTAGCATCAGCCTATATTACTGCCAAACCTTATTTTCTGCTTGATAATTTGTGACAACCCCTAAGCTTAGCTTCTCAACAGCTGCTCAGAGCCCACTGAATATGTGACACTTTCAAAGATGGTGACCCCCTTTGATAAGTTTGAAATTCTGGATCATTGCTGCTGAAACTTTAAGCTTGTGCAATAAGGTCATTATAAAATATGGTATTTTAACAGTATTAATTTTTAGGGTTTAGTTCTCCTTTAAGGTTCAAGAATTTAACTGATTTTTCTGATTTCTCTTCTAGTATGTTCTGATGAATAGTGTGCAAGTGGGCCTATTGGAATTACCACCGACCTGGACATAACAGTAATTACAAGACTGAAGTGTTCCTTGCAATTGAGTCTTTTCCTGAAAAGACAAAAAAAGGAAAGAATTATTGTTTAGCTACCAGTGTTCTATTGAAACAGCATATTACTTACCTTCCATAGTCTCTCCTTGGTTCCAGCTGTGCATTTCCTGATTCTGTTTATGTGAACAGAAATGAAAAGCACAAGATCATTTTCCTTTCAATCAAGGGGTTCACTGCCAGGTGGTGTAGCAGGATTCATGCCTCCATTCTAATGGTTGCAACCTTTACACATGCTTGACATTGTATATGGTCTGCTGTAGAACCCAACAAATACTGTAGAAGGCTGAGCACGAGTCCTGACTACTGTGAAGTTTCCATATCTGTGCAAAGCATGTTTTCCAGAAATTTCAGAGAATATCTGACTTGATATATATGACTAATGATAAAAGAAATGAAACCCTGTTTGTGTTTCAATGTTTTATCAAAACATCCTTCCCCAGCTATGCAAGTTATTGTGTAACAGTTGTAAGATATTCTTATGGACAACATCAATATTAATATGAAATATTAATATTAGTCCATAATAATACAATAACTGTAGGTTCTAACGGGGAGGTTTGGCAAAGAAATGACATTCAACCAACTGTATTACTGAAAAGAAGATTTATGTATAAAATCAAAACACACTAACACAATTACAGAAAATAATAAGCCATAATATGCACATAAGGAAAGGTACAAGGAAAAACCAATAATCTATAATTCAGAATGATATTTGCAATGCATATAAAAACAACCAGTGAGACAAATCAACAACTCTAACAAACAATAATCAACATCTACAGTATGTAAACAAGGAGAAAAAAGGTTACAACAACTAATTCAAACAATATGCTCTAAACCCTCTTACACCTATAACCACACACACATAAGTAATAACTGTCAATGACAAAGAGACACTGAGATAGTTACCAGTCCTTGGACAGCACGTCAGTCTCTGGGCCTGCAGAGTTTCTGTTCAGAGGTGGACCCCTGTACACAGAGTTCTGTTTTGGGGAGTTCTGACAGTTATTACTTATGTGTGTGTGGTTATAGGTGTAAGAGGGTTTAGAGCATATTGTTTGAATTAGTTGTTGTAACCTTTTTTCTCCTTGTTTACATACTGTAGATGTTGATTATTGTTTGTTAGAGTTGTTGATTTGTCTCACTGGTTGTTTTTATATGCATTGCAAATATCATTCTGAATTATAGATTATTGGTTTTTCCTTGTACCTTTCCTTATGTGCATATTATGGCTTATTATTTTCTGTAATTGTGTTAGTGTGTTTTGATTTTATACATAAATCTTCTTTTCAGTAATACAGTTGGTTGAATGTCATTTCTTTGCCAAACCTCCCCATTAGAACCTACAGTTATTGTATTATTATGGACTAATATTAATATTTCATATTAATATTGATGTTGTCCATAAGAATATCTTACATATTTGGCGAGAATCCAGGCAGGAGGAGCAAGGCGTTGGTGGAAAGGATATTTCAACTAACTGTATAACTGTGCATCAAATCACATACTTTCCATTTACTGAAAATCTTGTTGTTACTAGCTGTTGTAGTGTTGTTAGTATAGTGTTGTTATTACAATAGCTATAATGGAAGCTTTGTTGAAAAAGATTGCTAAAGTAAAAAACACTGATGTTGTTGTTAAAATAATGCAGGGATCTACAGATCCATGGGTGCAGGCTCAAGACTATGTGAATCAAGCCATAGCAGATAAGAAATTAAATAAAGTAAAGGGTAAAAATGTCCTTATTTTTGCTGCCCGGTGGTTAGCAGAACAGCACAAAGTTGTAAGTGGCCAGAAAGAAGTGTTGGAAGAAAAAGTAAATCATTTAAATCTTGTTATAGATTCTTTAAGAATTTCAGCTCAAAATGCTGCTGCTGTAGGCATTCGTAATCAGCAAACTTTAGCTGAAAACAGAGAACTGCATATGGAGAATGAGAGGCTTATTGAAAGGCTGAAGGATGCAGAAGGGGCAATTAGATCTCTTGCTATATCCTCCAGCAGGGCAAAGGCTGATCGTTCACAATGTGCAGCTCAAATTAATCAATTAAAACAACAGTTAGGAAAGCAAAGTGCAGTTGTTGCGGCATTTAATGTACCTGGGTGTGTTGTGCCTGATTTGGATTGTGATCTGTTATATGGTAGTGAACTAGATATTGAGGATGAAAATGATTATTGTGTGGGCAAGGTTAAAATGGCTCCAATCTCTACAGAGAGGCAGTTAGATGCTATGGGATTTACTGTGTCTGAGACCACTGTATCTAAATCCCAATCTAACACTGAGGTACAAGCCTTTAGCAGGGAATTAGAGACCATAGAGCTTGGGGATGATCCAGTGGAAGTAATGATGAGAGTTGAACAGTTTGAGAAGGTTCATAAAAATTTAAATGTGAATACTGATGTTTTTGATATCATTGTGGCAAGCATGAACAGTGCTCTTAGACTTAGTTTACCTCCTTCTGTGTTCACAGAACCTAGAACTAAACAAAACCTAGTGAATGAGTTGTTAAAGGCATTAGGGATTGAAGAATATGACCACCACGCTGCCTTTGGTAACTGTACACAAAAGAAAGGGGAGCTGGACAGCTGAGAGAAGGCAGCTAGAGAGCTGGAGAAGCCAGAGGAGCCTGAGACAAGACATGTGAGGAATGAAGACCAGAGGGGAAGGCAGAGATGAAGCCGAACTCTATTCCCCTGCCTTTTTGGTAACAACTATGTAGACTTGTGTAATGTGTAACTGTAAATATTGTAATTTTTGTCAAAGTGTAATCATTTATGTAGAACAATCAGTTGATTTATTTTACAATATATCACTTTACTATACGCTCATTGGTGTGGATTCATTGTCTGCTTGCTCAAAAGAACCAGAAACCCTAGTAAGTGGTTTGAGGTATATTATTAATATTGATATAATATTATTAATATTGATATATACTATATAGAAACTTACACAGTCACAAATTGGAGATTTGAAATTGTTGGACCAGTTTTTAGACAAATGATGGTGATTGTTGGGTGTAACTTGGTGTTTAGTAGATGAATGGTGTTTGCTTCCTAAATACTATTCGTTTTAAATTATAATTATAAGGGGGTGCGTTGAAGTAAGAGGACAAAGCATCTTTTGTCCACATCATATTTTTTTTACCTTAAGACATAGCAAATATATTATGATTGGCACATTATATGGCATATGTAAAATATTTTCTACTCAAACAAGATATTCTTTGTTTGTGTAATGGCCATTTAAGGTGGATACATGAAAGATGAACTACCAACAAGAAAGGCTTTAGCATTTTAAATATTTAAAAATATGTTTAATTTATTGTTTTTTTGTGTCATTAATTGTGAAGATAATTTAGCCACATTGATAATTTATCTCTCTACAATAATCCTTCCTAAGATCACATTTAATGTTCATTTTCAATTTGTTAAAGGGTCATGAGGCTTTTCTTTAGCAGCCTTTTATGTCTGGTACATTACATTAAAACTTTAGCATAACATAACATGACTGCAGAACATTGTGCTGTGTCTTGTTTGACTTGAGGGCAGCACACAGCATGGGATGAGTACAAAAAAGAGTGTTCAGCCTGGTTAGAAGGTAAGAAGAAGTAAAATTTTTGCTTCTCAGATGCCTTCCAGCCGGCACACAGTTTTACTTATTAATAAGACTTTCATGAAGTTATAATGAAAGTAACAGCATAAAGACAAAGTTTGCAATTAGAAGCATCTCTTCACAAGTGACTGCTGTCAGATATTACATGTACATTCTGAAATATTAAATGGAGATGCAGTCAATGTTTACTGTTCTGACACCTATGAATGAACTGTACTGATATACAAACACACATTAACCACATGCATTTTGTTTTAATACAGTATTATCATTTAATACAGTATTACCATTAAAATTCTTACCAAATAACAAAGGTCCATGGTATGCGCATGGTCATGTTGTCCCGCTCACGAAGAAGCATTGACACTTAATATGAAAAATACATTCTTACACCACAACCCTTTTTCCATTCTACTTGCTTTGGTGTGCCCTGCTTGAGCTCTCGTGTGTTTAACTTAACTACTAACCTGCCTGACTTATTTTTGAATCATCAAGAATAGTCAGGCAAAAAGAAAAAAAAAAAAGCAGCGCATAAAGTCCACATCAAAAGATAAAGTAGGGCACCACACCAAAGGAGTTATTTACTAAACTCCGAATGCAAAAATCACGAAAAATTCATGATTTTTTAATATAAAATCTGACTTTTAAAAAATCACTAATTTTTCAGAATTTATTAAACCCCGAGGACAGAGAAATCCGAATCGGAAAATCCGGCATCTCAGACCTGTCGAGGTTGCATATAAGTTAATGGAAGAAATCCCAATGATTTTTTTTATGTGTGCTGGGTTTCGTGTTATACCCCAAAGTTTTTGGGTGAAAATTCCGAAAAAATCATGAAAATCGGATGAAAAAATCGGATTTTTTACCACAAATCAAATTTTCGGGAAAATGTAATAATAAATAAGCGTAAAAAAACCTGAGTGGATTTAATCGGAGTTTGCAGCAGAAAATATTGAGATAAAGTCGGACTTTGATAAATAACCCCCCCCCCCCAAGTATATTCAAAATTCAAAACTAAAGTATGATTAGAAAAATCTTCACTGTCCACCCAGTCTAAGGGGGCATTTAGAAAGTATGTAATGAGATTTCCCAAAAATCTGAAACAAACGTAGATTAAAAAAATCCTGATGGGTTGAGGATTAAACCCTATGGCAGGGGTCCCCAGTGTTTTTACCTGTGAGCTACATTCAAATGTAAAAAGAGTTGAGGAGCAACAAAGCATGAAAAAAGTCCATGGGGCTGCCATATAAGGATAGTGATTGGCTATTTGTTAGCCTTTGTGTGGACTGACAGTCTACAGGAAGCTCTAATTGCCAGTATACCATGTTTTTATACAACCAAAAAAAAAAAAGCACCGGTTTTGAGGCCATTGGGAGCAACATCCAAGGGGTCGGTGAGCAATATGTTGTTCATGAGCCACTGGTTGGGGACCACTGCTTTATGTCCTGGAACTGTAGCTGTGACCATGCACTATGAGGTGAGATTGTTACATTTACATATTACTGTACACCTGTTATTCTCTGAATAATGTCTGGATGATAGGATTGTGCATAGATGACAGTTTGTTTCATCTCCACTTCTAAGGGTGGTCCTAGCTATTCAATCTTTCCTGTGCTCTCTGGAAGACCGATCTGTTTGCAACAAACTCACTGCTATACATGACCATTTGTTTACCAATTCATTCAACCTACTTTCACTTACTGAAACCTGGCTTTCTCCTACCGACACTGCTTTACCTGCTGCCCTCTCCTAAGGGGGCCTACAACTTACTCATACTTCAAGACCTGGAAACAGAGCTGGAGGTGGGGTAGGTTTGCTTCTCTCTCCCCGCCGTACTTTTAAAGTTCTTCCACCTGTTTTATTGCTGTAATTTCCCTCATTTGAGGCTCACTGCATTAGGCTCTTTTCTCCTGTACCAACCTCACATTTTTTTGACAACTTTGCTGCTTGGCTTCCTTATTCATCTAACACCCCATCTATCATATTAGGTGAATTTAATATACTTGTTCACAATCTTAATAACACTGCTGTCTTTGAACTTCTTTCACCAACAGCCTCCCTAGGCTTATATCTGTACTCAGACTCTCACTCCAATGGTAACTCTCTGGATCTTATATTTACCAGATTCTGTTCCATTTCCAATTTTACTAATTCACCGTTTCCCCTCTCTGATATGCTCACATTTCAACTCTCACTAACTCCCTCCTCACCCCCTGCTATTCCAAAGAAGCTCTCCAAAGACAATCAGGTGCACTTGAGCATCAGTGAAATCGGACTTCTGGAGCTATAAATCTGCCCTTCGCTCCTATAACACCAGCCTTTCCCTAGCCAAACATACATACTTTATTACACTCATTAACTCCTTTTCTAAAAAAAAAACCTGCACAACTTTTCTCTACCTTTAACACTCTTCTTTCCCCTTTCCCACTCCTTTTGTGCACATCTGTCTCTGCTCAAGACACCCTCAGAACTGACATCACACTATTAAACTCCCCTAGACATTCACCACCCTTTCCCCACACTCCCCAGTCTCTTTTGTGCTCCTTCTCTCCTATCACTGATGAGAAAGTCTCAAAACTTTCTCACCTTACTACCTGCCCACTTGATCCCATTCCTGCCAAACTTCTCCGCAATGCCGATCCCTGTCTAATCAAAGCCTTATGCTCGCAACCCTCCATTCTGAAAAACCCCTCTCTTGAGCCAAGCATAATAATCTAATACAGCAATTTCCCTCCTTGCCCATAATTTTCATTTGCAGATTAAGATTTGGATTCGGTTCGGCTGGGCAGAAGGATTTGGCTGAATCCGAATCCTGCTGAAAAAGGCCGAATCCCGAACCGAATCCTGGATTCGGTGCATCCCTAGTTTTTATTCCACTGCTGAATTTAGTTAGAGTGAAAAAGCATATTATGAATTAATTATTGGAAAAACTGTTTACCTCATTTTAGATCTGGAAAATATTATGGTTCTATTTCAGTATTTAAGGTGGCTTACTATACTGTAT
Organism: Xenopus laevis; assembly: GCF_017654675.1. Lineage (NCBI taxonomy): Eukaryota > Metazoa > Chordata > Amphibia > Anura > Pipidae > Xenopus > Xenopus laevis. The sequence goes on from NC_054387.1 coordinate 101,300,622, forward strand.
AGTTCAAAATAGTTCAGTCCAGCATTTTCCCTGTCACTTATTTTTTATAATACTGATAATGTCTTTAAATGATGTCCTATTATGGCAGCAATAATTGCAGGATGTGATCGACATAGCTTAGTTAGTGACAGGGATGTAATGAACAAGGTCATTTGTGATAAACTTAGATGAAACAGTTCATCAAGCACAAGTTGAAAACTATGGTATAATCTTCCCATTTGCAGTGTCATTACTCACCATAATGGCATTGCTCTGGAAAGCCATAGTATAATTTCAAGACTCATTCTTTATTACTAAAAATGTGAAAGATTTTGAAGATTATCCGCTATAAGAAACTTTGGTCAATGCTAAGCTAAAGCTAATTTAGTTCAGTGCAGCCTACTGTACGGAATTTCATGCACTGAGATGGGAAAAAATATTTTATTCACAGGCCAGCATTTCCACATTTCAGTTAAGGCATAAAGAAGAATACAATGCTACATGTAGCGGCTCAAATGCAATGAACACTTGATAGAGTAAAACAAATCCCTTAATCTACACATCTTCATGTCGGCTTTACACATAAAGGGTGCAGTTCAATTCAGCCAGTATTGGCATAGCTCAACAAATATTTGTCATGATAGGGCAGTCAATGATGAAATGCTAATCAGTTCAGTAGGTACCTGCTTCAACAAAAAAAAAAAACAGACTTAACGCGGTAACTAGCTTCACCATGCTGAGCTCCAGTCAAGCCAGAGAAAATGCTGCATAACAATGCTTGTGAAGATTTCTTTTCAGCTCTGTGATACTTTTTCATGTGTAAAAAAAATGAATCAAATTAATGAATCAAATTAATTAAATCCTATACTCGCTTCTGTTATACTACAACAGCCTTCACAGCGGGTTATTACCAGCCTTTAAAACTGATTAACCTCCTTGCATTTATTTAAAGGTTAAATGAAATTAAACCAGACTACATGTACCTACTATGACGGACATTAGCAGCTTCCAAAATAGTCAATGTGGGCCTCTAATATATTCTACACCACTCTATTTATCTTTCCAAAGCTTTAACCTCAAATCTCCGGCAGGCAGCTGGCCTTGTTGCTAGAAACAAACACATATGGTTGCTCATACACCTTAGAGAATAAAAAGAAGGGGGGCACATAATCACAATGGAAAAATAATAATGGTAATAAACAGAAAGTACACTTCACATGGTAAAGTTAAGGCTGCGGTACTCATGGTTAAATTCTGATTGTCTTTCAGTTGTACTAGTCACACATTGACTAGTACAACTGGTCAACCCATTATCAATACAGTATATTAAGGACATTGAGACATTATGTGCTATGAAAAAATGCCTTCCCCTTTAAACAAAACAGGGATAGTTTGTCCAAATATTGCAATAAATTTAAGCTGGCCAACTACGTCAAAGTCATCCCTGGTATGGCCAGTCCTGCACCCAACTTTCATCTGATTCATTAAGAATTCTAATTGATTTGTGAGTGCCTGCTGCAATCTTTTGTATCAATTTCCCCCTATAAGACTGGGATGTATGTTTAGGGACCCCATGTTTGTCTACTGGTGAGCTTCACTTAATTTATTATTAGTCTGTATGCATACCATATGCATCTACTCTTTATACAACTCTACCCTACATTTCTGTATTTTATCTCCAGGAACTCAACAAACTGCTTGTTACACTACTCTCACCTCCTTACTCACCCAAAGCAGAGAATGAAGCCGAAGCCATCAAAGAAAATCATTGCCATTGCTGAGAACAAGGAAGAAGAACCTAAGGTAACTTCCACTGAACACCAATGTTTGTTTGTTTTGTTTTTATTAAACATCTGGCCACCAATGGTTTTTTTTTTCTTCTAATTTTCAATAGAGCCTCTGTGGGGGGAGGGGGGTTTTGGCCACCAATAAAGTTGAACTTTTATGAGGGGCCCCTGGCCACCAATTTATTTTTAACTTGTTGGGGGGACCATGGCCACCAACTGTTTTTTTAATTTGTGGGGGGGTGGCCACCAGGGAAGTTTTTAAAAACTTTGATGGGGTGCCCTGACCACCAATTTTTTAGGAGGGACCTTGGCCACCGATGGGTTATTAGCGTTCATGTTTTAAAGCCCATGTTTGTGTGGCTTTTTTACTGTGGTGTGGGGTCTGGGGCAGGGCCTGTGGTGGTAGGTAGGGCCCAGAAAATGTTGTTGTATGTGGCCCCTTGATTTCATATGGTGACCCTGGCAGTGACACAATATAGGTATAGTTATATTTACCCATAGATATAGAAGCAGAAACACGACAATAATTTTAATATAATATTTTTTAAATACAAGCACATGTATTTTTCAACAGCACTCAACATATATTTTTTTTCAATTGCCCCCACTAATGCTAGGTTGCTAGCCATATTGGTACCGCAACTCGACTATTCTGCACATGACATCAGCCTGTGAGACTCACTTATTATGCGCATGTACGCAGTGCAAGATGGCAGCCCACACTGGGAGCTCCCTTGTGGTGCAGGTGACCTAGCACTGGCTTTTTAAAAAAGATGATTGTATCTCTCAGTGGTAGTGTGGTAGTATTAGTTCGCACCTCTGGCGGGTAAAAAAAAAGGGTGACTGGTGACCTTATGCAAAATTTAAAAAAAAAAATACATTTAGAACTAGTGGGTTTAAAGGAGCCGGAAAGTCTAATCTATTGGCAATAAACTGCTTTGGTAGCTTTCCTTCTCCTTTAAAGTGAGATGGAATGATGTTATTAGAGAAATGAATGAAGGAACAATGTACCTAGTTGTTGGATTTATGCTCCTATAGTCCTCCAGGGATATGAAATTCTCAGCCACGATGAGTAAGTCCCTCTTGGATTTGAATAAATACTTACTCAAATCGAGCCTGGCCCCGAAGTTCCCCCTGGGCCTGACTTGAACCAAACAGATTCTCTCAGGAAATTAACCAGACAGCTTTATTTGAGGTATACGTTAATACAGAGTATTACAATACAGAGTATTAAATAATAGCTCACATGTCCTGAAAGCTCGTGAGGACATTGGGGGACATTTTAGTAATATTACATGCAACCTTTTAACCATTTCTTGCTCACGGGGCTGATCCCTTGACATCCAATCATCGTCCTTGGTTTAACATAACTATGCCTCTCTGTCCATTTTAGTACAATTCTTCCTGACCTAAGTATAGTCCAAATAAGTACATTTGCTGTGCTAGCACAGTGTCCAGAATGGTATCTGTGCAGTGGGTGTATTTTTGAGGCTATAAGTGTCTTTCTCAACCTTGCACTGGGAATACTTGTGACATGAGACAACAGATGTATTCTTAGTTCTATGTAAACATTCTACAATCCTAATTAGTAGAAAGGCCTCTAACCTTGAAGTGTAGAGTCTAACACAGCTGTTGTGTGGCAGTGTCCTATTCTATAATCATTGCATTTTATACAATACATAACCCATATATATATATATATAATTTTAATCTAAAATCCTGATATCCACACTAGTCACTTTTATATTCCTAAAGGGTAGTCCCTAAGGGGAGCATGGAGGTAATATAGTGTACCCCAGAAACCAAAGTAATCTGTGAAATCTTTTATTTGGCAGTGTGCAGTTTCAGCATCCAAGCCTGGTGGCAATGCTAAGACCCAGGCCACCCCCCTCCCCAGCGTGTGCACAATGTGACAATGCACGGGGGAGAAAGATCGTGCTGGTGGGGGAACAAGGGACAGAAGAGGCACATGCTTAAATCTGTCCACACCTGTGAGATATCATCCTAATGGCTTCTGATCTCACAGATCTCAATGATGTCTTTCTATCTAGTTTTAATACATTTGGGGGGATCTGTCTAGCAGTGTGAGGTAAGACACATGCAGATTCAGCTCATCATAGATGACATTTCTCTATAGGACTTTGTTGTGGGTTTCCTTTATTATGTCACAATTAACGAAGCATCAAACCTGCCTAACGACAGTAACAACAATGCTTCACATCTTTGCCTCTGTGAATAAAGGAATCCTCTGCGCTAATTGCACAGGGCCTCTGTTTCTGCTACACCCAAAGTAACAAACCTATCCGAATAACGTTTTTAGTTTGAGGTATAATCAAATATTTTCAAGCACGTCAAAGTCTAAAAAAGAATAAATATTTTATACATAAGTACAAGCATGTCTCCAGCCGAGATTAAAAACCACAGAAATAATTATTTGTATCCCATGGCAGAATAGAGCAGCCAAATGGATTCTGTACTGAAATTAGCATTAGTCTCCAGATAAAATGACAAAAAAAAAGTAATTTGAAATTTGTGTAAATAGGAACTTGGCTAAATAGTCGTATTTAACCACTGAAGCTGTAAATGAGCAGTAATTGCATTTGGTAGCCTAAGGCCTCATTTACAGGACAGATTTTAATTTGTCTGAGAGATGTCAGATTTATCAGCTTGAAAATCAGATTCTAGGGTTTGTGTAATAAAACTACTGTTTTACCATAAGTTGCATCTAATTAGCTGAACTGAAGTTAGTACAATAGTTTTGATACCCATATAAGTTTCTGTAGATGGAAGTGTGCAACTGTCGGTCCATCTGGTCTGATCAAATCAAGGTAGAGAATCCCAGATACACATCTAAACCTAGAATTTGTTGCCCCTGCATAGTGAGAAATATAAGTTTTCATTTGTAATAGACATGAATACTCTTTGTCTGGTCTCTAGTATAAAGGGGCCACACGATGTCCACTTAAAGAATGAAGTTACCTTTATAAGAGAGCCTGTACAAGTTAATGGATGGAGAATTTCAAAAAGTGAGATATATGTCCCAATGCAAAGGAGATTAAAGCACTGTCCTTTGCATACCACACCCAAATCCTATTAGCAGTGATTAACAATACACTAGCAGTATACAAACAAATTTATGTAGGAGTAAAACTAGAGTTTAACAAGGCTAAGTTTGATCCTCTTGCTCTTAAACAGCCTCATATAATTCCATAAAGTTTGCTTTACTAATTCAATTCTTATGATCTATTTGTAGGACCACCTAGGAACATTTCTGGACAAGAAAATCTGCTTTGTTCTTTGAATACCAACAGAATGTTCCATTATCATAATTACAGTTCTCAGTGGTATAAAACAGCGATGAGGTAAGAAATCTTTTAACCTGAACTCGGTCCTAACCCATTTTTTCACAACATGCAGCCAACCTAGCCTAGCCATAAAAAGTAGTTCTCTTCTACTTCATGAAAAATGTATCGTTTGGCCTCGCACACCGGAGTTCAAAGGAATGCAGCCAGGTATAAAACTTCAAACGTTTATTCTTCTACTTTATGACCTGCATCTCGCCTCTCCCCCCCCGTATGACTCAAATATGGGTGCTATCAGCCACTATAGGCTCACCTTTTTGGCTGGAACTCACCCAACTTGAGGGTAAACCCACAGGACCCAGGAGTTTTGGGTCAACCAGTTTAACCTGACTAGGTTTTATAAGATGGGTCTCTGTAGAAACCTTTTTCTTTATGAATGTTGAAAATCAGACATTACAAAGAATACTGACCTGTTCTGTTAGCATGATGATAATAACAGTGACCTTGGCATTCAATGACTTGTGTAAAAACAGCCCACCTGAATATGTCTAAGTTGTTACCAGTGGTGTAGAGATACAAATCTAACTACATATAAAAACATAATATAAAAAAATAAAAGTTAAAAAAGTCCATTGTGAGTTCATATTTATATTCATCTACTCATTACATTTCATATGGGTGGAAAGCTCTATAGACTATATGGACAGAAGTGTTGACGCATGTCCAACATCTCATTCCGAAAACCAAGGGCATAAAAATGGTCTTCCCTTTGCTGCTATAACAGCTAGTTTCCACTAGCTGTTAACAGCTAACTTTTTTTATTCTAAAAGATTAAATCAAAATCTAAAACATATTTAATTTATACTAAAAAAATGAACACTGAATTCTCATTGAAGAATAACACACAGTCTAATGAATTAGCGACACAATATGTCCGTTCCTCTGAATGTGCTTGACTGCTTTGGGTAGTCGACCATCATTCCGAATCCCTGAGGCAAGCGAACATGGGGATTAATCAATTGAATGTCATGCTGGAATATACTGTTCTAAAGCGGAAAAGATTTTGGTTAACGCTTATTAAAATATAAACATGCTTAATAAATTGGCCTCTAATTGTCCCTGACTTTATCTGATATTTGAAGAAAGTTTTTTGATAATATGACTAAAACTGTATTAAACACCAAGAAAGCATTTAAAGCGTATTCAATTTAGAGATTATTGAATGAGTAAAGTAGATACAGGGCAGTTGATTTACAATATATATTTTAAATTACTTATAATAGATTACTCTATTCATTCACAATATAAGTACGGGATCAATTATGTGACATGAAATGGGAAAAGTTCTTTTTTTTCTATAATTTGGATTACTATACCTTATGTTTATTAAGAAACATTTAAACATTGAATTATTTACTTAAAATGGATTTATGGGAGATGATGTTCCTATAACAAATACATATAACAATACACATCCATGTTCTTCCCTTTTAGCTGTTTATTTGACTACATACTGATTATAATGATTAATATGGTATCAAAACTTTGTTGAATATGTGCAAACATTTAATTTTTCAGGACACTTACAACATTTTATATGTGGTCAACCTTCCTCAAGAAGAATTTTATTTTAGGATTACATTGTATTATGAATTAGACATTGAAAGGCTTGGACAATTTGAAGTTGTTTTTTTGCTGTTGAGATTTTACATCTTGACCATTCTTTACTGGATCAATGACTCAACAAGCAGCAGGTTAAGAATAAAACAAAAGGAAAATAATATATGGTAGCTTTTCAATAATCACATGACAGAGATTGCCTTTGTAGCAATTTCTGCTGCACGGACAACAACATAAACAAATTAAGGGTCACCATGTTAATGAGAAATCTAAAAAACAGTTAGAGAGAGGAAGTAGTTTAGAATAGAAATTTAAGCACAAAATTAACACCCTGGACTGTGGCCTAAACGCATACAGATGTTTAATGAGTAATTATGAAGTTAATTAAAGTCCAATGTCATCTTCTTGTAGCTTTGACACTCGGCTTGGTACTTGACATCAGAGAGACAGGTGTATTAAATATTTCAAAAGACTTTTTGGTCATCAGACGGTCTTGCACCTAATAAGAAGATGAATCCGAAATATCCATATCCTGTTCAGTTCAGTTATTTAATGTACTCAATATCTATCCATTTGTGTCAGAGTTAGGCTTAAGCCACATGCTTAGCAAAGCAAAACATATGCCTAAGCAACTCTTAGATAAAGAAAATCTACCCACCGGTTAATTAGGGTGGATCACCCCAAACCCACAGCATGAGGTGATTAAAGACAAATAAATAGACAGGCAATCAATCCATTGGCCTCCCAAAATACATTGTAAAAACAAGCTTTTATTTCATGCAATTAAAAAACAACAGTGTCATAAACTAAGCCTAAACTAAGCCTACAAAAATGTGCACTGTTGATTTTTAATAGCATGGAATAAGGACTCTTTTAAAATGTATTTTGAGTTGCCTTTCTATTTACTCATAATGTAATACACAGCATGTGACTGAATTCCAAAGATCCCACTGACTTAAATGAGAAATCTTGTCAGTGTAGTTGTCAGCACTTTGCAGTCAGAAAATGCTCTGGTGTGTGGTTTAGGGCTCTTACACACGGGCGGTTTTTCTTGCGATGCACTCAATTATTGTGAAGGGGCTGTACTCACACAGACGCATGTAAGCACCAAACGCAGGTGGGACGCAGCATGTTGCATTTCACCTGCATTCAGAACGTACATGTGTCTGTGTGAGTACAGCCCCCTTCACAATAATTGAGTGCGTCCACTACTGTGCTCCTCTGCAGCTGAACGGAAGAAAGAGCAACGCAACTAGCAACTGTTTGCACAGGTAGATGGGCACATACATAAAAAGAACAGCTGATCAATGCTATTTGACCATTCATGTGGATGGTCAAACCAGGCATTGGTTGTCAATGGTACAGCCTCTACCCAGAGTAACAATCTTAGTAGGGTCCCACAGAGTTCTGTATTAAGTCAACATTTATTTAATGTGTCTATTAAAGACTTAGGGGAGGGTGTGCAAATGTAAAGTCTTGTACCTAGGATTTAAGATATACAAGCCACTTAATGGGACTATGTTAGGTAAATCCATTATGGACATGGACTTATGGTTCCCTGTAGATAATAAATGTGGCTGTAGCAAGCAAGACCTGTCAGCAGGACAAACAAGGTCTTATTCTCTGTATTAAAAGGGGCACAGATTCCACTTTAAAGAGCAATGGCTCCATCTAGAATATGCAGTGCAGTTGCATTAGAAAGAGCCCAAAGAGGTGCAACTAAGCTGGTATAGGTTGTGGAAAGAAATCAGTTTTGAATTGGGGTTGTTTACGATGGAGAAGAGGCTCTTAAGGGGGATAACTATGTATACATATATAAAGGGACCATATAATAAACTTTCTAATGCTTTATTTACTAGGGACTGGTGCAATTACCATCTTGGAGTCCGTAAACAGGGCCGGAACTAGGGGTAGGCAGAGTAGGCACGTGCCTAGGGCGCAAAGCTGGGAGGGCGCCAGGCACGTACCTCCTCTGTCGCCTACCCCAAGTCCGGTTCTCTTTTCTGGCTGACTCGATGTAGTTGTCGCGATATGTGCGCTTCTGCGCATGCGCACGCAAGCGCAAATTCGTGCATGCGCAGAAGTGCAAATTCGCGCACACGCGCACTAAATAGGCGATGCTACAGCCGGGCCTGCCTAGGGCGCCTGCCCAGCATGGCCCGGCACTGTCCGTAAAGAATATTTTCCCCATCTGAGGCAAATTGGAGAGGCTTCAAGTGGAATTTTTTGCCTTCCTCTGGATCAACTAGCAGTTAGACAGGTTTATATTGACATAAAAGGTTGAAATTGATGGTCATACATCTTTTTTAACCTAAGCTACAATTTTACTATATGATGCCCTTGCACTACAAAGCTTTAAAGGCTCGGTTGGATGCGTATCCATACTTTTACAAAAACAATGTATCCCAAGGTTATCAGCTTGAATAAGAGAACTTTAGAACTTGAAAGTTTCAATTTGCAGGGACAGTTCAACCTACTGGTGGTCAGATTCAATCAAAAGAGAAAAAAAAAACCACACTTTGCTTTTACAACACATTTATTTTCTTATAGATACATTTTGTACAATGTGTGTAGTAAACCTACAGTATTATTTCTTTATGTCAGTTCATTAGGGCATATAAGTGACAAAAAACCCTGTTTGAACAGAGTTAAAAGATGCTTAATGAATTTTTTGCAGAGTGGTTAGAGAGTTCTGTGCATCCTAAATATCTGGATTTCATAATTGATAATTAAATCAAAAAGTTTAAAGGGCCAGAGAGTTGTAGGAATCCATGCATTAGCTCTTTGGTCCATTAGGTACATAATATTTCTTGTGTTTGCTCAAATCAAGCTCTGTCCATGGATAATTACTTATTACAAAATAGAAAAAAAACCTTTCCAGATGAAAGAAGATGCAGCTATAATGTGCATCAGAATTTACTGTTAATTTGCATCTATTAGACAGCTGGGTAACAGCATAACCACAGAGGCAGTGATCATAGAGCGTCTGTAAACGAGGCACTAAACTGGTGACCCAAAGCCCATAAAAATGAGCAGATCCGTCAAACCAGGAATATTAAAGAGATATTGCTCTGCTGAACCGGAATACAAAATTAGATTAGCATATAATTGCATCATCATAATACTGATTACAACAAATGAACAGGTAGCCTGGCACTAACATATACAAAATACTTGTCTTGTGAAAGAGCATGTTGTAAAGTTCTCAGATATTGAAACGATTCTAAGTGACTGGACAGTGTCTTTGGCAGAAGCAACCATTCTATTGTTCCCTACCTCAGCACAGCAAAGTACAGACTCCTGAACAGGAAGTGAAGAGTGCAAAAGAATAACAGTCCTTCCTTATAAAGGTTTGGTTAAGTCATGCAAACATATACAGGTATGGGATCCATTATCACCCATATCCAAAAAGCTTGAATTAAGGAATGACCATCTCCCATAGCCTCCATTATATCCAAATTTTTTAAAAATGATTCTTCTCTGTAATAATAAAACAGTATCTTGTACTTCTTCCAAACAAAGCTATAATTAATTCTTATTAAAAGCAAAATTAGCCTATTGGGGTTATTTAATGTTTACATGATTTTCTAGTAGAATTTAGGTATGAAGATACATATTACAGAAAGATTCGTTATCCAGAAAACCCCAGGTCCCAGGCATTCTGGATAACAGGTCCTATACCTGTATACCCATAATTAAGTAACTGTTAAGGGGAGCTCATGGCAGGCAGATTCTAAACAAATTCCCTGTATAACAAAGGATATGCTCTTGATCCTTCTCTCTGCAATACCCCTGCACTGACATTATATGAGCACGCACTCCATTGTGCTAGGGGGAATTTCCACTAACACTAAGGGGCCCATTTACTTAGTTCGAGTGAAGGAATAGAGGAAAAATAGTTCGAATGGTCTGATTCGACCTTCGACTTCCAATAGAACGATTCAAACTAAAAATCGTTCGACTATTCGACCATTCGATAGTTGAAGTACTGTCTCTTTAAAAACTAGTTTGCCACCTAAACACTATCGAGGCCAATGTTAGCCTATGGGGAAGGTCCCCATAGGCTTCCTAACAATTTTCTGATCGAAGGAATATCCTTCGATCGATGGATTAAAATTGTAGGAATAGCGCAAAATCCTTCGACTTCGATATTCAAAGTCCAAGGATTTTACTTCGACGGTCGAATATCGAGGGTTAATTAACCCTCGATATTCGACTCTAGGTAAATCTGCCCCTAAAACTATTTAAATCATTTGACCAATACAAAGACCATTTATGGTCAAGTTTCCTTTTTTATGTCTAGTTTTCTTTGACCACACTGACTACTAATTTAAAGCATTACAATGCTGAATGGTCTCCCTCCCTAGTCTTGTACTTTGGGGTCCCCACCTCCCTTTGTCACATAAGGTTTTAAGTTCTCTAAATCCAGTTGTGCATCCCAATTAGTAAACTCATATGCAAAACTTAAGCAAGCTGATATAATCATGAATATAGCAAACCTGGCTGCCTTAATGCATGTTTCAAAATAATTATGCTTTGCATTTTAAATAAATTATAGTTTTCATTCAAATAAAGTCAATGTGCATGTTTAGCATGTCAGCCTGCAGGAATCTGGCAGAAGCTGCTATAAGTTACTGTATAGGTGCAAAACTAACAGTTTGGCATTGCCAGTTTGACTTTTCCATATGTGGCAATGCTAATAGTACAATAAATGCAGCGTAAAGTCTGCTCCATCTGCATGTTATACTATTCTATATTTTTTACAACAGGCTCTTTCAAAAAAAAAAAAGTCTCATATTTTAGCACTGGCCTGCTCATTATATTTTAGCACTGGTTGCTCATGATTATATACATTTCAAGGGCAAACCAAGATATTTCATAAAAAAGGGGGTGTTGATTTTATAAATATAATACCCATATTTTGTTTTAGAGCTGATGTTCCCTTGGCATCATTATATTCAACATGGTTCTTCTCATCCCCCAACTGATGCAATTACTGGGTTGGAGAAACGCAGAGGTCAAAGGTCTCCACTCTGAGGCTCCAGATTCCGGGACTCTCTTTGGTGACTGCGTGATAATTTTGGAAAACGTGAAGCCACTTTTGATCGACTGCCTTTGCTGGTTTGTTCTGCACCGCCCTGTATGTCACTGGAGGAGTAAAGAGAAAAAGAAATATAGTGGCATTCACAAAAAAATGTCAGCAATAGGTTAGGAGATTGCCTTATATAAACATGTTGCAATTACTCAGTTATTTGCATCACTGGATTGAGCACAAACTATTTTTTGCAATTACAGGAAACAGAAGGGCAACAGTCTTTTGCAAAAATTGCTGTGTAACGCTAGAAACCCCAGGCAGATATTTTATTTCAATTTCAAAAACATTAGGAACACGTCTTATGGCTTTATGTTATTTTAGTCTTTTTAGAGTTCTTTTAGGTCCCTAACACTGTGCACCAGAGAAATATAAACCACTGTTTATGGGACACAACTTATAATTAAAGGGTACAGCACCCCACAATACAGACCTTGGCTTTTGGTATGCAACCAAGTTTTGGCATCAAAACAAGTTGTCTCTATCATTTGGCTGCGAATATTTCTATGAGCTGGAGAAAGAGTTTGAATTGAAATGATGTTCTAATTAAAGAGGGCTGATTAAATGACGAAGTACATTATCAAACCATCCCTACTGTGTGCTCTTAGCCTCCTCTGATTCTCATCGTACGGAACATGATTGCTTTCCTTTATATACACACTAGAAAATGACCCTTACCAATCTCGTTGTTCATTCCAAGAAACCATTTTCATGCTCAAACTATGTGTAAAGCCTCCTACTGTTCTCAGAAAGGTCTTTCTGAGATATTTCAGGCAAGAGATGTGGCAAGTCTATAAAAAAGTATTAATAACCTTTGCTACTATGTCTAACACTTACACCATGACAGCTACTCTGTGCTACTACAGGTATGGGATCTATTATCTGGAATGTGTGGGACCTGGCATCTTCCAAATTATTATCATGTGAAGCAGCATGTTTTAAAACTATAAGTAATTCTTGATCTATGCTGTACCATGTATATAGTGGCGTCAAGATCAAAACATCAAGAGGTTAACTAATAGTCTACAAAAAAATGTAAAACAGGTCAATTTCAAGCTTGCTGATTCATGGCACTGGATAACCATTAAGGGATATGTCTGCTTTAAAGGATTGCAGTTGAAAAATGACTTCATAATAAAGCTTTTTAAATAGATTTTGCTATTTTTACCAGTAAAGACATATAAAAGCAAGGAAATCTGTCTATAGTCAGCAGGATGCACAGGTGCCTTTCAACACCGACATTTCTATAGGGTGATACTGAACCCTGCACAGCAGGTGCTTTTTTTGTTTCCAATCCGTTTTCTGGAATAAACCTGAAGAATTTAAGTTCTATTAAGATACATTTTCTCTTACAGCTGTCTGCGTGCACATAGATTTGGATTAGTTGATGGAGATGGAAAAGCATAATTTGCAGGTTGTGGAAGGGGCAGAGTTTGGTTAAATCATGGGCATGGTTTTTGCTTAAATGTGAAGGGCAGGGGCTGATAAGAGGTATGACCATGCATGCAAGGAGCAATTTATTTAATTGTTGGCAGGGCCCACCAGGGCCAGAAATAGGGGCCTAGGGTGCAAAGATGTGGGGGTGCTGGGGGGGGTACCTGTTCAAAAGTCTTCTGCCTACCCCTAGTCCAGGTGGTTCTTTCCTCTAAAACTCTCCCCTCCCTCCCCTGCCCTTCCCCTTTGTTACTCTCCCCTCCTCCCATCTCTTGTTATGGCGCACGAGCACTGGCGATTACGCTCACACGGGGTGGGGAAGCAGCCGGTTGCCTAGGGTGCCTTATCGGCTTGGCCCGACCCTTGGTCCCACCACGAGAAGGCCCAGGTGACTAGTGTGTTAATAAGGGGCTTCCTCTGGGAGGTGTGCCCTGTTTAGTAGTATGGGATCCCATGATAACCAATGGTGGCATTACCAGTGGTTAACTACTTTATAATAAAACAAGGTATGACAATTATTTATGATTCGTGGAAAAATCAAGTGAGGGCTCAGCATACATACACGAAAAACAATATGATAATGTTGAAGACAACTGAATCAGTATTTCTATATACTGTACATGCAAATACAAGCTTACAGGACATCAAAAACAAACTATGGAAGTTGTTATATCTGTCCTGAAAAGTTTCACATGCATGGTTTGTTTATTGCACAGAACCGATTACAATCCAGAAATGTATGTTGAAATCACAAAAATACAATGACTTGCTTTAAAAAGTGAATACAAATGCAATTGATCCATTCTAATGTGTTCATTAGGCATTTCAATAGACCCTGATGCCCATGTCTAAGTTCCTAAATGGGAAGTGCAATAAAAGTTATAATAGAAGAAATATTCAGCAGTTTTTCCTACTGGCTATTGGAAAATATATTGGGCATTTTATAGTTTCCCTAAATGTGCAGTGTATATAATAAAAGAAAATAATAATAATAAAAAAGAAATTATAAATATGCAGCCATAAAGAAAGTCTAAAAATGTTTCTTTTATGCAATTATATTGGAAATGTAAAAACTGCTCATGATAAATATTTCAATGAAAAATGTGAATGACATTTTTTTTCAGTACAATGGTAGGGTGCATTTCAGTTTCCTTTGTATTATTGTTAAAACAGTATAATTGCATTGTATTGTGTGCTAAGCACTTTCCTCCTACTGAGGATTAACCAATACTGCGAGGATTGCTCAAAAATGCTGCCCACCACATACGTGTAAATGCAAATTGCTGTAACAAGTGCGTAGCTGTTAGAAGTGTATTTAATAAGCTTAAGTGTATTTCCATAAATATGCTGCAAATATGGTAAGTATTCACAAAAGGTGACGTAAAAAATGAACTAATATTGTAATAAGAATGTTTTTCACAAAAGCCTTGCTCCAGTTTTATGAATACCAGGTTTGGGTACAAATGGGTCTTTCATTGTCCGGTGACCAATGCCCAGTTTATGAATTGGAAGTACCATTTTTTGACTCACACAATTTTGTCAACACAACTGAATCAGAAGGTATGTTTTTAGAGTTCGGATGAACTCAATGTGCTTGCTTAAATAATGGGGAATCCAGAAAATGGAATCACACTGACGACAAAACGAATTACAACAGTTAAAATCTGAAACTTGCATTAAGGTATTTGTGAGCTTGGTTTTAGATGATACTCTGCTTTATCCTAACACCTCACTCAATCTCAGCTTCAAGGTCAGGCTAACTCCACCTTTGTGTCTTTCCCAGGCATTTTGATTACAAGGACCTGAGCAATATAGAATAAGGTTACCAGATAATGTGAAGAATGTAAAAAATCCAGCTAGAGGGCCTACACTGATGGCATTTAATTAAATTACCGTATATACTCGAGTATAAGCCGTCCCGAGTATAAGCCGAGGTACCTAATTTTACCTCCAAAAACTGGGAAAGCTTATTGACTCGAGTATAAGCCGAGGGTGAGAAATGCAGCAGCTTCTGGTAAGTTTCAATCAAAAAATTGAGGATTTCTGCTCCCATTGGAGGTGTCTCATTTTTGGATGCTGGCGACCATTCTTGGACGCCGGTGAATATTCTTGGAGACTATTCTTGGACGCCGGCGACTATTCTTGGATGCCGGTGACTATTCTTAGACGCCGGCGACCGTTTTTGCGCTTGACCCGAGTATAAGCCGAGGTAGAGTTTTTCAGCATATTTTGGGGGCTGAAAAACTCGGCTTATACTCGAGTATATACGGTAAGTTCAAAAACATTGGATACCAGCAATCTGCATTTCATGCCAGTATCCTTTATTAATAAAATACTCTTTTATTAGAAAATGTCACTTATTGTAGCGATTATTAATAGTTCAGTGTTATTTCCCACCCCATTGGCTCCTGCGTGCAATGTATAAACCAGCCCTATTCAGTGCATGCTTGTAACTCATATTCCAACTTTTCAGTTAAATAATGGTTTTGTATAAGGAAAGATTCAATTACCATAATCTTAAAATAACATAAGAGGGTACGATGACATCTACATTGCAGTGAGATATAGGAATAAAACTGTCACACGTGTGTATTTGATGGTAAATTTAAAGCACCACATGAGTAAAATTGTCACCCATGTGATTCCTGTGTGTTTTCCTGACATGTGCTGTATTTGTCAAACATTTTCTAAGCTGGAGAATTGTCATAGCTCTAAAAATGCACTTGGGCTGCAGGGAATGTGTAATAAATCTGTTTCTCAAATAGGTTTTATTTATTTATTTCTTATAGTTTTCTGGTAAAAATGTTTTGCTTATATTTGGCCCTCAACCAATATATTCCATCTGCTGCAAACAACCTACATATGGGTTTTATTCACAAAGGCAGAGTAAATTAACATTGAACCAAGAATGAATAATGGAGAACAACTGTGGTAAAAGGTTTCTGAAAACCAGAGTATTTGTACATTTTTATGCACTGTCAGACTGGCCTACCATGATGCTGGTATATGTCATGGTAGGCTCAGATCTGGGGTCTCAAGGCAGCCAGTAGAATTCCCTTATACTTTAGTCACAGTCCCCATCAACCACCTTGAGAAGCTTAGACCCATACCAGGGTTGTGGCGCCTCCCCTTGCAAGAAATGAAAATGTCATTTATTAAGATCAAAGACCAGGTCACAGCTCAAGGCTTCTCTTGCCCGTAATAGATTAAAAAAGCAAAAAATGTAAAAGAGAAGGATATAAATAGCAGAACAGTACAGTAGAGGGTAGAGAAACATGGAGAAGAGAAGATATTAAAAATATACAGTAGTATGGAAGGGGGCGAGAAGAAGACATGAGAAACAAGGGCCAAAGGCGAGAGTGATGTGCAGCATAAGGAATTTAAAAAAAGGAAAGCTTAGGAGAAAATGAAAGAATGATACATAACAAGGAGTAGAGAGTTGTAAGGTGAAAACAAGAGAGGGCAGATATGTAGTATAGGAAAGGAGAAATAGATAATGAGAAAGAAGATTAAAGAAAAACAGGGACAGAGAAGGATATAAAGGGGAGACAGAAAAAAAGAAGTGGGAATAAAGGAAGGGACAAAAAATGAACACAAATAACGGAGAAGAACACTGAGGGAAGATACATCATCCTCAGGACATAGGTATATGACTGGCTATTATGCTATCCAAGCAACTCTTAATTAGCACTAAGGAATCTGCCGTCACCCGGCAGGAAATTCCACAAGTTCATTGGCCTTCCTGTGAAGAACCACATACATTGCTCAAAAGAAAGTTCAGTTCCCCAAGTCTCAATAGTTGACCCCAGGAAAAAAGATCCCCCAATCTGTCTATAATGTCCTCTAATATACTTGTAAAGAGTAATCATGTCCCCCTTGCAAGTGCCTTTTCTCCAGAGAAACCAACCCCAAGCTTTCCTCATAGTTTAATCCTCCGTCGCTTTAACCAGTTTAATTGTACGTCTCTGCACCCTCTCCAGCTCATTAATATCCTTTTTACGGACCGCAGTCCAAAACTGCACTACATACTCCACATAAGGGCTTACATCTTTCTATAAATAAGCAAAATGATGCCCTTTTTGTGTAAAACAGCATTTTATTTGCTTTAGTAGCCACTGAATGTCACTGCCTAGAATTATACAGTTTATTCTCAAAAATCCCCAGATTCTTCTCATTTATGAATACTCCCAAACTAGCATTTAGGGGCACATTTACTAAGCTTGAGTGAAGGATTCGAAGTAAAAAAACTTCGAATTGCGAAGGTTTTTTTTTTTTGAGTACTTCGACCATCGACTATGACTTCAAATCAAATGATTTGAACTAAAAATCGTTCAACTATTCGACCATTCGATAGTCGAAGTACTGTCTCTTTAAAAAAAACTTTGACTACCTACTTAGGCACTTTAAACCTACCGAGCTACAATGTTAGCCTATGGGGACCTTCCCCATAAGCTTTCTAAGCTTTTTTTGATTGAAGGAAAATCCTTTGATCGATGGATTAAAATACTTTGAATTGTTCGATTCGAAGGATTTAATCGCTCGATCAAACAATTTTTCCTTTGATCGTTCGATCGAAGTATTTGCGGTAAATCCTTCAACTTTGATATTCAAAGTCAAAGTATTTTACTTCGATGGTCGAATATCGAGGGTTAATTAACCCTCGATATTCGACCCTTGGTAAATGTGCCCCAAAGTGTACAAGTCTCATTTATGTTATTTGTACCAAAGTGCATAACCCTGAATAACATTGAACTTCATTTGCCAGTTTGCTGCCCAGTCTTCCAATTTAGTCAAACTGGAACATAAAGTTTTGCGCAAAAATAGAGATAGTTCTTTCACTGTACAGGTTTAAAAGTAAATGGCCAACAACAGACCCATGTGGTACTCCATTAACAATACTATTCCAATTAGAAAATGTTCCATTTACCAACACTCTGTGTAGTCTATCCTTCAGACAGTTCTCTATCCAGGTACAAATACTATGTTGCAAAGCAATATTCATTAATTTAACCATTAACCTTCTGTCTGGTACTTTATTAAATTCTTTAGCAAAGTCTAACATTCATATGTTTTCATTTCCCTGAATCAAACATTTTAGCACTAAAAATTGAGTATTAAAGGAGAATTAAAGGTTAAAGCTAAGTAAGCCTTATCAGAAAGGTCCACCTAAATATACCAGTAAACCATCCAAGTAGTGCTGCTCTGAGTCCTCTGTCAAAAGAAACACTGCATTTCTTTCCTTCTATTGTGTACTCATGGGCTTCTGTATCAGACTTCCTGCCTTCAGCTTAAACCTCCTTGCCCCGGGCGTAAGCATGCTCAGACCCATGTGGTACTCCATTAACAATACTATTCCAATTAGAAAATGTTCCATTTACCAACACTCTGTGTAGTCTATCCTTCAGACAGTTCTCTATCCAGGTACAAATACTATGTTGCAAAGCAATATTCATTAATTTAACCATTAACCTTCTGTCTGGTACTTTATTAAATTCTTTAGCAAAGTCTAACATTCATATGTTTTCATTTCCCTGAATCAAACATTTTAGCACTAAAAATTGAGTATTAAAGGAGAATTAAAGGTTAAAGCTAAGTAAGCCTTATCAGAAAGGTCCACCTAAATATACCAGTAAACCATCCAAGTAGTGCTGCTCTGAGTCCTCTGTCAAAAGAAACACTGCATTTCTTTCCTTCTATTGTGTACTCATGGGCTTCTGTATCAGACTTCCTGCCTTCAGCTTAAACCTCCTTGCCCCGGGCGTAAGCATGCTCAGTTTGCTCCTCTTCCCTCTCCCCCTCCCTTCTCTGCTGTAATCTGAGCCCAGAGCTATAAGTGAGCAGGGAGAGACTCAGGCAGGAAGTGATGTCACACCAAGCTAATACTGAAGCTGCTATCCTAAACAAACAGAGAGTTTCTAGAGTTTTTATGCAGGTATGGTAAAATGTTCTACAGAATAAATATAGCATTCTAGCTTGCACAAGTGCAGCTAATCTATTGGCAATAAAATGCCTCTAAACCACAAACATTTTTATATTTATTAAGTTTAAAAACCACAAAAAACGTGTCACCTAAAAGTCTGGTAAGGTCATCTTGAAGTCAATGGGTGCTGACATTTGAAAATTATAAAATCTTTTTTGGCTTTGAGCTTTTTAGAGGTTTTCAATATTTTTTCATTTGTAATCTCACAAAGTGGATTTAGAGGTTTTGGTAGTCTAATTTTGATTCATTCCATGTTTTGATTAGTGTGCGCTTTATATTCTTATTTTTAAATAAATAAATAAGTAGACATTCATGCTTTTTTAAAATGTAAGTTTTGTCAAGGTTGAAAAAAACCTAGAAAAATACACAAAATTGAATTTTGATAAATAGGCATCTGACTAGATTATATACACTACCATGCCAGAGTCTAGGTTCCTGCTCACCTCCTCATAGTATTACAATTATTCTAGCAAGATCTGTTCCGGATAAAACCAAGCTGGCACTTATTTATAGTATTGTGATTTGCAATGTATTCATGTATCTTATCCCTTATTATCCTTCAAAAAGCTTTCTTACCACTGTTCTCAGACTAACAGGTCTATAGTTTTCAGGCTGAGAACGGGATACCTTTTAAAATAGTGTCGCCACATTAGCAATACACTAGTCTCTCAGCACTATGCCAGACCACAATATCCCGAAAAATTAAGTAAAGAGGTTTGGCAATCTTTAGTTTGGCTAAGGTCATTTACTACCATGAGATGCATACTGTCTGGTCCTGAACTTTACATATTCTAGTCTTTTGAGTTTCCTCCTGAATCACCCAATCATCAATACTTATGTAATTAAAACTGGATCCATTAAAAAGGAATTTATGTGTAGAGTAAATCTACATGTTACAGCACATTGTCAGGCTGGGCATCATTGCAGCATTGAAGTGCTGGTGTCTTTGGTTCGCTTCCAGCCAGGACAAAGTCTGAATGAATTTTATATGTTGTACCCATGTTTCTTTGGATTTCTCCAGGTACTGCAATTTCTCTCAAACACACAGGCAGTTTAATTGGCTCCTGAGAAAATGTACTCATTTGTATGTGATAGGATCCTTACACTGTAAACTCTATTGGGACAGGGGCAGACGGAAACGTTGAATAATCTCTGTTAAGTGCTGTGATTGTGGCTAAGGGCCTATTCAGTGTGGAAGGAAGTAAATCAGTCTTTGAATTGTTGGTATTTAAATCCAACATTTGATTCCATATTAGAAATAAATCAACATTTATTGTCAATATATGTGAGAAAAATGTGCAACGCATGGGGTCATTCGATAACCAGAGCGTTATTGGTTTTCACAATATGGTTGCATTTAAAAGGCATAGTAAATCAGATTTTGACTAGTGATGGTGGGTGAATCTATTGTGTTTCGGTGCGCCAAAAAATGTGTGAAATTACCAAAAAATTTACCAAACGTTGAAAAATTTGCAAAACAAATTGAAGTCAATCGGCGGCATAATTATTTTGACGAGCGACAATTTTGACAAGAGCGACTATTTTTATATGCGCGACTATTTTGCCCAAATGCATTAAAATCAATGGGCGTCCGAATAATTTTGACGGGTGACAATTTTATGCGCGCAACAATTCTATTAGTTTCGTTTTTTTTTGTCGCAGTGGAATTTTCTCTGCAGTTTCGACTTTATCCGCCCATCACTAATTTTGACAAGAAATTATTTTTTAAAGTGCCAAAAACACAAAGTATTCTTCTTTCTTTATTCATTTTATATACTATGTGATTTTGACCACAATTCTGCATTTATCCCAGTGAACTAAGTTAAAGTGGCACATCCTTTCCCATCACCATTAGTTTTCTCATTTGTGACTCCAGTATACTCAAGTGAATGCGGCGCTTATAGTTTCCGGCATTTGGGTTGGCTTTGATGTAGGTTATGGTTGTGTTGTCATCTGACATGAGTAAAAATAAATGTCATATGTCATGAGAATCAAAACAAAACCAGCGAGGGAATCTGAATTCGTTTATTGAAATAACAATACTGCATCTTTTTCATTAGTTCTTCAATATGCGGCTACAGATTTTGCTGAAAGTGTTGCATTCTTCCTTGTAGTTTTTGTAATGCACTTAAGCATTATAAAAGCTGTATAAGAAACTCAGTGGGTTGCCCATCGTCTAGTATTTCATTATATAAATTCAATTTCCAGCTATGTAATACACTGTATTATCTTCTATTGTAGAATAGGATGCAAATGCATTGTTTGTTTCATATCAAGATGCACAGATGGAAGACAAACACATGCTGGATCTGGTAAATACCTGCGCTTCTCCAAACACAATCCATGGAAATGTACAGTAGCAGCAGTGGACGGCTAAAAGCAGCAGTCAGGAATTCCACAGATGAACTATTGGTGCAAGTAAATCAATTTACAAGAATTTGTATTCAGCTCTGAACATCCAGGCCAAAAGCTTTAGAAATCAAAACGGCAATTACTGGAATGAGATGTTCCCTCACGTCATGGATTCTGAACTTCACTGGCACACGCGAGGAATACAGTTAGGGCTGTCAGGTCCAGAGATAGACATGGAGGAGAGTTGTAAATTATGGCTTAACCATACACATTTAAGTGTGCAAATCTTTTGCTTCTGAGAAGAGGTGGGCTGTAATTGTCGTTCAGAAAACATGCTTAGTGCTTGTATTACGCCTGCAAGAATACGGCTACCATTGAATTCTGAGTAGTGATGGGCGAATTTATTCGCCAGGCGCGAATTCGCGGCGAATTTGCGCGATTCGCGGCAGGCGAATAAATTCGCGAAACGCCCGCGAAAATTCGCCGAAAAAATTCGAGACGCCGGCGCCGTTTTGCGAATTTTTCGCCGTTTTGCGAATTTTTCGGCGAAGCGAAACGGCGCAAATTCGCCCATCACTAATTCTGAGCCCTGTGCACTTGCCCAATGTGTGTTCTCTTGTAATAAAACAAAGTATAGATGATGCAGTCTTCTTCTTACTCAGCATTCCAGGGTAATTGCATGTGCCACAAAATGATTGTTATCCTAAGATCTTCAGTTAGTTAGTTAGTACAGGTACGGGTTCTATTATCCAGAATACTCGGGGCCTGGGGGTTTTCCAATAAGGGATCTTTTCGTAATTTGGATCTCCCTTACATAAATCTACTAGAAATCTGTCAGGGATCTATTGGCTCCTAGTGGAGAAATCCGGACCAAGGAGGAAGCTTCAGGACAACATTCAAAAGGGATCAGGAGTAATGGTAGTCAATTCCAGGCAGTAGTTTAATAGGCAGGCAGAAAAGGATTGTGGAAACAGGTTTAGGCAAGAGTCAAAGTCCATAAAGGCAATCAGGAACAATTTAGGAACACCCAGGAATCAAGGTAGCAATTCCTATAATTGGGCATTGAACCGTGACCTGGAAGTCCTTTTATTTTCAATCTTGGATGGGATGTCGCCAGAGACGTTGGAGCTCCTGACAAAATCATTCAATAAACATTAAACAACCCCAATAGGATTGTTTTATCTCCAATAAGAATTATTTATATCTTAGCTGGGATCAAATAGAAGCTACTGTTTTATTTCAGAGGAAAACAAAATCTTTTTTTTTTTTCTTAATTTGAATTATTTCAATAAAATGGAGTCTATGGAAGAAGGCTTTCCTGTAATGTGGAGCTTTCTGGATATCAGGAGTCCAGAAAGTGTTTTCTGTATAATTATAAGTATATATAGTAATGTATGTAAGTGTATAGATCGGTCTGTATAAGTAGGTGTATATACGTGCACTAGGGTTCATTTTTAGGGGTTAAACGCGATGCACTTGGGTTTTTTCAACCCAACTTAACTATGTCTCTGTGTAACATGACGACAAAACAGCATATTGCAAATGTTTAAGAGAAGACAAAATCAAAAATTTACATTATTTCACAATAAGGGGTTGATTTATCAAAGGTCAAATGTTAGAGTTTTTTTAACCTCAAATGACCTTGATACTCAAATGGTATTTTATTAAAGAGAAATGTAAACGTCTAAAATCTGACCGAATGTTACCGACCTGAAAAAGTTACTAGAATTTGAATCAAATTCGAACACCATTCGAATTGAATTTTCTCAGAAAAAAACTTGAATGTCAGGAAGGCAATTAACTTCTTCAAATAGGTCAACGGACCTCTGCCATGAACTTGGCAGGTTTTAGGTGGTGACCTATGGGATTCAAGCTACTTCCAGGGTAGAGGGATGTTAAATCTCCTATTTATATTCAAATTTATTCTATCCCTGAATTTAAAGCATAAACATTATTATTCTTGTCCTGTGCTTCTGGTAAATTCCACCTTAAGAAAGTCGACGTATCTGCAGATTAAAAGGAATCAGAGCAGAGAAGCAACAGGAGATAGAGAGCAGGTGCAACACAGTAAGAAGCAAAAAAACAGTTGTAGAGCGGATTTACAAAAAACAGAAATATATGATTCCGCAATATGTTGCTGCTCCCTATATTGATTAGTTAACATAATTAATCATAAACGTTTGCTTCCTGTGCTCTTTTGAGTCATTTTGCAGTTGGCTTGCAATATTTTTATGAAACATCCCAAACTTTATGAATTTCTCTAACTCACCAACAGAATCCAGTTAAGAGTAGAGTAAGAGTAATCATTGTCTGACATGAGAAAATGTTTGTAAGCAAAACATTAAACTGATTCTGAATCAGTTAAGATTAAGAGGGTGATTGTCTGTCAAGTTTTGGACTTTGCCTTTATTTGAGAAAATTGTGGCAAGTAGTGATAATGTCAAATGTATTTTTTCAGTCTCAATTTTTCAACATATATATATTTTTTTTTGTGATAATTTGTGAAGATGTTACGGCCTCATTTAAAATAAATAAAACAATGTATTTTCCTGGGACCTTAAAGGGATACTATCATGGGAAAACATGTTTTTTTTTCAAAAAAAAACATGACTTGGGGCAGCTGGGAAATTGACAATATGTCTAGCCCCATGTCAGATTTCAAAATTGAATATAAAAAAATCTGTTTGCTCTTTTGAGAAATGGATTTCAGTTTAGAATTCTGCTGGAGCAGCACTATTAGCTGATTCATTTTGAATTTTTTTTTTTTCCCATGACAGTATCCCTTTAAGCAGTTGCAATTAACCTATCAATAGAAGGAAAATGTGATCAACACAAAAATGTATAAATTGGCCACTCTTTGTTTAATTTGACTCTTGCCTTTTCACTCAATTCAATGATTACCCTCTAACATCCAATTATCAGCCCATCCTCTTTCCATCACAAGTAACCCAAAGCACCATGTATTCCCTGTGTGTCTCTCAATCCATCAATTAAAAGTCCCCCTCCTCAATAAAAAGCAAATCCAGTGAATGCTTTTTTTCTCCATGTGCTCTGGAGTTCCACTAACCTCCATCTCCTCTTATTCCCCCATCATCAGCCAAACCTCTTCCCCCGATTACCATTCTACACTTTATTCCACATTGGCCACCAGTAGTGATGGGCGAATTTATTCGCCAGGTGCAAATATTGGATACCGGCGCATTTTTTGCTGTCAAATGTGCGCAGGCATGCAAAAACAGACGCCGGTGTCACAAACGGCAGAATTTTTCGGCGTTTTGGCAGGAAATTCACAAATCTTTCGGCGAATCTAAATGGCCTAAATTCGCCCATCACTAGCCACCAGCTGTCCCAGCCCTTGCTAACTTATCTAGGTAACCCAAAACACCACATCAGCAGGAGCCCTAGTCGCTATATGTCCCATTGCCAACTTGCTCCCTGCCAACCCGCAGCATCTACAGTCAAAATTGTGTACCTAAAATGACCAAAAATCCAAATATTGCTGCTCTCCTCACCAGCTATCACAGTCTACTCTCAGTCTCTCACTCTCCCATTCATCACCAGTAGTCCTAGTATAACATTTCTCTCTCCCAGTCACAGCTGTTACAGTTTTGCTATTCTGCCCTTTGTCTCCCTCCCATAACCAGAAGACCGAATCAACTCTTTCTCCCATAAGCAGTATCCCAGCAGTCCCATTACTTTGTTTATCTGCTTTTCCTTTTCACCACCCAACCCTCTTTCTCCCAGTTACTAGTTGTCCCTTTCTTTCCCAACTATACCCCTCTTGTTCCACATCACTAGCAATCATAGCCCATAATAGTTCATTCCACTTCATATCTGTGCCATTCCTTTTTTATTCATCTTGATGCTTAGTTTAGTCTTATGCTCGTGTACTGATAATGTGTACATTTTATTTACCAACAACATTATTTAAATACAAAGATTTCTCTAGCAAAGTCACATCTTCAGTGACAATTCTCTATACAACCCAACCTGAAGGCCGATGTCACACTTTCCCCTTGTCACTAACCAATGAAATATGTAACTTCACCTGAACAACTCATTTAACTATCTATAACTGCTGGTCACTGGTCTGCTGAAAGCCTCCCATCAACTCCAGTGCCTCTGGGCATGCCGGATTTACTAATCCTAAAACCTACTGACGTTAATGCTGTTGTTTAGAATTTATTTTATTGGGAGAAAATGGGTTAAATATCAGGCTCTAATTCCTTATTTTACTAATTCTGTAAAACATGCTTCTACTGCTTTCAGTCTAAAACAATTATATTAACAAGGCCGCTGGGTTTTCATGTGCTATAGAGATTTGATTGCAATTGGCTGCCTGCAGGTAAATGGTGCTAGTTTTCTTGAAGAAAACTGACTGCTGCCAAAATGAATTTCAAAAAGGGCTTTTTGGAGAAAAGGGAACAGATGTCCTTTTTAGCCAAGCAGTCGGGAAAAGCAAAAGAAAACCAGTCATGTTCTGAATCTGAGCCATTTTTACAAAATCCAAAGGATGAAAGATTCATGGAATATATTCCTAATTAGGGAGTTAATGAAATCTTTTGTTAAATGGCTACGCTCGTGTGTAAGCACTTACTAAAATCCAAAGATTTCTCCAACAAATTTGCAAATTTCCCCTGCCATTTCTCTATATAATTCACCTGAAGGGCTATATCACACCTTCCACGTGTCACTACCCACCATCATAAACACGAAGTGAAGAAGGTTCCCTGGAGTCCATGAGAAAATATGCCGGTAGATATCATATTGTTATAATAAATGCAAAAGCCCTTCTTGCAGTTGGGATTGAAATGTTTCCCTTTGTGGACAACAGACAGAGAATACAAGCATTGTTTTTTATTTATAATTAGCAATGCTGTACGACAGCCATCAAACTGGAACTTTTTAACAAAATAAAATTTATAAAATTTATATTTAATAAAAGTGCTGAAACATATAATACATGTGGGAACTAACTAAGTAGAGCAGATAAATGCAAGAGGTTCTTAAAGGGATACTGTCATGGGACGCATCAAAACGCATCAATTAATAGTGCTGCTCCAGCAGAATTCTGCACTGAAATCCGTTTGTAAAAAGAGCAATAAGATTTTTTTATATTTAATGTTGAAATCTGACATGGGGCTAGACATATTGTCAGTTTCCCAGCTGCCCCCAGTCATGTGACTTGTGCTCTGTAGGGATGTCGCGGACTGTTCTGCGGCGAACTTGTTCGCGCGAACATCGGCTGTTCGCGTCCGCCGCAAGTTCGCGAACGTCGCGCGACGTTCGCCAATAGGCGTTCGCGTCAAAATCGTTCGACCATTCGGTCGCTAAAATCGAACGATTTTCGTTCGATTCAAACGAAAATCGTTCGATCGAATGATTAAAATCCTTCGATCGTTCGAATCGAACGATTTTCGGATGTTCGAAGTTCGCGAACTGTTCGCATTTTTTGCCGGTGTTCGCGAACGGCGTTCGCAAACACATTATCGGCGGTTCGCTACATCCCTAGTGCTATGATAAACTTCAGTCACTCTTTTCTTTTCAATTATGTTTATTGGTATTATTAAAATAAACAACATGAACAAAAACAACAAAATATTGACTTACATTAAAGCCTGTCAATTTGCAAAATAAAAGAAAAGGATTATTACATATGAATCCAATGAAAATAAACATCATATTCAGTCACTCTTTACTGCTGTACTGCAAGTTGGAGTGATATCATCCCCCCCCCAGCAGCCTAACAACAGAACAATGGGAAGGTAACCAGATAACAGCTCCCTAACACAAGATAACAACTGCCTGGTAGATCTAAGTACAGCACTCAATAGAAAAATCCAGGTCCCACTGCGACATTTTCAGTTACATTGAGTAAGAGAAACAACAGCCTGCCAGAAAGCAGTTCCATCCACATGACCAGGCAAAATGGCCTGAGATGGCTGCCTATGCACCAATATTACAACTAAAACAAAATACATTAGCTGGTTCAGGAATTTAATTTTATATTGTAGCGTGAATTATTTGCAGTGTAAACAGTGTAATTTAGAAATGTAAACTACATTATAAAAGTCACCCTCCAGCAGAAACTGAGATACCCAAGATGCATGTAAGCTGAGCTGTACATAGGACCATTCTCAATAGGACCGATGCCTAGCGATGGGTAAATTAGACTATATAGCCTATCAATACACAGGTCAATCAATTTCAGTTTCTCTTTACTGCTGTAATAATAAAATGCTAGCTACTGCAATGTCTTCAAGTTATTAAGATTCCTTACTTTCTTACCAAACATACATTTTGATCCAGATTTAAATATGGCAGCTAGTTTTGCTATAGAGAACAAGTGATTGCAATGATTGGGGACACACACAGATGAAACCCATATCAGTCATTTATTGGGTTAATTTACCTGGACCCTGAAAGGATAAAGCTTACCCTTTAGTTTTCATTCAAAGAGCATTACTATCCAGGTTTGGGCATTAAACCATTTAAAGAAGAAATGAGCAGACATTCCAAAATATTCCAATGTACCTGCTCATTCTTCTGAATTGGTTGAATTTGCTCTCTTAGAAACAGGGGCTGGGGCTCAGTAGTGGTGCTACTGGTGAGTATATACATTAGGGATGCACCGAATTTAGGATTCGGTTCAGGATTTGGCCTTTTTCAGCAGGATTCGGATTTGGCGAATGGAAATCGTGTGACTTTTTGTCACAAAACAAGGAAGCAAAAAATGTTTTCCCTTCCCATCCCTAATTTGCATATGCAAATAAATTGATTTCCATTAGCCCTTATAGTCCATACTGTCTTGGGCCCTATAGCGTTATGGCGTCATAGAGGGCGGGGGTAATAGATATCGACCCTCTGACACTAGCCATTCGTCCGTCATAGGAAATAGACCGTTCCAGATATAAAAAATATAAAATATATAAACAGATCCAAATTGAAAAAGCATGAAAGTCAAAGTAAACTTTGTTGGAATGGACTTAACATAGAGCTTTTAGAAAGCTCTTGGCATAAAATATTCAAAACAACACGCAAAACCTCATCGAGAACTAATGAAGCAATCTACAAACGTATTTCTAGATACCATTACACCCCAAACAAACTAAATAAAATGTACCCCAATAGCTCAAACAAGTGTTGGAGATGTAACTCAGACCAGGGCACAAACACCCAAATCTGGTTGACGTGCCCCACTTTATATAACTACCGGAAAGAAATAATTGACATTATAAATAAGGTAACACAAAGTAAATAAACAATTGAAAATCAAGTGATAATCCTACTGAACTTCTCCCTGGAATCCAACAAAACTATATCAGATCCCTTAACTCTACACCTCCTCCAATCAGAAAAATTGTTAATTCCTAAGAAATGGAAAACTACAACCCCCTGATCAATTAAAGAATGGATAAGGAATTCTGAAGAAATTAGAGTAATGGAGGAAATGCGTCTATAATGCATAACCACAGCTCTAGTTATTTATCTAAGTTTAAGATAAACTTTCTTAAATCAGCAAATTAAGACATAAGGGCTATACTAGTATAAGGGCTTATACTATGGCCTTATACTATTATCTTATAACATAACTTTAGGATAGTTAACACAACATACTGCACTGTATGATTTGTGTGGATTTGTATTGGTTAGTAATAATTTGTTGACAGCAGCTTATGTTTTACTAATGTGTTTTCATTAATAACTATTGAAATTGGCACCCCTCCCTTTTTCCCTTCTGTACCCCCCTTCTTCTTTCCTGAAAACTATAAATAAAGAGTTGAAAGAAAAAGCATGAATGGGAAAAATTTGCAGAAAAGTTGAGTAAACTGCAACTTTTACAGCTTGTTGCATGCTAATCGCTATTGTTGCACAAAAGCCAATGTCAAAAACTCCTGAAAGCCTCAAAAATCCACGAACCAAAGAAAGATCTTCCAGTTATAAAAGGGACAACCGACATTGACTTTTACCTGAAGTAGAGTATTTTCAGAGTTTGAATTGTCGCATTTTTGTCGCATTATAAACCCCGGTAAAGTCAAGCTTTTTTTCCACACAACTTTTTTGGGTTTTTGGCGACGCAAAGCCCAACCTGAAAAAAGTTGCGGTTTAGTAAATGCCCCTTCTTGATATTTTCCCAGACTTGTTTATGGTTAGACATTCACAAGTAAACACAAGTTCATGGGTCATAAGAGAATTTTGCGTGTTTGCCCTAATACTGAGTGTAACACTGGGAGCAGCGGTGATCCAACTGGACTGCAATTTGTATGTGCCACAGTGATTTTTATATTCTCTACTTGGTAGAGAGAAGAACATCAGAATACTAAGTCTGTTTCTCACATAATTATCCAACAAGTTAGCACTAGAATAGGATATATCCGCATGATGCGCAATGCCATTAGGGATGTGCCAAATCTGGGCTAAATGCCAAAAGGAACAAATATTTTTTATTTAGCAGTGATAAACTACAATTGACTGACTGTTATGATAATATGAAATCTTTTTTATTCATAAATGTATTTCCCTGTTGATCTGCTTGGAAGAGAACTTGGGCCAAACAGGCATCTCCACAACAGCAGGATTTCAATTTAAAAGTATCCTCTGGTCAGGGAAATGTTTATTATTCAGAGACACGCGACGTGTGAGAGGCACAGACGGCTTGTCTTTCATAATGCAGCCATATATTAAAGCATTGCTTTCCAGATCATTTTTATGAGAAATTCTTTTTCAGTAAATATTGTGCTCCTGTGGTGCAAGTAGTGAACATGGCCCCCTCTCTATATCTCTCTTCTGTAAAATAAAATGCAGAGTTTTCTGGCACCTCCACAGAACTCCACAGAAATATCTCTGGCAGTGGGTGTTTTACAGTGCACAACAGCATACGTTTATATGCAAAAATGATGCTATTGTTCTGACTGAACATACTGTATTACCATCCATGGATCCTTCAAACAACCAAATACAGTATGTTTATGATATGTAAGTGGAAACACAGAAGGGAGACCAATGACCCCTCTTGTGCCAGACCATTTGTTGCTATTTGTGATGATTCAGTTTTATCTAAAGTGGAGGTTAAAATCCAGGTAATAAGCACAACTCAAATGCTATCATTGGGGGTTATTTATCAACATTGGGCAAATTTGCCTGTGGGCAGTTACCTATGGCAACCAATCAAATTGTTCTACCTGCAGCTGCCTGAAAAAAGCAAGACACTTAGGGGTAGATTTATCAAAGGTTAAAGTGAAAATTAGAATAAACAAAATGTAATTTCGAGCTAATTTTTGTGTACTTCGACTAGGGAATAGTCCAAATTCATGTACCGTCTCTTTAAAAATTCATCTTCGACCATTCGCCATCTAAAACCAGCAGAATTGCTGTTTTAGCCTATGGGGACCTCCTAGAACCTTTTTGGAGTCGTTTGGGAAAAACTTTGATTTGAATTTGATCGAATGTGCTATTACTTCAATTCGTACGATTCGAATTTGGAATAATTCAAACTAATACGGACTATTCACCCACAAAAAAAAACAGATTTTTTTTTTGTAATAAATTTCAGTTGGTCTTTTTTAATTAGAATTTCAAAGTTTTTTATATTCGAAATTCGACCCTTGATAAATCTGCCCCTTATTGGTGGCTATGGGTTAGTGCCCAGGGTTGCTAAATGAGCACCACTGAAAATACTGTACTACTTCTGTATAGTATGAATCCAACAAAGAAATAAAGTGGAGTGTTATTCAGCAGCTCTCCAGTTTGCTATTTCATATATGTTGTTATTATTTACCTCTTTGACCTTGTACGTGAAGCAAAACCAAGAGATAAGGCAAGTACAAATACAATGAGGTAGTTTGTAGTCCAATACAAGACAATAGGTTTTGCCTAGGTGGAACACGAATTCTTGCCAAAGATACTCCCACATAACATAAGTTTATATACCCATTTTGATGTCATAGATGGGGTGATAAAAATGGGGGTATACCGATTCCATACATAGTCTGACTCCTCCTTGTACGCTGTATATGTCTAGATGATTTACTTAGCCTTACATGTTTTTCAGAATACATTGCAACATATTATTCCTGGTTTCAACGGTCCATAGCCTCGTAAACATCTGTTAGCTAAACATAGCCATTGTGGTATTTCCAGTAATTGAGCAACACTTCTGCAAAAGGGGCCCCACGAGACATGCTGACACTCTGGAATCTAAGTAACAGAGTGGAGATCATTTATTTGTATGGCCTAGTATAAATTATATGAATGACCATTGTCTACAGTTGACCATTAGCCCTTCTAGTCCATCCTGCCTTGGGCCCTATAGCGTTATGGCGTCATAGAGGCGGGGGTAATAGATATCAACCCTCTGACACTAGCCATTCCTCCGTCATGATTACAGAGTGACACAGAGAAGCATGACCCAACTGTCACATTAAAGGGGTTGTTTACCTTCAAATTAACGTTTAGTATTATATAGAGAGTGATATTCTGAGACAATTTGCAATTGGTTTTCATTTTTATTACTTGTGTTTTTTTCAGTTATTTAGCTTTTTATTCAGCAGCTCTCCAGGTTGCAATTTCAGCAATCTGATTGCTAGGGTCCAAATTACCCTAGCAACCATGCATTAATTTGAATAAGACACTGGAATATAAATAGGAGAGGCCTGAATAGAAAGATGAGTAAAAGAAAGTAGCAATAACAATAAATATGTAGCCATCAGTGATTGGGTCAGTGACCTCCATTTAAAAGCCAAAAGTCAGATGAATAAGGCAAATAATTAAAGAGCTATAAAAAATAAATAATGAAGACCAATTGAAAAGTTGCTTAGAATTTATATATATATATATATATATATATATATATATATATATATATATATATATATATATATATATATATATATATATATATATATACATACACACACTAAAAATTAACATGAAGGCGGACCATCCCTTTAATGTCAGAAAACAGATCAGTCTACTAAGCTTTTGTATTTACCTATGCAGTCATTCCATGTAATAGGGGTTTTACTCCTGGCTCGTTCAACACAATCAATAAGTAAAAATAAATGACGCCTTTATTCATCTTTGAAACCGCATGGGCACTTTGTAGGCCTCGTCCAAGCCTGGCATATATTTTTGTTTTAATCGATTAAGGGATACCTGAACGAGAACACTTTAAAGAACTGCCAGCCTTCTTGTACATGAAGACAAACTGTCATTTCCAGTCTTCATGAAATCTCATTTCCAGCTTGAAAGGAAACCTCCGCTGTAGCAATGTTGAACTTTAAACATTTTCTTTGTGTGATAAAGTGACAGAAATATTCGACATCTTAAATATGGAATCATTTTACTCTTTTTTTTCTGAAGATCTACAAAAATGCAATTTCTTCCCGACACTGTAATCATATCTGGGCAAACTCTCCATATTACCGAAAGAATATCTGCCACTTGCTGAGCAACAGATTCCTTTCAAACACAAATGGGTTTTTTGCGGATATAATGATTGTAAAAGCCCCATGGAATTTACGGTTCTCTGCACAAGAGAAGGAGAATGGAAATTTTTCTTTGTTTTTAAATCCCTTGTAGTACAGAGTGAGAGGACGTTTCCTGAAGAGGAAAACAATAAGAATTTTGGCTGATTTTAGATTTTTAGAAAACCAATCAATACTCAGGCAGAAAGAGCCCCGTGCAGTTCACAATAACATGTTCACAGAATGCTGATTTCGTGAATCTCTGTTCATTTCATTTAAGGGTCATTTTCTACCTGCAGGGCAAGATGCAATGTGCAAATCCCAGGCACAATCCACCAAGTTTTTTGGTCTCTGCTCCCTTCCCTGCAGGTAGAAGAATAACTGCAACTCTATAAACTCCTCCATGCAACCCATGAATACAGCACTGCCTGCATTAGGCAGCAACATATTTATGATGTGGGGGGGGATATGTCCCCCACTCACTAGCCATTCCTAAATCTGTGAGTCATTTAATTGCCAATGTTTGGGAGCGCCAGTGGATGTAGACTGGAATAAGGCTCTATACTTACCACTGGAGTCTCGCACCAGACCCCCAAAGAAGGAGAACAAAGCAGTGAGTTTTAGAGCCACTTTGTGGGTCATATCTAGGGATGCGCCAAATCCAGGATTCGGTTCCTGATTCAGCCAAGATTTTGCCTTTTTCAGCAGGATTCGAATTCGCCTGAATCCAACTGCCTGACTGAACCGAATCCGAAAAATTATGTGACTTATCATCACACAAGCAAAGAAGTCAAAATGTTTTAGCTGTGTGCTGTGCATGCATTTATCTTCCCCCCCCTTGTTTCCCTAATTTACATATGCAAATTAGGGTTCGGATTTGGTTCGAGATTTGGCCAAATCTTTCACAAAGGCTTCAGCCGAATTATAAAATAGTGGATTCGGTGCATCCCTAGTCATATCTGTGGTGTTTATACAAATGGCCTGTAGATGTCACTGTGCTCAAAATTTACACGGTGCATACTTTCTATACAGCTTGTGGTGTTAGAGTTGCTTACTACTGTCGCTGCATGAGCCTGCTAATAAAGCACTGTTATACTCTACTCATCCTCGGCTACCAAAACATAACATATTGGTGACGAGATGTCTCTTCTATCTCTGCAGCAGCCTGCACCTTTTCTTCCAAACCCTGGTGAGCTTACCATACTTTTTACTGCTTGGATCCGTATGTTTGAAAATTACATTATTACTGCTGACCAAGGGGAGACTTCTGCTGCTAGAAAGCGTGCTTTACTTATTCACTGCCTGGGAGCAGAGGGACAGCGTATATTCTATACATTACCATTACCTGATGAGACTTATGAAACTGAACTTATTGCTATAAACAACTTTTTCGTGCCAAGAGTAAATGTGGTTGCTGAAAGATATAAATTCAGCCAACGTAATGGCGAATCCACAGAATAATTTGTAACAGCTTTGAGAGAGCTTGTTGTTACCTGTGATTTTGGGAATTTAACAGATGAAATGCTAAGAGACCAAATAGTGGGAAAAACAAACTCACCTCGCATTAGCGAGAGACTGCTCCAAGAGCAGGATTTAACCCTTGCTAGTTGCTAGCAAAATTGGAACAGCAGTGGCAGAGGCTAAAACTCTCAGTCAGGGAACTGCTGGGAATGTACAGATTGTGAATTCAGCACTGTGGCCTAATAATGCACAGTCACAGGCAAAATACAGTGATAAGGAAAGGGATTCACCTACACTGCAAAACCGTGCAGCAAATACAAATAGAAAATACTGCTTTCGCTGTGGTTCAACACAACACACTACAAATCATGCTACATGTCCTGCAAAAGCTAAACGTTGCCGCAAATGCAAAAAGGTAGGACATTTTGCTAAGATCTGCCGTACTTCTGCTAAAGATATATTCACTGTCAGTGTCAGTACTGCTTCTGCTGACAAGGGACACTCCATTAACCTGATGCTTGATACAGGTTCAGCTGTTTCTATACTACCAAAGGATAGTTTCTTGAAATACTTTGCAAAAGATCCGCTTCTTGCACCTTACCTGAAAATGGTCAGTTACTTAAAGGATCCAATCCCTGTGCTTGGTTGCTTGCCAATGACTGTACAATTTGAATCAAATACTGCAAAATGTGACTTTTGTGAATAAGGGTACTGCTATACTTGGAAGGGATCTCTTTGCTGCATTAAACCTACAATTAGTTGATGATCTCATTACTACAGCACCAGTGCCTGCCACACAGCCAGTGTCTAAAATTTCACCACAAAGCAACACTTCACTTGGCTGTGCAAAGTACACACAAAGTTAATTGAGACGTAGGGGCAGATTCACTAAGGGTCGAATTTCGAAGTTAAAAATACTTCGAAATTTGACCCTCGAATTGAAATCCTTCGACTTCGAATATCGAAGTCGAAGGATTTAGCGCTAATCCTGCGATCGATCGATCGAAGGATTTTTCGTTCGATCGAACGATTAAATCGTTCGAATCGAACGATTCGAACGATTTTAATTCAACGATCGAAGGAAAATCCTTCGATCAAAAAAAGATTAGCAAACCTATGGGGACCTTCCCCATAGGCTAACATTGACTTCGGTAGGTTTTACCTGCCGAAGTAGGGGGTCGAAGTTTTTTTTAAAGGGCAAGTACTTAGACTATCGAATGGTCGAATAGTCGAACGATTTTTCGTTCGATTCGTTCGATTTCGTTCGAATTCGAACGAATTTAACCAATTCGATGGTCGAAGTACCAAAAAAATACTTCGAAATTCGAAGTATTTTTCATTCGAATCCTTCACTCGAGCTTAGTGAATCGGCCCCCAGATGTAAGTCCAGTACCATTCCCTGATTCAGCATGGGAACAACTTGCTATTGATATTGTCGGTCCTTTTACAGATGCTCCTATAGACTGTAGATTTGCTATAACCTTGATAGACTATTACAGTAAATGGCTGGAAATTGCATTTGTTTCTCATATAACATCAGCTACAGTAATAACATTTCTGTCTACAGTCTTCAGCAGAGAAGGTAATCCAAAGGAGTTAATATCAGACAAAGGACCACAGTTTGTCTCATCTGAGTTTAAAATCCTTTCTGAGAGAGAGGAATATTGTGCATAGGAAATCTTCAGTGTATTACCCACAAGCAAACTGAGAGATTGAGCGATTAAACAGAAGTCTGAAAGAAGCACTACAGACAGCAAATCTTACTGGGAAATCTTGGAAAGTATTTACAACAGAGTTCCTACATAACTACAGAGCAAAGCGCATGCAACAACCCAATCATCTCCAGCTGAATTATCACATGGCAGACAGATGCGCACTAAGTTACATATTGCAGACATTAAACTTCCACAAAATACTGTGCCTACAAAATCATCTACTGCTGACATTGTGAAACATCAACAAGCCAAATGCAAGGCTTATACTGACAGAAAACGTGGTGCTAGAGAACTACACTTTCAGTCTGGATCTTTAGTCAGAATTAAGAAACCAGGAATACTGAAACAAGGACAATCTAGATTTACTACACCACTTGAAGTGAGACGCCAGCGAGGACCATACACATGAACTGTCTGATGGACACTCCTGTTAGATATGACTTTGGAGAAGCTCCATTTGAAGCTCCATTATAGTTGTCCAAATTCTTTCCTACTATAGGGGGAATATGTGGTGTTTATACAAATGGCCTGTAGATGTCACTGTGCTAAAGACTTATACGGTGCATACTTTCTATACAGCTTGTGGTGTTAGAGTTGCTTACTGTTGTGTAATGGCTGCATGAGCCTGCTAATAAAGCACTTTTATATTCTACTCATCCTCGGCTACCAAAATATAACAATATCTAATTTCAGAGAACAGTCTCATGCTAAATACATTCGCCTATTCTCCATGGAAATAAAAATCAAAACTGCTAATAAATGAATCAAGGTGATCACAATAACAATGACACCAGGCACATTAAAATTGTCTAGAATGAGGGGTGTGGGGGTGCATAGATAATTATTAACAGGGGCATCTGTTGTTATATCATCTGTCACCTGTTTTTGTGAACCAGTGATGACATTCAGAATAGGGCATTTGTATATGGTCTTCCCTCTAGTACTACTGTAGCCATCATTATACAAAAGAATTGAGTAATATGGACAAACAATGACCTGAAGTAGAGTTAATATTGCACTACCTTATACAGACATGAATGTTCCTACTGTGTGTGCTTGAAATTTTAGTTCCATGTAAAAACTGTGACCCAGACTACTAGCAATCTGATCACTGCACATTCAATCTACCCTAAGTTTGCTTGTAATATCTCTAGCAAGAGGCAAGATGTGGATGGAAGTCAGCTGGGAATAGTTTCTGTAAATGTACAAATATGTAAAAAAAACTCTGAGAATAATTGTATTTTTATTACAGGTATGGAATCTGTTATCTAGAAAGATCCTATTTATGGGAAGGCCGTCTCCCATAGACTCATTATAATCACATAAGTCGCATTTTTAAAAATAATTTCTTTTTTTCTGTAATAATAAAACAGTACCTTGTAATTGATCCAAACTAACATATTATTAATCCTTATTGGAGGCAAAACAATCCTGTTGGGGTTATTTCATGTTTATATGATTTTCTAGTAGACTTAAGGCATGGAGGACTCAAACTACGCAAAGATCTGTTACCTGGAGAACCTCAGGTCTCGAGCATTTGGAAAACCAGTCCCATACCTGTGTTTTATTTTCTAGCCATTCCTCAGTCTGCCTGGTCTAAAAATATAAATAAATGCTTTTCTGGTTTGTGTGTTGCATGTAACCTCATAAAGTGGGTAAACTAGAAAGTTATATAATTTTGTATGAGTAAATAAAATAGAATTAAATCCTACTAAATCCCACTAATGAAATTCTACTTTCAGATAAACCTACAGTTTACAAGGAACAGTGACAGCCTAATTAGATGGGACATTTGATATGTTGTACACCATTGGCAAGATTTTTAAAGGGAATCTACACCTAAAAACGAATATTGAATTATTTGCCTCACTATTCTCTGTCCCCATCTTTCTTTTTAGGAAATCTCTCTCTGCCTGGTTTCCTGGGTTAGTAGGATGTAGCAACCACATAACAAATGACATTCTGCAAAGCTGCAGAATAAAAAAAATTAAAACATTAAAAAAATAAAAGTACAGGCTCAGGACCCTGGGTTTTCCGGATAATGGAACTTTTTTAATTACCTCGAGTCTACTAGAAATTCATGTAAATATTAAATAAAGCCAATAGGCTGGTTTTGCTTCCAATAAGGATTAATTATATCTTAGTTTGGATCAAGTACAGGGTACTGTTTTATTATTACAGGGAAAAAGAAATCATTTTAAAAAAATGTGGATTATTTGGATTAAATGGAGTCTATGGGAGACGGCCTTTCTGTAATTCAGAGCTTTCTGGATAACAGGTTTCTGGATAACGGATCCCATACCTGTATAAGTGACCAGTGTCAGAAAGTAACAACCCACTTGGTTATTTAATACAGGTATGAGACCTGTTATCTAGAATGCTTGGGACCTTGGCTCTCCCTACCTTAAATCTCGTAAAACCAGTACATTAAACAAAATTATTGCAATTAATTTGCTTACAATAAATATTAATCACTGTATATCTTAGTTGGGATCAAATACAAGGTGCTGTTTTATTTATACAGAGACAATGGAAATCATTTTAAAAATTGGAATTATTTCATTACAATGGAGTTTATGGGGTTGGCCTTTCCATAATTCAGAGTTTTCTGGATAAAGGATCACATGCCTGGACAGCTAAATTCTGACTAGGAGGTACATTCCCCTAGACCCAGCTGCTTAACAAGAAATAAAAGCAGTATGAAGTAGAAGGCAACTTGTGTAAAATGAAGTAAACTGTCAGAGAATGAATGTGAGAGCTCCCACAGAGTTTCATCAGTGAAAAACCTAAAATGACATGTTAGAGCTCTTAAGCCTAATAGACTGGGAAGGTGCTAACTGTGTTCAGGCAGCATTAAGATCATCTGAAATAACTCAACCTACCTTATTCCTTGACTGCTCTATTACATACCAACACATTTCAGCTTGATTTGTGCTTTCGCTTCTGAAGAAACAAATGCATGAATATTGGAAACGGCAATAAAGCTTAAAGGCATGCAAATGAAAGCAGGGCCCACAGAGAAACAGCAGAAAAGAAACAATAATAAAGCTCTTTAAATCAGTGTGGTCTGGCCAAGCAAATGCTAAAAACAGTGTCCACTGTACTCATCACAGCATGGGAATATTGCTTGAATGGGTGAAAGAATGCTGTTAATGAGAGAACACCCAAATAATAGGCATTTATGTAGATATTAGCATTTCATTTTGTTCCCTTAATTGGCCTTTTTGCATCTAATAACAATTTAACTGGCCTGGATAACCTATGCCTAAAATGCATGTTTTTCTCACCAACCTCATGAAACTATAATGGTTTAGCTTTGTGACGTCTTTCCTTGCTTACACGGGAAATATACTGACAGGTACATTTGTTTAGCGTTTCCTTTCAGTGTTAAGTCTCTCCCAGTTAATATATTGCAGAGATGCCCTTACACTGCTCATTTTAGAATTGCACATTTAGAATATCTTAGTTACTTCCTTATTGAGCGGTCTCAAAGGAAACCATATTATGATCACTGTTCCCTGTCTCCAGCTCTCATTTTACCTGACAAGCTCTGTACATTTTACGTAACAAGCTCGGTGCATTTTACCCAACAAGCTCCGTGCCTTTTACCCAACAAGCTCCGTGCACTTTACCCGACAAGCTCTGTGCATTTTACTCGACAAGCTTCGTGCATTTTACCTGACAAGCTCCGTGCATTTTACCTGACAAGCTCCGTGCCTTTTACCCAACAAGCTCCATGCATTTTACCCGACAAGCTCCATGCATTTTACCTGACAAGCTCCATGCATTTTACCCAACAAGCTCCATGCATTTTACCCAACAAGCTCCATGCATTTTACCCCACCACTGCTTATTAATAGGAAACATTGGTCATAAACAATAAAGGAATTTTCGACAGCGAATTTTCACGGCTGTTTTGCGAATTTATTCGCCGGCGCAAATTCGCACCTGCCAAATACATTCGCCCATCACTAATAACCATTCATTAACAACTAAGGGGGTTGTTATCATCTTTTTTTTTGTTAGAAAAAATCCAGCAAAAAATTTGAACGTGAATATACCCGAGAATATTCGGGACTTATTAAAGAATCAGACTAGTCCCTAGATCAACGATGAGCTATCTCCCATAACCCTGTATTCCTTCACTTGCTAAAAAGCCATCCAACCCCTTCTTAAAGGAGTTGTTCACCTTGGAGTTAATTTTTAGTATGACGTAGAGAATGCTTCTCTAAGACAATTTGCAATTGGTTTCCATTTTTTATGTGTAGTTTTTTGAGTTATTTAGCTTATTATTCAGCAGCTCTCCAGTTTGCAATATCAACAGTCTGGTTGCTAGGACCCAAATTACCCTAGCAACCATGCACTGATTTAAATAAGAGACAGGAATATAAATAGGAGAGACCTGAATAGAAAGTAATAAAAAGGAGTAATAAAAAGTAGAAATGGCGATAAATTTGTAACTTTACAGAGCATTTGTTTTTCAGATGAGGTCAGTGACCCCCATTTGAAACCTGGAATGAAATTGGAAGAAAAATAAAATATTTCAAAAACTGTAAAATAAATAATACTGAAGACCAATTGAAAAGTTGCTTAGAAATGGCCATTCTAAAAGGTGAACCACCACTTTAAGTATATGTAGAGAGTGATGACTGAGACAATTTGTAATTGGTTTCCATTTGTTATTATTTGTGGTTTTTGATGTATTTAGCTTTTTATTCAGCAGCTCTCCAGTTTGCAATTTCAGCTTTTAGATGGGGTCAGTGACCCCCATTTGAAAGCTGGAAAGAGTCAGAAGAAGAAGGCAAATAGTTCAAAAACTTTCAAAAATAAATAATAATGAGCAATTGAAAAGTTGTTTAGAATTAGCCATTCTATAACCTCTTGCCAGCTGGATGGACCTACTATTTAACAACTCTAACAGCTTAAATTAGATATATTTATATTCCCAGTTCATTAAAATATTCAAGTATTTTAGTCTCATTGAAAATGAGAGGAACAATGTGATTCTCACTGGCGTGAAACTTTTTTTGCTGCGAAAACTGGAATTCTGTTGCTTTTTCAATAAGCTAGTGTCCAAGAAAAAAAAGTCGAGACAAAAAGGAACACCAAGAGCCCCAATAGTGTAATATGTTTTTACAAGGAGTAATGGTAGAGTAAACAAGTTAATACTCACAAACCAGGGTTACCGATAGGCAACCACTGTATAGGCAGGTGGGGAGATTATCCTGACCCCACTCAGGAATAAGACGTCGCTCTCTGTAGAAGAAGAAAACGGGGATGATACCCCTCCACTCGGGGTGGACTCGATATGGTAGTAAGACAAAACAGAGGCGCCAAAAGGATAAAAATAGCTAAAAGCACTTAAAAACCCAATGGGTAATTCAGAGGAGGTAGTAATGAACTTACCTCCTCCAAGCAGACACCAACGAAAGTGGTAATTTTCAATAATAGTTTATTCACAATAGTTTATTTTGTGAATAAACTATTATTGAAAATTACCACTTTCGTTGGTGTCTGCTTGGAGGAGGTAAATTCATTACTACCTCCTCTGAATTACCCATTGGGTTTTTAAGTGCTTTTAGCTATTTTTATCTTTTTGGCGCCTCTGTTTTGTCTTACTAAGAAAAAAAAGTCGCACAAGTTTTTTGTCAAATCGAAAAATAATAAATAGGCCTCTCTATGATTATTATAGGTCTATGGAACCTTTCCCACTTTGGGTCAGCTAAAAAGATGATACATTTCGGGGGGATGGGAAACCGATAGGCACATCAAAATCTCACGTCTATTCCTTGGTTCCTGGTGCTTTACTCCAGTGGCATAACAATAAGGAGCCCCCATAGACATCAACATAAATTTAGGTGTCTGAATGGTTCGTATACATCTTATACCACCCAAACCCACCCCACTCTCATTTTACTCAAGATTCCATATTCATTTTCCTTTATACACAATATATCACTAACAAAGGGCTATTGTTTGTGTGTGTCTTATAACAGTGTTTTATTCTAGATTTAATATGTATAGCTCACAATTTTTCTGGTGTTTGAAGAACCAATACAATTTCCCAAAATAGATTATTACTAATTCCCTAGACTGGTCACATATGACACAATTCAACAGATTGAAATTGTTCTTCC
Organism: Xenopus laevis; assembly: GCF_017654675.1. NCBI lineage: Eukaryota > Metazoa > Chordata > Amphibia > Anura > Pipidae > Xenopus > Xenopus laevis. The sequence goes on from NC_054387.1 coordinate 101,342,946, forward strand.
TACATTTATTAGTTCAGTCTGAATTGACTGAGGCAAGAGATAATATACTGTATGAAAAGCTATATTTACATTGGCTTTGCAATTATGATTTAAAGGGAAGAAAACATGTCATGCAGTAGACATTTTAATATTACATTTTGTAAATGTGATCTATAAAACATATTGTTGTACCCTGTGGACACTGTTCTGAATTCTGGCACATAGTCCCCAACAGATATTTTTGTGTTTCTTAAACCAAGCGTCTCAGACTTGCCAGTGTTGCATATCTCTATATTGGTTAAAGCTTGAAGGAGAAGATGTACTTTACTAACCCAGTGATAATGCAATCATGTTAATCACTACAGGGCAAGTTCTCGTTTTCATTTTTAGCTCAAAAACAAGTTGTTTTTCTTAAACAGACAGTGGTTTCCTATGGGGCAAAATGACACTACTGTATTGAACAGCAATTTACAAGTAAGGGACCTGTTATCAAGAATGCTTGGGGGATTTCCCAAAAATTTATATTTCCGTAATTTAGATCTTTATACCTTAAATCCACTAGAAAATCACGTAAACATTAAATAAACCCAATAGTTATTGGTTTTGCTGTTTTCTGGGGAAATTCACTATTTATGCGCAACTGTATATGCAATGCAACTCACTTGTACTTTCACACCTTATTTTTATAGGGTGCAAAGGGATGCAGTATGATGCCTCATCACAACAACCACATAATAGAGTAAGTAGTTGCACACGCTTTCCAGAGGTCCTATATTCTATATATCAAGAGGATTATGTTTTTTCTTTCAAAACACATATCATAGTACTTTCAGCTTACTAAATTAAGGACATGCAATCTCTGGGAGATATGCTGCTCATATTGTATTGCAGACAAAATGATTTGAGTACAGATATGGGACCTGTTCTACAGAATGCTTGGGACCTGGGGTTTTCCAGAAAAGGAAATTTTGGATAATGGACATTAATTTAAACCAATGGGATCGGTTTGCCACCAATATGGATTCATACAGCTTAGTTGCCAATGTACTGTTTTATTATTACACAGAAAAAGGAAATCATTTTTAAAAATATGAATTTTATTAAATTGTAGTGTATGGGAGATGGCCTACATCAATGTACTCAGGGCCGGAACCATGAGTAGGCAGAGTAGGCACGTGCCTAGGGCGCAAAGCGGAGGGGTGCCAGGCACGCATCTTCTCTGCCTCTCCTACCCCATGTCCGGTCCCGCATACTTGCGCTGTCCCTTTCGCGCTGCCTCATTTTTTCACGCATGCACGCACACATGTTCTTTTGCGCATGCATGCACACGGTTGTCCGCCACTGTGGGGCAATCCAACCAGCCGGGCTGCCTAGGGCGTCTTCCCAGGCTGGCGGCCCGGCACTGAATGTACTAATAGCTGAGCTTTTAATTTTTAATTTGTTGCTGATAGAAAATTACTTTTATAGACAGTAATGAAAGAGTACCAACATCTGATCTGTGCTGCAATCTCTACAAGGAATCCTAGACCCTTTCATGGCTCCGATTATACCAGGGAGGGGGAGGATGGAGAAAGGAGGATGAGCATGCTCAAGCCTCAGCCCTGGAGTTTTAAGCAGAAAGAAGGAAGTCTAATGCAAAAGACCATGTGTACACAATAGAAGGAAAGAAATGTAGTGTTTCTTTTGACAGAGGACTCAGAGCAGCATTACTTAAAGCTTACTTAGTTTTAACTTTTCATTCTGCTTTACAGATCTTGGAGGTTAGACATTCTGAAAGAATATGAATAGCTGGTGTCCCAAAATACCAAAGTAATATTAAAATAATTTAAGATATTTATAGGAAAACTGGCAAGAGTCATAGTGGCAGACATTTAACAAGAGATGAGCTGCATCAAGACAGACGGTAATCGCAAGCTCACTGAATAGAGTTACAGACAATTATCAGGGCTGATACTGAAAAAAATAAAACAACTACTGCCTCCAAAATAAAACCCAGTTTAAGGCACACCTCTTTGAAAGGAAATAAGATGCATTCATTGAAACCAAGGTCGCTAGATTTGAGATTCATAAACTGCACTGAAATGTATTTCATGTCACAAAATATACATTTGCAGCACTGTAGCGATCATTCTTCTCTACAAACGGATAAGTCAAGGACCAGAATCCTGGGTTTATAGAAAAACTCAAGAGCTGCTGTTTACTCACAGCAACAATATTGCTGATAACAACTTAATAATAAGGAATTCAATATGACCTCCTTTTTGATGCATCACCATATGATTTAACATGCAGATGGGCAAATTAGACATGAGAATCCCTCCGATACATTATTTTATGGACTGTACAATCCGGTACATCATGTGGCCTTGTATTTGCTTTGTGATTTCCTTTGGGATAAACAAGCATGTAATATATTCCTAATAATATTCTCAATAAAACTATTGCACAGCCATTACTAAGCCATAACACTTATTGATTTATAGTCAGGGCACACAAATGACCCATATTTCATGATGTCAATATTGTGATCGGCTTTCATTTGCCAGATAAAGCATATTATTATTAACCTTTCTGTTCAGGATGCAAAATGTGTGCCCCTTTAGTCTGTATAATTACATTGATTCCAGATTTGTGTCTGTATAATATTGGAACAAACTCTGTGCTCTCAGAATGAGAAACATAGCACTGCTATAAAAACAATTCTAAATAAACAAGCCTTATTCTATATACACTGGGTTTGGCACCACATTTTGCTAAACAGTCATTATTTATCAACTAGTTTCCGTAGAAGTGAACTGTAATAAGTGAAAACAATCACAGCTCTACTGATGTGCCATTTTGCAAAACCAAAGGGCTTTTTTTTAAATAAATGACCTAAAGGTAGAGATCTGACAGTTTTGCCTCAGTTTTTAATTTTCTTGCTAAATACATGTTAAATGAACTGCGCAGAGAGATCAGTCATCTTTGCAGAGCACTACTGACTATGGGTAATGCTTGTTTTCAGCACAGAAAAGTAAACACAAAATTTGCCACAGCGATGTCTTATTAAAAATGCTGCCTAGTAAAGGTCAACATGCCTACAGAACTCTCACCTCACCTGTTTTTGGTGCTGTTTTTGTTGTACTTACTAAATGTGGGTTATTGTCAGGAACTTGTCTATTACATCCAGCATGCTCCATATTCAGTCACAGTAACCGAGCCATTATTAGGTTTAAAACCTAGTGTCTACTAAACCGAGACAACACGAAACCAGAGCAATCAGACTATTGGAAGGACCTCCTGTCATGATGCAAAGTGAGAACAAAAAAAGACACCTCTGGTAACTTTACAAGCCATACCCTCACACTACAGCATGAAGAGAATAAGGCTAATTTTGTTTCTGAAGGTCAATGCAATTGTATTCCGGAGCAGTGGAAACTTCTGATAGTCTGGTGGAATGCTGTGGGTTTGGCAGAACAGATGCAAAAACTCCTTGGTGCAGACTTCCTGATTTGCTCCTTGAGTCCAACCTGACTCAGGCATTGGTGCTTCCTGGTACAGACTCCTGATTCGCTCCTTGCATGGAATCTGCTACTGCTTCTGTGTGCATGACATGTTAAACACAAGAAAGCAGTCGGTAGAATGGAGATCCTTGGGCAGCGATGGATAAATATTTAGGAAATGCATTTTGTTAATTGCATACCTACTTCCTACTGTAGGGCTGGGCTCTGGCAGAGGGGAAGCTTGGCAGAGAACTGAGAAGAATGGCCATATTCTATCTCAGATTTACCTGAAAGCACAGTTTAAAGGTCAGTTATGGTGAGATTAGGGCTCCATATATATTTGCTGTCCATGGTATTTATTCTTGAAACTATAACTTATATACTGATATTTCCCTTTGTCTGTACTACATTTGAAGTTAAAAACTACATATTGCTCTGTGGATCAAAATGAAAAAGCTTACAATTTTTTTCCGTGAAGTTTCTAATCATGAGGCTAGCTAGAACCTTTATTCTGCAATGACAAAGACTTAATAGGGATGTCCACCCCAAAAACATTGGATAGACATTGGAATTCTAAGCTAACTTCTATTATTTATTGATTGAAAATGTTAATTAGTTTTTGAGTTATTTGTAAATGTAATTAATATTGAAAGCAGCATCTTTCTGGTTGTAAACAGTCTCTTCTCTACTGCTAATTTCTGAAATGGCAGAAACCCATTTATACAACTGAATAAGAAAAGGGACATATTAATGTTGTTTCAATAATCAGAACAAGAGAGTAGAAAGGGGCAAAAAAATACTATTTTAAACTCCAATTACATTTAAAAATAACTGAAAAACCATTGAAGGAATATTCTTTTATTATGCAAAAACTGTTTTGTGATTGTTAATTTCCTTTAAATGTATAGTGAAGGTTAACCTGGATAAACACAGTATAGAAAATTGTATTGTTTCCTCTACAAAAAGCCTTTAATTCACCCATCACATCACATAAAGCCAGGGATTCTCTGTCTTATTACAGAGACAAAGATGACTATTTTCTTCAGGGAGAAAAGAAACACACAAAAGCTCTTTAGCAGGATTCACAAAAAAACAAAAATAAATGAAATACGCCAAAACATTTATGAACTTATAGAAGCTAGTGTGCAAACAGAAACTAACTAGAATCACTAAAAGGAATTGTTCTTCTTAAGTTAACTTTTAGTATAATGTACATTAAGGTGGTTATTTATCAAAGGTCGAATGTTAGAGTTTTTTATACCCCGAATGAACTCACAATTTGAATGGTTTCTTATTTAAGAAAAAACTCGAATGGTAAAAAAACGGTTCTGCAAGGTCGCAACCCGAAAACTGAGTTTTGCACGAGATAAAACGTGAGTCACTCGAATTATTCGAGTTTTGGACAAAACCTTCTGAATAAAACTTGAACACAATGAAGGCTATTAACATCTTCAATTGGTTCAAGGGACTTTTGCCGTTGACTCCTACATTGACCTTGACAGGTTTTAGAAAGTGTATTTTCGGATTCAAGCTATTTCCAGAGTAGGGGTATAATTAATTATATAATTAAAAGTTTTGGGGTTTTTTTCAACCCGGAAATGTGAGTTTTGACCAAAAAAAATCAACTCGAACCTTAATAAATAACCCCCTAAAAGACCAAAGATGAATGTAAGTATTATGAAAGTTTAGTGAGTAATGGGGATCCCTAAATCAATCTGCCATAAAATTTGGTCTCTCCACACTTTTATCAGCTGGAACTGTTAGTGTCAAATATGGGATTAATAAATGAATCACAGTAAATCTAAAACCATTGCTCAAATCGTTGATAGGGAGGTTGACTATAGCACTCACACCGAATCCAGTAGATTTTGCTATTTAATTTTGGTCTAAAAGGATACTGGGATAAATGAATATGTAAGGGCTTTTTTATGAATGGAAATGCAACTGAACCCACATTAACATCATTTACACTCAGTGCCCATGAAACGGACCAGTCTGCTTTGGTGAAGGACTTAGTTATTGTGTATTAATCCAAGCTCCACTTAAAGGAATTTATGTATTTCCCTTACAATATAATCACAGTTACCACCCTCATGTTGAAGAACCATTTGGATTGCTTTAAGTTAAAATTCAGTTCCACACGTCTATATTGATGGCTTTTACTTAGTTCTTTTTTTGTATGTGAAGAAAGTCTGTCTATAATGTTCTATAACATATTTATAAAAAGTATTCATGTTGCCTCACAAGTGCCTCTTCTTCAGAGAAAACAATAAAAACAATGATTCCTCATAGGATAATTTTCTATGTCATTCATATGCTTTCTATGAACTGTCACCCAAAACTGCACTGCATATTCAATGTGAGGCAAGATGCTCCAGTTGCCCAACAGCATAACCTTAAATTTATTAGTAGTGAATGTAATTAGCCCGTTCTCCAACTTAGTCAAATCTCTACACACAATGCAACATCCTACAGGGAAGTAATAATTCTGAAAATGTAGTAACACCACGAACGGAGACTGTATTTACAATACAAACCTCAAGGTCATTTATGAACAAATTTAGAAGAATGGGCTAAGTACTAAGGTACTCCTCTAACAACGCTGGTCCAATTAGAAAATGTTCCATTCATTGCCACTCTTTCTTATCCATTCCTTAATTTAATCAGTAACATCTTGCTTGGTACAGTATCAAAGGCTTTAGCTTAATCTAAGCAAATCACATCCGCTGCTACCCAAATGTCTATGTTTCTGCTAACCTACCGGCAAATTGGGCAGGATCGCCCCTGCCTGTATAAAAAATATAGTAATTCATGTCTCTGTTTAATTATAATTATGAGAAAATATGACCATTACAAATTATCAATATTAAAAACATCTGTTAAAATATTATTACAATTATCACATATTAATAAACTTATGTCAACATATTAATCAGTTCTGTACAACGGAAGGGCGTATACATCAAACCTAAAATTGGCATAGAAATACTGACAAGCTAAAGAAGGCCTTGTAATATTATCATCTTTCAACATTCTCATTTCAGTCTGTTTCAGAATAATTATACAATCTATTGTCTAAGATGTGAAAAAAATTAAATTGCCATTTCATCAAATGTCAACTTTCTACCTGATAACACCAAAGGCTACTGAAAGATTAAGTTCATTTTAATGGCACATAAAAATGCAGATCACTTCATCAAGGAATCCTCAAGTGTCACAAGTATGTCCCTTGGAATGGTCTGGCCTCAGGCTACTGTTCCTTAATCTTAGTTGTTCTACAGCGTGTTGTCTATAAAATCCAAGCAATATAGCAGGTCTTCAAAACAGTTAACCAAGAATGTTGTATTAAATTAAAAAGCACTTAAAATAATTGAAAAGCAATTGCTGAGCCCGCGAAATATTAAAGCACATCTTTGTTAATATATATATATATATATATATATATATATATATACACATCATCAATCATGACATATTTAAGACTGCAAGGGGAAATTACAAAAGGAAGCACATTAAAATATAAAGGAGCTCACCGGAATATAATATTGTACACTAAAATGTATGTGAATTAACATTTGTTAAAAAAAAAATGTATATGTGCTATACCCTATCCTAGGACTACTACCTCATTTCTGCTTTTTGTGATGTGTTATTGTGTTATTGTAAAATTGAGAAAATCATAAATAAAGAGATCTAAAAAAAAATATAAAGGAGCTGAAATACTGCACATGTTGCCATAATTACCAAAAGTAGGATGATTACTTGAATTTAGGTGGGCACAACATTATAAAAATATAGCATCTCTGCAAGATTTGAGAACCCTTGTTTTATTCAGAGAGAAAAGTCATAGTTGGTCATGAAATCATTTTTAAAATAATACACAAGCACAATAGGAGATTATTTAAAGGTTAACATATAGCTCACTTAACTTCCAGAGAAACATCACTTGTCAGAATAAGTAAAAGGCCACCAAAACAATTGAAAGTCTCAAGGCAATTATATGTATGAAGGGGCCTAGTTATTAAGCTGTACAAAACAAAATTCGCAGAAAAACAGTGTAAAAAGCTGAGTAAAATAAATGGCAAACTTATCAAGGTGTATGAAATTTTCCGCCATATGAACACCAGATTTTCCGCTGCTATTTTACACTGCTTCAGACCTTTGTAAGTAAGTTCCGGCAGAAGTTGCTCAAAGAAAAAGTATGTAAAAAAAAAATTATGTAATTTTTTACATGGCGATGCCTGGCGATGTGTGGCGAATTATTCTGCCATTTTTTACACCACATAATAAATATGCCAAAAACGAAGAAAGAAAAAGAAATGACCCATGTGATTCACACTCCCATCCATCACATCCGACAACTCATGGGTGATTAGTTAATAAAACATAACTTTTAATAAATTATTATTAAAACCCCATGTCCAGTGTGGATCAGTTATATTAAAGTAAAGGTAAAAAGCAGGGGGACGGACCAACAGGAGGCAGTGGGTTGATCTTTTACATTTACAATTGAGATGCGCTCATATCTCAAATGCTATATTGCAAACTATGGAGAAGTGGGGTAATAATTGACAAGCTTGGTAGAGTCACCCGTTTAGTTACACTCTGAGCACCCCTTCACCCACATAGAGTCCCCTCTCACCTGGTGATTCAGTCGATGCTCAATTGTAAAGCGTACCAATTACCCCCTGTCGGTGAATGAACTGCCTGCCTAGCGATCTAGGTTGTGCCTCATTCACCAACCGGCAGCTGATTGCTAAAGGCACCGCTAACCCACTCTACTACATTTTATTACTCATCTTACTATTCAGGCCCTCTCCTACTCATATTCCAGTCTCTTATTCAAATCAATACATAGTTGAAAGGTTAATTTGGACCCTAGCAATCAGACTGCTGAAATTGCAAACTGGAGAGCTGCTGAATAAAAAGCTAAATAACTTAAAAACCACAAATAATATAAAACGAAAACCCAAGTGCAAATTGTCTCAGAATATCCCTCTCTACATCATACTAAAAGATATGTTCAAGGTGAACAACCCCTTTAATAAAGCCATTTATCCGTAAGCAAATTTTTCTATAACTTTAAAAAAAAAAAAAAAAAATTTAAACTACGGGTATGGGATCCGTAAACCCATTATCCAGAAAGCATCCAATTACAGAAAGCCTGTCTTCCATAGACTCCAGTTCATCCAAATTTTTAAAAACGATTTCCTTTTTCAAAGTAATAATAAAACAGTACCTTACACTTGATCCAAACTAAGATATAATTAATCCTTATTGGAAGAAGAATCGGCCTATTGTATTTAATTAACCTTTACATAATTTTCTAGTAGACTTAAGGTATGAAGATCCAAATTATGGAAAGATCCATTATCCAGAATACACCAGGTCCCGAGCATTCTGGATAACAAGTCCCATACCTGTACCACATTATGGTGCACTGTACTTAAACTCATCTTTTCTTTTGCAAGTATCTTTAATGAACGGGATTTTTTGCAAGACTGTCTGTAGGACAGGCAATGTGCCCACAACTGAGGTGCAGAATGTAAATGACCCCTTCAGGCTCCCTTCTTGTGAAATAACTTTTTCATATGGAGGAATGGAATATTTTATTTGGACAGGTCTGGAATATGGCAACATTTGTTTTTGATGTAAATGAAGCTAGTATAAATTCATGTTGAAAATATCTTTTTGTATTGTTTTAGTAGTATTAAAAAAGACACCACATTATATCTGAAAACCATCAGTTCCGAAGCATATAGGTCCCATATCTGTAGTAGGTTTTGAGCACTTCAAATAAAAACGTTCTTTTGCATCAGCCATTTGAAAAACCAATTAAGTCTTGTGAAAATTTGGTCACATTTACTGACTTTATGTCAATCTCAGTTTGTCAAATACATGACCCTGTCAACCTTCATTCTGTCACAGAAAACATGGCATAAGATTAAGAATATCAATGGATTTCTCACATCCTTCCTCTGATTAGTGTTATTGGCCCTATTGATAGCATTTTTAATACCACTGCAATCCATGATAAGACAGATAACAATATATTTCCACTTTGAATTATGGATTGAAAATTTTTTTTATAGTTGTTTTTCCTGAATTAAAATAATTATTTAACTAAGGTCAGCAAGGGTTTGCGCACATTTTGAATAAATAATTTGTACTTAGTTTCGATTTCCTTTACATGAGCTTTGTCCACATTGAAGAGTGTAACTCATGGGACCAATTTACAAATGCAACTACAGGTATGGGATATGTTATCCGGAAAACAGTTCCGAATTCCGAATTGTTTCTTGAAGTTCCTAAACCTGACTGTTTTGCAAACCTGACTGTCACTTCTCAGCCTGTCAGTCAGTGTTTCTAATGCTAACAGACTATTGCTGCACAAATATGGCAGACCCTCAGAGAGGAACATGGGAGGATCAGAAGGTAATATAAAAGCATTGGGAAAATATTTTCTCAAAATTATAAATAGCATGCCAAGACAATGTTATGATAGATGTAAAAAACATTTAACTTCTGGTGTCAGTATCTCTTTAAGTCATGAAGATCCAAATTACGAAAAAATTCCATTATCCAGAAAACCCCAGATCCCGAGAATTCTGGATATCATGTTCCATACCAGTATAAGCACTAAAACAGATGCACGACTGTATGCACTTTGATGCAATTCCAGCGCCGGATTTCTAAAAGGTGCGCCCCTAGACCCCGTTCACCTCCCCCCCAACCACTCATCACCATGCCGCCGACCCGCTCGTCCCCCCACTGCCGACCCGCTCATCCACCAGCCAGCCAGCTCAACCCCTTTGAGATTCTCCCACTTGTCCGCACTGGGAGGGTTGGTTCAGATGCGGTCAGCGGACGGCATGCAGCCACCAGCATTTTAGCGCCCAAGCCTTTGTAGTCTGCCCATAAATCCGGGCCTGCGCAATTCACAAAGGTACTTTGCTCCCATGCATGGTCCTTACAACTTGCGTGTTACATCAATTAACTCATTCAAACAAATCTGATAAATGTGTATGTGCAAATTATAGGGCACAGTGGACTCAAGGAAATCCCTGAATTAACCCCTACCTTGAGTTGCCGGTAATTCAAGAGTTCACTTGGTTGTGTCTACACCCACAAGTGAGGCCATCCTCAATTGCATTAGTACATAAGCCCTAATAATACATATGATGTATGGGAATGTGTTTGTAGACTGCAGAACAAATAATAAGATAATGATAATTGATAAATTACAGAAAACAATATACTGTATAACGGCAGAGGCACAGAGGAAGATTCATTGTCCGCAATTTTTTATGCATGGCTGTGGACGACAAATCTCACAAAACTGCCTCTCCATTGCCAATACTTGGCTGCATGCCCAACTTATCACTAAATCTCCTGAAGTTGAAAATTTGGGCTAGTTATAAAAAATCACGGGCGGATGATAGACATCAGTACAACCTCTAATGTCCTTAGAAACTTCCCACACTATATCACTTTTAAAAAGACAAGTACACCAATGCTTCTTAAAGAGTTATCATTTAAAAGATGTATAGAAGTCTGCCGCAGGAGAGCCAAATGAAACATAATATATAGATAAAATACTTTATGTTGCAGCACACAATAGATTTATAAGACACAAGTGAAGGATGGAATCAGAAACTATAGCCCTTTTAAGATCTTTTTAGTCACATATACAGTAGGTGATACAGTTGTGCCTTTTTGACTATAGATGGATATATGCAAAAAAATAAAGATAGCAATGTAATGTCCTGAGAGCAATTAAACCAGAGGTCCTTGAAACAAAAAAGCAAAAGGGGAGCTCCCCATAACATTATATGGTTCTGCCAAATGTACCTATGCTCCAAATCACGTAATAAGCTTTGTACATAAAGGTGGATATTCAATACAGCCACAAACAAGTCAAGGTTTCTTTAAAGGAAAGTGCCTGACTGTGAGTTCTCCAACTCAAAGTCAGAGCCATCATCAACACTGCTCATGTCAAGGTAAAATGCTTGATGGACTAATCATGTGTAACATACAGTACCATATAGTGCTCAGGTCAAATCCAAAATCCACAATCTTGGACTCTATATTTAATTCAAGAAATTGCTGCTTCAAAGCTCTTTAAAAGCATATCATTAGCTAGTAAGCAAAACATGAAACTACCCAAGTCTGCTATAGAGATTTGTAGGTTTAAACTTTTGATTTGAATTGTCGAAATGCTGAATAGTAACATTAAGGAAGCCATGAGTTGCTGAAATGCACCACATAATATACATTTTAAATATGTTAATATATTTTACATTTTCATTGAATTCTTGACGTTTCTTTCTTCCTACTGATTACTGATTAAGCCTCCCAATTTATTCATCATGTTCATGGGTCAGGATGAACTATAGCAGTGCCCTTTTTTAATGGCATGTATCAAATATTGTAACTGAAATTTAGATTAAAAGAGTCTGTAGTTACATTATATATACTGTTACACTGATTTCACAGAAATACTTGCTTGCTTAAAAATACTGAAGAAACCCTTTTGGACTGGCCATTTTAGTATAAAATACAGGGTCAAAAGATATTTGGGTGAAAAAGTAATACGGAATTCTATAAGCTACTGCCATATATACAAACGGTAAGGATTCCACTTTCTCCTAAACAAAGTTGCAAGTATGTCTTGCTGTCACAGTTTGAAAAGTAATGAACTACAGGAGACAGTTAGAGTCTAGTAAAAGATAGTCTGAGTGGCTTCTCCTCTGCAAAATCAAAATGATGTCTAGATACTGAAGACCAAATGAGACCAAATGATGTCTAGATACTGAATTTCTAAAAACAGCCTGGAAATGTTTAAATTTTTTCATCCACCCATATTTTCCATTATTTAAGGCGCAAAAAACTTTCTAGAGTTGCCTAGAAAAGGATATCATTTTTCCAAGCCCACATCTAGCACAGTTTTGAACAATTTTCTACATAAAAGAGGTGATTCAAAAGTAGGTTTTTGAGGCAATGTCAGCTGCCAAATGTTTTAAACATAAGGGCCACTTACCAACAATGATACCGCTGGGCAAAGACCCCCAGATTTACATGTTCTGTGCAAGATTAAGGGTAAAGCCACACTGGGCGTTTTGGGGAGATTTGGTCACCTGGCGACTAATCGCCTCGTCTTTGTGGCGACCAATCTCCCCAAACGTCTTCCCTCACTCTGCGCCGGCTAAAATGAAAAAACGCTGGCGCTTATCACACGCGGTGGTTCGTTTTGCGAAGTTGCCCGAAGTTGTCTCACGAGGAAACTTTGGGCGACTACTAGGGGCGGAACTACCGGGGGAGCAGGGGGTGCGAGCGGGCCAGGGCCCGCACCCCCGCAGGGCCCCCCGGCAGTCCGCCCGCCACATGTTCGGCGGCCAGTTCCGGGTTTACGGAGGGGGGGCGGGGACCCGGCTGCGCGTCCTGCGCTAGGGCCCGCCCCCCTCTAGTTCCATTTTTGGCGAAACTACCGAAAATGAATCGCCACGTGAGATTAGCGCCAGCGTTTTTTCATTTTAGCCGGCCCAGAGTGAGGCCCAGAGTGAGGGAGTCTGAATAGACTCATTTTGTTTGCTTTCTTCTGAAACATAAAAGTAACCTTAAATGGTAAAAATAAAAATAATTAAGAATAAAATGATTGGGCCACCTTCAAAAAGATGGATATTGTGAAATAAAAAAGTCAAACTAGAGTGTCCCGACTGGACATTTGATTCAAAATTGAAAAATGTAAAAATTAGATTATAAAATATTACCTAAAAAATGGCATAAGGTGCGTCAATCCTTCTTTGTTAGGTTTGGCAACAAACTCTGGCACAGTTTGAATGATTTTGTTCATTACATTTCTTAAATAATTCTGCAATTGCTTCCGTCGTTCCTCTACAAACTTTGCATCCTAAAAAAAATAGAAAGAAAACATCTAAAAATTGTGAAATTATATGGTCTCTGCATACCACAAATATAAAAGTATTTACAGCGTAATAGCATTCCATATACAAAATTCTGCACTTCTCTTTTTATACTCGCATACATTATTTTATGAAAGATCCTTGAGAAAGATAAAGAGAGGTTAGTAGACTTTATCAAAACAAATTCAGCACTTTCTTTTCATATAAACATGTCACATAACTGTCTTACACAACCATAAGTTGTATTTGTGAAAAACTTGCCATGACAATGAATACAGGTTAGGAGACAATAATTTGATACTTCTTAGTGTCTAAAGCTGGCCATAGATGCAAAGATCCGATCGTACGAATCATCGTACGATCGGACTTTCCCATCTCCCGACTTGCCACTAACCATTCAGATCAAAGTCTTACCAGTCAGATTAGTTAAAGAACAGATCAGCAATGTTCTGCCCCTGACAGCAATCGTACGATATCTATGTCCAACCAAAGCTAGTGACAGTTTCCCACTGAAAATCGTACGATCGGCAATACACGCAGAGATATTATCGGCAGCCTACAGAAATTTTCTAACCTGTCCGATCGACCAAACGACCGATCTCCGCCGGACGAAAAATGTCGGGACTCTCCACACATGGTTCGAAAATCGTACGAATCCTCGATTCGTACGATCAGATCTTTGCGTCTATGGCCAGCTTAAGAACCAATGTGGCCTTTCCCTTGCAAATATAACCCTGCATAACATATTTTTAATAGTTTATTTCTTCATGAAATGCTGTTTATTACAGTTTTTCTGGATTTTTCCCAAATCGCTCAGTTTTTCCTGGAAAGCATGAATTTTTCTGATTTTTGCCTGAAAAGACTGAAATGGCTAATTCCAGCGCAGACCACAGAAACTTCAACATAGGATAGGCCCCTCTGCCATTGACTTATATACAACCTTGGCAGGTCTGAAATGGCGGATTTTCTGATTCTGGCTTTTTGCTGCATCGGGCTTTAATTAGTCTCGATAAATTTCGAGTTTTGACCCAAAAAGCCTGACCAGAGTTTGGTAAATAACCACCAAAGTCTCACTAAGGGGCAAATTTTTAAAAAAAAATTAGTTGACAATCATTTAATTGAAAAAATACAGCAACGCATTTTCTGAAACAAATAGCCAGAATTTATTAAAGTAAAAAATGTGAAAATTTACCAGATGATTCTATAGATGTCAATGGGAATTGTCTCAAGCAACTTAATATATTTATTTCCCCAGTTTATTAAAGCATTCAAGAGAAAAAATGTGACCACAATTTTTTTCTTAAAAAACGAGATTGCAGAAAAAACTGCTTTATGTCGACCACTAACATGAGTAAATCGGCATTCCCAGGACTGATTTATTAAAATTCAAGTTTGCTATTTTTGCCAAGAACAAATCATGGCAATTCTGACTCATAAAGTCACAATGACATTTTTTTACTTTTTCGAAATTTACCAAACTTTAATAAAAATCTTTAAACAACCTTGAAACCTCACCACCTAAAACCTGTCAAGATTCCATGGAAGCAAACAGGAATTGTATTTTCAATGTTCAAATGATTTTGTTAATCAAGTTTCTTTTCCTGCAGTCGCAGCTTTTTGCTATGAAAATAACGAGATCACAAGTTTTTAGCAAAATTTTGAAACTTCCCCCCCAATAAATTGAATTTTAATAAATAAGACAAAAACTTTAGTAGAAACATTAAGGTAAAAATGATACACTTTTTACATCCAAGAACTTTATTTACATCTCGTAAAAAATTAACAACTATGCAGATTTACTGTACCACACTGCAGCCCTAAATACAGGTATGGGATCCATTATCCAGAAAGCCGTTATCCAAAAAGCTCAGAATTAAGGAAAGGCTGTCTACCATAGACTCAATTTTATTCAAATAATAAAAATTTTAAAAAAAAGATTTCCCTTTTCTCTCTAATAATTACACAGCACCTTGTACTTGATCTACGTGAAGATATAATTAATCCTTATTGGGAACAGAACCAGCCTAATCATTTAGGGGGTTATTTATCAAAGGTCATTGGTAGAGTTTTATATACCTTGAATAAACTCTTATTTAAGAGAAAACACGAATGGGGAAAACTCGATTCTGTGAGTATGAGTTGCGAAACCCGAAAACTCAATAAAAAAAGAAAAATGTAATCGAGTTCTCCACTGGAAAAAACTAAAATCGCTCAAGTTATTCAAGTTTTTGGGAAAAACCCTCCGAAAAGAAACTGGAACACCATGGAGGCTATTAACATCTTCAAATGGATCAAGGGACCTGTAGTGACTCACCCTGGTGGTCTAGTTAGTTCCTGGGTTCGCTTATTCTGTTGCTATATTCTAGTTTCGATCCCTGCTTGTCTGACTCTGCTGTATTCTGCCAATATTGACCCTTGCCTGCGTGACTATTCTAAACTCTGCTAATCCTGACCCCTGCTTGCCTGACTATTCTACCGGTATTGACGCTTGCCTGCCTGACTATTCTTTGAATTCCGACTGCACCGACCCCGGCCTGATTGACCTTGCTTAAACTCCGCCTGTACCGACCACTGCCTGTTTGACCCTGGTTGAACTCCGCCTGTACTGACCCCAGCCCACCTGACTACGCATTTTGCCTATTCCCTGAACTGTTGCCTTCCATCCAAAACTTTGGTAATGACCGTACCCCTTTGCCTGTGCAGAACCCTTGCTTGGTTCCTCTCTTATTAAGATCTTGTGGCATCTGAGTAGCTGAGGGCTCCTCCCAAGTAGTGATGGGTGAATTTGCGCCGTTTCGCCGAAAAATTCACAAATTTCGCACGCAATTCGCGAAACAGCGCCGGCGTCTCGTTTTTGACGCCGGCGCCCGTTTTTGCCGCAAATTTTCGCGCACATTTTGCGAATTTATTCGCTGGCGGCGAAACGCGCAAATTCGCCGCGAATTCACGCCTGGCGAATAAATTCGCCCATCACTACTCCCGAAGCCAAAGGTGGCTGCTACAGGCGGAAGTAGAGCCGTGAGCCTAGCACCTGTTCTGGATTAAGGGTGCTGATCGTGACAGGACCTCTGCCATTGACTCCTACATGACCTCGACAGGTTTTAGATTGGTGAATTTTCTCATTCGAGCTATTTCCAGGATCAGGTATAATAAATATAAATTATAATTTTGTATAGTAGCCTGGGACAAATAGTCCTGTGCCTAATCAGGTATATTTCAGATAATATGTGACTGTCAAACAATTAATCTGGACCTTTCAGTATTTTGTTGCTAAACTTCAATTTCCTTTGGTTTTTCTGCAGCAATAAAAAGAGCACACTCTTTAATTACACTGTACCTATAAAAGTATTGAATATTAAGGTTGTTGTCTTTAAATGAAAGACCACAAAGCACTTTTCATGGAAATACCTAAGAGCTGTAGAACTGGACTATTGTTTGCAAAAATCAATACCACTGAAGCTCTAGAAATATTGCATTGTTAAAATTACAGCACTCTGCAAAGTGATATGATATACCACGCAACCCATAACTACACAATAATAGAATGCAATATAAAGATGAGGCTGTGATTTACAGGCTGCTTTGTTATAAGCCTAAAAGGAAGACAGGGAGTAAACATGTGTTTCTAGTAATGGAAAAACGGTCTGCAGTCTAAAATCAAGTTTTTCAAACTTAACCTACTCTGTGCCTAAACAATTTATTTGCTTGTTACTGTGTTGTTATAAAACAGACAAGAAATTATATACATCTACTTATATGAAGAAGAAAGGCAAATCTAGGTAAAATCTGCATTGAGGGTTTCAAGGACGGAAGCTTCCAGTAATGGTTAGAAATCTGTCTCATAACAGACTAAGAAACTAGGAATTCTGATTGCTGCTATTGCTGAGGGTCACTTCTCACTGATGGCAGTCCTTGGCAGGCATTCAGCACCTGAAAAAGTCTTGGCTAGATGTATAGAGAGGAGCTGGAACAAATCTAGTACAAGACGTGACTGTTCAATATGTATGAACAAAACAAGTTCCATAACAATATGTGCAATGGCTTTGTTCTAGAAATATGGAGAAGAATGTGGAGCATTAGCAGTAGTGCTAAAGGTCATTTCAATACATAAAGTAGTTTTTGGAACTATGAAATGTATCAGCTGTGGAATAAATGGTTTAACATGTTTATAAAGTAAAGTGCCATATTGTACAAGCAGGGGTGCATTAAAGATAAAGGGCGTAGAGGCCGAAACATGTTGTGTGAATAAACACTTTTGTAGCAGCTAGTACTGCCTAATGGCTTTCTCTCTGTAACTCAACAAATTGATTATCTATTTGCTACACCTGAGGTGGGTTGTAAGACTGAGATCGAGACCCGGGATTTCTCCTGTTGCACAGTCACCTTCACAGAGTGAGGTGCATTAAAGGGATACTGACACTAAAACTAATAGTCATAATATTAATGTCCATTAAAGGGGACCCATCACCCAAACAATTAATCAAAATCCTATGTTATCACATTAGTCAAGCAAAATTAACTTTAATTACACTATATAAATTATTTGAATCTTGTTTCCTTCAGTTTGGGAATTCATAATTATAGCAAGTAGGCAGGAGCCATTTTGTGGACAATGTTATTAAGACAAGCCTTGCATCATCTCAGAATCTTGTTTGTGCACCAGAATGGGGGACCCGATGTCCATCCCCATGCCCTGGTTACAAAATTAAACGGTGAAGAGAATGGGGGAATGTGTGAAGTGCAGTGACATCTAGTAAGTGCTGAATGGAAAGTGAAAGAAATTGTCTGCCCCAGCTCTATGCCTAAGGCATAGAGGAGGGGCAGACAATATATGATTGACAGCTGAGATTTTTAAATGAGCTTACAACAGCTATGAATGCTTTAATAAAAAGCATTAATAGGATTTCGTGTTTAATTTGAAAAGGACTTTTATTATACAGATTTTTGTGACAGGTCCACTTTAAGGGGGTTATTTATTAAAGGTCGAATTTTAGAATTTTATATACTTTGAATGAACTCACAACTCGAATGGTTTCTAATTTTGAAAAAAAACTTGAATGGGAAAAAATCGAATCAGCGAGTTTGGGGTTAACAACCTGAAAACTCGAATGAATCGAATTAAACTCTAATCGCTTTAACTGATTGAGTTTTTGGGCAAAACCTGAACATCATGTAGGCTGTTAACATATTCAAATGATTCAAGGTACCTCTGCCATTGACTCCTACATGACCTCTACAGGTTTTTGGATTCAAGCTATTTCCAGGGTCAGGGTATAATAAATCTTGAAACCTTGAGTTTTTTTAACCTGAAAATGTGAAGTTTGACAAAAAATCAACTGAAACCTTACGTGGAAAACAGTAGTCAAACAATAATAAATCTGACTCTAAAAGTTACTTATAGGTAGGGTTGGCACCTTAAACCCCTTCAAAAAACAAAGAAGGGGACCGGATGATGGCATTGGGGGCAGATCAGTGGCATAGGGAGATGGGATAATGACATTTGGGTGGAAGATTGTGCCTTGTGTGGGCGGGGTTGTGATATCAGAGGCGGTTTGTTCCAGAATATTGCTTGGGTTTCACGAGGCTGAAACCCAGCCTATAGGTAGGGTTCCCAACTTTGACCCCCACAAATAACAAACAAGGGGGCAGTAAATATAAATATTAGAAAAATGGGATTTCAACTCCAAATGAGCAATTCACCATTAAAATATTAATTTGGATATGGAATTACAAAATATTCTGAGAGTAAAAATAAAAGGCAATATTTATTTGTTTACCACCATGCTATGAACTGGTTAAAAACCAAGGAAACAGCGCTGCATAAGGACTGAGGGACCCCTCTCCACTGACAAACATACAATGATGAATTAAAAGTTTGTAAAGTGGAACTGAGCCACTCAAAATAGGTAGCTGATAAAAGGCATCCTGGGTGGCTTAATTGTTTGCAATCAATGAAATGGGTGCACCTGGAACAAGGTCCAATGCTGGATAGTATTGTATCTGTTGTTACAAAGTTGGGAAGAGTTTGCTGGAATAATTATTATTGATCCATAACACTCCAATGAGGTGTGGGCTAATCAGCCCTAGCTGTGTAGCCAAGTCGGTATGGGGCTACACATGGCATGGTGGTAAACAAATAAATATTGCCTTTTATTTTTACTCTCAGAATATTTTGTAATTCCATATCCAAATTAAAATTGTAATGGTGAATTGGTCATTTGGAGTTGAAGTCTCATTTTTCTAATATTTATATTTACTTTTCTAAGTTGGGTGAGGACACGCCATGCAGCCTAATTCACCATTTATCTAGTTTAAAATATATCCTGCGCAAACCATTCTTAATAAACAAGGGGGCAGGATGATGGCACCAAGGGCGAATCAGTGACATAGGGAGGTGGGGTTTTAACATTTGGGAGCATGTTTGTGCCTTGTGTGGGCAGGGTCATGACATCAGAGGCGATTAATGTCCAGATTATTGTTTGGGTTTCACAAGGCTGAAACCCAAACAGGCAGTTGTAACCCAGCAGTCCTAAGAAAAACCAACCTGTTTGAGTCAAAACCAAATAGGTGGCAACCCTACTTATAGGAAATGTTGATCATTTTTCTCTGATAGGTCTGCTTTTGTAAGTAATTGTTTCCTAAACCTATTTTGCAAACCTAACTGTTCCTTTTCAGAGTAACGGTAACAGACTACTGATGTACAAATATGGCAGCACCCTCACAGAGGAACACAAGGGGCCAAATAGGTGATGTAAAAGCATTGGGTAAATACTTTTATGGCATATTTATAAATAGCATGCAAAGGCAATGTTAAGATGGATGTAAAAAAAAAAAGTGAAGAATTCGAATGAAAAAAAAATACGAATTTTTTTTGGGTACTTCGACCATCGAATTGGTCAAATTCGATCCGAATTCCAAATACAAATTCGAACGATTCGAAGTAAAAATCGTTCGACCATTCGATAATCAAAGTACTGTCTCTTTAAAAAATACTTAGACTTCATACTTCGCCACTTCCGAGGTGCAATGTTAGCCTATGGGGACCTTCCCCGGCACTTTTCTACGTCTTTTTTGGTTGAATAAAAATCCTTCGATCGATCGCGTAAAATCGTTCGAATAGTTCGTTTCGAAGGATTTTATAGTTTGAGCAAACGATTTTTATTCGATCATTCAATATAAGTATTTGCGCTAAAATCCTTCGAATTCGATATTCGAGGGATTTTGCTTCGAGGGTCGAATTCGAGGGTTTTTTAACCCTCTAAATTCGACCCTTGATAAATCTGTCCCTAAGTGATTTGGTAAAAGTTTTACGGGGAACGCATATAGCTTTTATCTTTATTTATTTTGTTTACTATCGTCTACTAAGGAAGCGCACGCTTAATACATTGTTTTTATTATTTTCTGGTGCCAGTATCTATTTACAGTTGAGTAAAAGAGAAGCTGACAATGTGTCAAGTACCAAATAAGCTGGGCATTCATCACCATCATTTCTATATTTCTGTATACACAGGAACATATACAGAAGGTATATGGAGAGTAGGGATAAGCAAAATATTTTGACTCGTTTTGCAGAGACGGACTACAGACTACAGAGAATATTTTAGAAAATGATGCACTGTTTGAAAAACTGTAGCTCAAGAAAACATCCATCAACTTCAATGTGTTTGCCAACTCTTTTGATGTTTCGTGAATTGTTTGGCAAAGCAAAATGGGTCAGATTCTCCCATCACTAATGGAAAGTCTTCTGTCCATGTTACTCTGAATAGACACTAAGGCTCAAATTTATTAAGGGTCGTAGTGAAAATTCAAATCAAATTCTGCAATTTTTTTTTTGGTCAAAACTCTCAAATTCAAAATGTGAATTATCCAAACTCAATTCGAGTTTAATTCAAATTTGAATTTCGAGATTTATCATATTCTGGCCCTTTAAGAACTTGAATTCGACTATTTGCCACCTAAAACCTGCCGAATTACTGTATAAGTTAATGGGAGAGGTCCAGGGATCAATTTGGTGAAGTTTGCAGCTCTCCTGAATCAAGTTTTTCTAATTCAAATCGCATTCGATCAATTCTTCCGAGCTAAGAAAATTCGATTTTATTAATAAATTTGGATGGGTTGAATTTCAAATTTATGGGAGTTTATGGGAGTTTTAAAAAACTCACATGAATTTGAAATTCAACCCTTGCTATTTTTTCTCTGAAAATGTGTGGTTTTTTATTTCTCTAAAACTTTAAAAATTCAAAATGTATTAAGAGTAAAAACCACAAAAAAAACCTTGACTTTTTTTCTTAAAACAGACAAGGTGCCATAGAAGGCAATGGGAGCTATTGTACCTTTTTTCAACCAAACAATTCTGGAACAATTAGAATTTTTAGAGGTTTTTTGATATTTTTCTGTACTTTTTATATTCAAGTCTTTTAATAACTTTCATGGCATTTGTGATTTTAGAGAAATAGAGTTTAATAGTGATTTCAAAAATCTTTAATACCACTAAAATTCGGGCCTCCAGAGGTTGGACACTTCCCAACACGTAGGAGCTATACCAGCTAGCTAATTATTTTGGGAGTTGTAGCCCAACTACTACCCAAGAACCGTGAAATATACATGTATGATTTTTAAAAAAGATAAATGCAGAAAGTCACTATTTGATATTAGTCTACCTTTGCATAGCAAATGATGTAAATCTGATCGCGCGCTGTTGTCATTCTTACAGCAGTCACTGTGTGTGATTTGATTCTCACAGTTGCTTGTGGTGTATATAAGTCTCATAAAAAGTGATTTGGCACACGATACTCATTTTTATATACTGTACTTCCCAAACTTCCTACATAAAAGGGAAGTAATCTGTTTTCTTCTGGATGGGACCCTCAGGCGTTAGCGCTTCAGTAACACAGAATCGGCTTTGAATGCATGATTTTAGCTGATGCCAAGCCATTTTGAGCTCTCGTTCTGAAACAGAAATAACTGGTGTTTTTATAGGACACCACTCGCACATTTCTACAAGCAAATGAATAGGGGAGATTAGGATTAGAATATTTTAGGCAAATTAGGGGTGCATCTGTTTCCTATGCTTACAGCAGAATTATACAATAGAGTTGCTTTTTAAAAAATATTCATGTTAATCTACAATATTCTATAGTGAATATTTAGTATTCTAGTCCACGCAATCCATATATAATCTATAGAATATAAATCTGTGGAACAATATATTCTTTAATTTTTTTTAATATTTGCCATGTAAAAGTAAGCAATTAAAATGTTATGGTAGAAATGGTTACAATTATAATAGGAGGGGAAAATGGCACAAAGGAGACAAATTCCATGGAATTCAATAAGAATGAGCAGCCAGGAGGCAGTTTAAATTCCAGGTTGGAGAGAGGCAGAATACAAATAAATTAGAATAATACACAAAACAGAATTCAAATTGTTTTACGTCAACAAGTGTGCTTTTAAAGCAAACTTCCCCTTCAATATTAACAAACAAGAGAGCAGCATGTGGCTACACAGAATATTCAGCATATTTGCACTTGTGTTTTACAACATACAACATAGAATACCACTTTGCTTGCCCCAGATAAGACAAGCAAAACCGCCGAACTCTAATCTCTAAAGCATAGATTCTTTAGCTTTTATATAAGTCTATAGAGAATAGTTCTGCTATGTGCATAGGTCATAAAAAGGTATAAATGTGTGAAGAGGTAACTTGTCCAAGATCACAGCAAGTTACTGAAGAAACTGAACCCAAACTTCCTAACCAGAGACCAATTACAAAAATGCAATGATGAAGGACTCTTTAGGCCTGAAAAATCTGACTGCTTATTCCATAAACAAATAAAATTCAGCATTGCAGCTTGGAGTATGTCTCAGCCCCTTCAATAATATGCCTGATGTTTATGTTGGAGGTGTGGCTTGTTAAGGGCATTTGTGGAGTCTGAGTCAGTTAGAATGTCCATCTGCAATTTTTGGAGCCACATTTATCAAGGGTTGAATTTCAAGTTCATGTTTTTAAAACTCCCATACACTGCCACGAAATTTGACCAATCGAAATGTATTATAAAAATCTAATTTTTTAAACTCGGTGAATAGGATAGACCCAAAAACGCTAATTTAATTTGATTTGGATTTTAAAAACTCGATTTTTTTTTCTCAGAAAAAAAAAACTCGAATGTCAGGAAGGCTGCAACTCCAAATTGATCCCTGGACTTAAAGAGCAATTCGGCAGGTTTTAGGTGGTGAATAGTAGAATTTGAGTTCTTAAAAGGCCAGATTATTTTAAATCTTGAAAAACTTCAATCAAATTTGAATAACTCCCTAGTCGAATTAGACAGTTTTGACCATAAAAAACCCTTGATAAATCTGCCCCTTATTATGTTTAGTTGACAAGATGAAGGAATTCTAGGAAGGAAGCTGATGATCACTGCCAAAATTTCAATTTGAATGGGATACCCTTGAGACTGAGCATTACCCATTGAGTTTTAATTCACAGCCAGGTCAGTATGCTAACTGGATTCCCAATTGCTCTTTAGTGTAATGCAGAGCTTTTCAATCTGTATATGTACAGCCAGAGGAGTGGATCCACTAAAAAGTTATTTTGGCTAAGAAGAGATGTTCCCCTTTAGTAAGCAAAGCAGAAGGAATTCTGGGAAGGAAACTAACATAGGGATCCGATGCACAAATAGGGTCTAGTAGCTGCATGAGGCATGTAAAGGATGGCTCTGGGCTATTCACTGTACACAATATCTTACATAAAAGCTTTTTCTATGCTTTTCAATTGGCCTTCATTTTTTTAATCGTTTTTTAATTATTTTCCTTCTTCTGACTCTATCCAGCTTTCAAATGGGGGTCACTGACCTTATCTATAAAACAAATGCTCTGTAAGGCTACACATTTTTTGTTGCTACTTTCTATTTTGGCTCTTCCAGTATGTAATTATTGCTCACTTCTTTAAAAATGAACTAACAAATCAACACATTCCATATAACATTATACCTGGTTGAAGCAAAATCCCCAAAGTCTTAATAATGACACACAGACGGGTCTAATTAACTAACATTAATTACAGGTACACTATTTGCAGGAGTAGTAATCCACACCAAATATATGTCATGCATGGGTTACTAATCCATACCAATTAGATGTTGGTTTTCAAGCAGTAAATGCTATCTTTTTATTGTTTTTTTTTTCTAGATTATCAGGCCTGTGGCAAACTTTGTTTTACATTCAATTAGATCCCCAGGTTTTGTTGAATTGTATCTTCCAGCAGCCCCTGGAGAGCCATGAAGTGGACACATTCAGTTAATAGGAACATTTTTCTTTAATGCTCTATTTTAGAAACCTCCTTTAAATCAGTGGTGCATCTGGAGCTCCCTTATGATGAATTACTGGAAACTACAACAGTGAACATAAGACATTGATTTGATTATATTATTATTATTATTAACATGTATTTATATAGCGCCAACATATTGCATAGCACTGTAAAGTAAATGTGATTATACAACTAAATCACATGAATTATATGCATAGAACATATGGAGTCACATACATCACAATCAATACAGGTACAAAAAGGTGAGGAAGGCCCTATGCATAGGCATACAGTCGAAAGGGAAGGGAGTAATACACAAGGTGTGGGAGTGGGCAAGATCGAATTAAGTGGGTGAGAAATGTGGTATTGTATGTGGTGTTGCGTTTGGTAGTTAAGCAGAGTGAGGGTAGGCTTCTCGAAAGAAGTGCGTTTTCAGAGATTTCTTGAAAGCAGAAAGGTTGGGAGAAAGTCGGAAAGACCGTGGGAGAGAGTTCCAGAGGAGGGGTGCAGCCCTAGCATGTGAGGAGGTAATGAGAGAAGAGTTGAGTAGCAGGTCAGTAGAGGAGCGTAGTAAGCAGTTGGGCGAGTATATAGAGATGAGTTCAGAGATGAAGGGTGGGGCAGAGTTATAAAGTGCTTTGAAAGTCAGTGTCATTAATTTGAATTTGATTCTGTAAGGTAACGGAAGCCAGTGCAGGGATTGACAGAATGGCGAGGCAGAGGAGGAGCGGTTGTTGAGGTGTATGAGCCTCGCAGCAGTGTTCTTTATGGACTGGAGAGGTGACAGTCTCTGGAGGGGAAGGCCAATTAAAAGAGAGTTACAGTAGTCTAGACGTGATATGATGTGAGAGTGAATAAGAATTTTGGCAGCATCTTGGGTGATAAATGATCGTATTTTGGATATGTTCCTTAGGTGGAAGTGACATGATTTAATAAGTGACTGGATATAAGGAGTGAATGACAGGGCAGAATCTAGGATAACTCCAAGGCACCGGGCCTGGGGAGAGGGGGTGATAGTGGAATTGTTAACTATGATGGATACTTCTGGGATGTTGCTGGTGTTAGTTGGAGGAAAGAGAACCATTTCAGTTTTAGAGAGGTTTAATTTAAGGTAGCGTTGCGACATCCAGGTAGAGATAGCGGACAGGCAGGAGGAGACGCGAGTTAGGAGTTCTGGGTTGAGATCAGGAGATAAGAGATAGATCTGAGTGTCATCAGCATAGAGGTGGTAGTGGAAACCATACGAGTTGATTAATTTGCCGAGGGAAGAAGTATAGAGGGAGAATAGTAATGGTCCCAAGACAGAGCCTTGAGGAACTCAAACAGAAAGAGGTAGGGGAGAAGATGATACTCCATTGTAGGAGACACTGAAGGAACGATTGGTGATGTAAGAAGAGAACCAGGACAGGGCTGTATCATGAAGGCCAAGCGAATGGAGGGACTGGAGGAGGAGAGGGTGATCTACAGTGTCAAATG